>NC_134323.1:17488976-17850851 GCF_964195595.1 Calonectris borealis
ACACCCCTTTTGCTGTCTGTATAAACACTTTACCAGAGACAGGTCCTGACCCCAGACAATCTAAAGCATCCACTAAAGGGCAGTATTTTAAAGAGATTTGGCATTCATCTGTCATTTTCCTTCCATCTTTGAAAACAAGAAATGGGAAAATGTAAGGCTGGTGAAAGGAAAGGCTAATTTGCCTGGCTGGCTTCTTGTGGGTTTTACTGAATTATCCTGCTGCCCTTTAGTCATGTTTTGGTATTAATTTAGCTGTAGGTTTAAGATATGCCAAAGGCAGGAAGGATATGAATTTTAATTAGGCACCCATCTCTCACTGAATTCTCCTATGCTCCTTTGAAAATCCAGACCCTGGAGCTGTCATGTATGTGTGCGTGCTTGTTTCTGGGCATGTTGTATATATTTGTGCATACACAAATCTACATAAATAAATAAAGTGACATGATCAGATTTTCAAAGGCATTCAATCTCGAGAAGCACCCCCGTTGTTCTCATGTTGGTGCATGCTGAGCTCTTCTGAAAAACCAGCCCAGATCTCTGACTCCAGGGAATGCTGAACTTTATACAGCCGAGGCCTGAGACGAACATGCATGATTTCTGATCACAATTAAGTTTTAACTGCTTTAAAAGATTCCGATCTGGGGGTGGGTAAAACAATGCATCTTTCTAAATGGTTGGCTTTTCAGTTTAAACCCGCTTCTCCTAGGCGGGTGACAACGTTAGGCAT
This sequence comes from Calonectris borealis, assembly GCF_964195595.1. Lineage (NCBI taxonomy): Eukaryota > Metazoa > Chordata > Aves > Procellariiformes > Procellariidae > Calonectris > Calonectris borealis. The sequence continues at coordinate 17,489,704 of NC_134323.1, forward strand.
CCTGCCAGCTTGAGTCTGGAGGGTTCCGATGAACAGCACACAGGCTGTGACAGGCTGGAGGAGTGGAAGCATTCAGAAAGCCTGCTGTAGATTTTCTATTATGTTAAAATGGGGTGAAAAAGAAATAAAGTTAAACAAACACCAGAAAGTGCATGTTAAAATGTAAATGCAAGCTGTATTTATTTAAAGGGCTGTTATGATTGCTTAATTACAGTTCTTTTTTTTAAAAAAAAAAAAATCCCTGGCTTTTTTCCTCTAAACAGCTTGTTTTCTGTGCACAACTAGAAAGGCAGGCAAGGTTCATCTTGGGGATGACGGACCTACAGTGGTCAGCATTTTCAAAGCTGGTACCTATTCAGGATCTAAGACTATTTTCAGTTTTGATTACATTTTCTAAACTACTCAAAAAGCCCATTTTTAATTATTCATACAAGTAACAAATAACAGGACTCTAATACATGAATATGAAGGAGTGAAGGCTCCTAGATGTACTTCTGAGAGCACTTCTCATGGCAGTCAGCCTCACTGGAGTCAGTCTCCCTGTGGTTTTGAAGGGCAGACTTACTTTGAAAAGAAAACAGAGACACAGAGTTGCAAAACCACAAAATCTGACAAAGGCAGAGACTGAAATGATATCCCCCTCCCTTAAGAAAAAAAAAAGGCTGGAGTCCACGGGCAAGAATTCAGTAAGGGGCAAAGAACTGGTTGGGGCAAAAAAACATCTGTGAATTTTGGATGAAAGAAGTGCACCCAAGAAGCTAAACAGCCACTGGAGTCTGACAGTCATGAGTGACTCACCAACGTGCTAAAATGGACGTTAGAACTTGTCTTTTGACTAACAAATCCCTCACCCCCAAGCAAACTCCCTCTGTAGCAAACACCCTCTTCAGCTCAACCCCTTGCCTACAACCAGCACCTTTCCCTTGCTCCCCATACTAAGAACAGAGCCTTGGTCACCACCACCATAGCTCAGCAACTGCAGAGGATCAGCGTAGAGAGACAATAGCTTATGGAGCTGCTGGAACATCCCAGAGTGCGGGCAACTTTGTTTTGGAAGGGGTCACACGTATGCAAGTCAAAAGGATCCTTCTATATCCTTATTTTCAGTGTGAGCAGTTTATGGAGCAATACCTTGAAAGTACTTTTTAAGTAAGTGGAAAACTGCAGGTACAGTGTCAACTGTCTACTGAAAAAAATGCATAAAGCCCTCTAAATCAAAAGCTGCATAATCAAAGTCCTACTGATCTATTTTTAAAAATGGATAATTTTCTCACATTTTAAACCAATGGCACTTAAAAGAGATAACATATAATAGAGTGCAACATTTTCCAAACTACTGCAATTTTTAAGGTGTTGCTAACACGGATCTATTGACTGATTTACACTAATTACTTAAAAAAGATGCTCCAGGGCAAATCACACACTCTCAGTCAATTTACAAAGGAGGTCATTCAGCAGTTGACAAGGTGTGCACCTCCTTTTGAATAGCTGTCCGACTGAAAAGAAAATAAATACTGAACTCAGAGAAAATATATAGAAAATGTGGTTGAGCTAACACAGAATTCTCATCATATTCTTAATTGTTAATGCTAACGCACAATTCCTCTGTTTTTCATTATCCTGCAAAGGAAAAATGCACAACCGGTATAAATATTAAATCTGCATAAGAATTAGCTCTAAAGTGCTAATTTCTGTATTTCCTTGAAGGATATTTTTCTGATTTCTGTGAACAGTTAGCGTTGATGACAAGACAGGTAGCAAGGCAGATACCTTCACAGGAGCACCACACATCTAAGGAAAGCGCATAGCGTTATCCCCTAGCATTTTGTGATTCATGGGAGACTTTCTGTAACATACACAAGCAATTCAGTGCCACAACAATCTTTGCTAGTATGTAACGTGATGTGCAGCAAGCTGGGATCGTTCATTTGGAAAGGAGACAGAACAATTAACAGTCCACAGTGAGGGGGTCAGGATAGAGTCCAGATGTTCTTAAATGCACTGAATAAAATCTACGTTTCTAGGGGGAAAAAAAAAAACAGGTAACCATTTATACCTCTGTTGCATGCCCACTGACATCATCAGGACAACAATATGGCCCAATGGGTTTTAGAAAGAGGCTGCAGCCAAATTCAGCCACCAGGCTGGTTGTCAGCAAGGGCTGGGCAAATTTGTATGCAGGCTCTCATACTGGTCACCAAGCTTCCTGACTTACTATCGGTAATTGCACATTAGAAAGTTGCATAAACAGGTGGGACAGAGGGTTGACAGGCTAGTAGTCTTTTTCACATTCCCGCAATATGATAGAATATATATACAATCAAAAACCACTTTGCATCAGCATCAATGGTGAAAAATAGGATGCCAGCATTGCCTACCACAACAGCTGTTCGGCATCTGAATGAAATACTGTATCCAGTATTCACCCATCTCATAACATCCTTTTTGTAAGTCTCAGAGGTCACCTAAACACATTTATTGACTTCATTATTTTTATATAGGGAGAAAAAATTGATGGTGCTACAGAGCTGAGCAAATAACTCACAATAAAATCTTTATTCAATATATTTCATCTTTTTTTTTTTACTGTTCCTGCAACATAGTGAAATTCTTACATTTAACCATTATCTAAAATCACTATCTGATAATTTCTGCAGTAAATTTTTTTATGCTACAAGATGTTGTTGGAAAGTTCAGAGTGAATGTTTACCATTAAAACTGTGTTTATTATTTAGATAAACCATGCAGTACTGTTTCTGTTCTCCAATTGACTTATATGATTTATAGCACCGTGTGACTTGTGAATTTTACTGGTAAGCGTACATGACAAATCCATGAACAGTTGGTTAGAGTGGCTCAGATTCTAGGACTTGTCAATAATTAATTTCATGGGGAGTAAAATTAAAAGGCAATTTGAAAGGATCGCATCCCAAGTGTCCTATTCAGAAGAAACAGAGACCAGAAAATGTGATAGCAATGCACAAATCAGAGGTTGATTAGTTGTACATATTCTAAAATGAAACTCCCTGTGGCATTTTACATGAGAGCCTGGATATATTTGGTTGCCTTTTTTTTTTTTATTTTTACACAAATATTTAATTCCACTGAGCACCCATTTCACTCATTTCCTGAGTGGGAGACAGCCAAATCCTTAGATGCTATCAGTCACCCCTGGCCTCTTGGCAAAAATCTAGTGACACCTTAGCTGATGAACTTACAAAAGGAGAGACTATAAATAATGTTCCTGAAACAGATAATTTTTTGCATGAAAAGTGCAGCCCATGATGTGCTCAGGTAAGGTGTATCGATATGAATCCAGATGAACCCTGGATCGTTCAGCGATACGATATCAATTCCTGCTGATAGAGATGGGTACCGATTTCACAGGACGCAGTTCTGAAAAGTTGATTTGCTTCAGCGAGCTCCTCTTTGGATCTTATTTTGAAGCAGGCTAGGGAATTGAGACAACCTCAAGTACCGTTACGTACGTTTTTAGAGTGCTCTTAGGGATGAGACTCTTCAAACTGAATGAGGTCTGAAATTTGCTTGAGAAAGCTTGACCCGTCCTTATTAAAACAAATGAACCAACAAGTCAAGCACATAGCTCATTGTGACTATAAAAATAATTCAAAGCAAGCCCCCCCACTGGCTCAACACAAAGGGACGGCTCATTGGTTGCGCAGGGCATGAGTAGGAACAAGCACAGATGCAAATTGTACTGGGGACACCAAGATGCAGAGCTGTGTGGACAAGTTGGACAAGTTTCATCCTCTAACTGTGCACAGGGGATTGTTCAGATGTCTGCTCAAAAGAATTTAAGTCACAAGCTCTGCACAAAAATGCCTCTTCTATGAGGGGGGACAAGATGCAACAATTTATAAGGCCCTAAATGATAAGCCAAGTTTTATCTAAATGTCCTCTGAATTTTCACGCATTTCTGACCACAGTAATTTTGTATAATTAGTCCAGGAAATCTAAGTAAAGCATTGCTTGATTTCTGTAATTGCCAGAAATACACTACAGGAAACAGAAGCCTTGATATTACGGCATGAGAATGATACAAAGAGGTACCATGTCCTCATGATGATGGGCTCCTCTTTAACCTGTACCCAACAGCGAGCAAGTCAGTAAACCACACTTAAGTTCCAAAACCTCTCTTCATTAATATACCAACACACAGGTCTAGCTCTGTTGCTATCTCCTATAGACCCTGCTGCCACAGCATTTTTATGACATTTTTTGTAAAAGAAGACAGGGTTAAAAAACTGCTGAAAGGGACAGTAACCATTTCATGTAGTCTGCATACACTGTATGGGGAATGGTAGAGAGAAGCTCTCAGACAGCTGTCTGACGTCCATGTTCCAAAATGTTTGTATCACTGATATAAAGGTATTATGACACTGTCAATCTTATTTGCTTTACAATCCTATACACCTCTTAATACTACGAGTGATTTTCCAGATGATCACTTGGCAGAGATTCGACCGAGATGCCCACACACCCAAGTTCCTGTTTCGGCAGATACTCTTCATGCAAAAGAACAAAATGAATTTGTCCCTCTAATGAGCTCCTCTTGACCTGACACATGAGACATAAATGGTAAGGTATCATTTTAATTTCTAGCAGTCACATGTGTCTCTCAGTTGCCCGGTCAGTGGGACCGGTCCCTTTGTGGGCAATCTCAAAAGAACAAAGCAATTGAGGGAAATGACTGAAGCGAAGCACATGGAATATTTTCCTTTCTACCTGGTGAGTCTTTCGGGGAGACTTTAGGGGTGACACACAGAAAAAACAAGGTTAAAATCCCTATTTCTTTGAAATCAATGGGATTTTTGCCACTGACTCCAGGGGAACCAGGATTTCTTTCTAAGATACTTTAAAAAGATTGCAGCCAGTCTTGTTCAGCAGCGTTAACCAGTGTATCGTCACTGGCTGCTGCTGATTTACACCAGCTGAGAATCTGATCCTCTGTATTGCAGAGAGGAGAGATTCATCCCGCTATCAGTCTGCATTGTTACTCAGCAGCCTGAGCCTGTGCTGCGGATAAAGAGTGGGCTTTAATCCCCAGCGCTCTCAATCCAATACCTTTCACCACTGCCAGATTCACTTTTTTTTTTGTTTCTTTAATACGAGCTTACAGAAGAACGAAACTGATAAACTTCCTCCCGCTCAGATTGCAGGAGCAGAGGATAATATAACAAGTTAAATGAAACATTAGGAGAAATAGAAAGCACTTTAGAAAACATGCACTGCCTCTTTAACATTTCAAATTTTTCTTTTAACATAAAATTACAGCATAATATAAGAAAGGAATCCAGCAAGATGCTTTATCACAATACTTGCGCAACTTTAACTCATCTCAAGTGTTATTATAAGAAATAGAATTTACTGGTATGGACTTATATTCAATAGCACTCCTTCCCTTTTTAATGAAATGTCATTATTCCAATACAAATCCTTTCATTCTGCAACCCGCTCCCCCCTTCATCTCACTATATTTCATTTCCTGCAGTTACGTGATATTATTGCCTTTTTTTTCCACAGCTATTGATTTAGGTGTATATGGTTATTACAATGCAAAATAAAACAGTTCCCCCATCCATTCTACCTTGTACCGTTGAACATTAACTTAATTTGTTTCAAATCTGCATTTGATTTGGCAAGGAAACCATTTATCTTTATGAAGAAAGGCCTCATAAAGTAGGGACTTCAGGAGATCACTGCTTTAAAAATTTAATAGCCTTGTGTCTTATACACTAGAAAAATGAATTAAACCTTCAAATATTATATGTCTCAATGTAACCTTTTTGCATTTCATACTATGTTTAATTTATTATATCCCAGGAGAAAAAATCAGATAAAAGCTCACTAGATTTAGGGTGGTAGTTGGTTCTCAGTTTTGTTTTGACTTGGGTTGGGTATTTTACATTCCGGGATTAAAACTCTATCAATATGGTATTAGCAGTCGGATGTAGCTGATGTTGTTGGGCTGCAGTTGGTTGTTATGTATCTGGTTTTCTCGGTTTGGTTCTCAGCACTGATGAGAATCATTAAGTTCTGAAGTCACCACCAAAGCTGACCTTCCAATCTGTATGTAGTAGGCAATATCTTTAAGGATGATTTCTGTGGCACGAGCAAAGGACAGGCTTTCAGAATCGAAAGCAATCACAAATCAAAATAATTTATGTATTCTTACTAGAGACCGAATATTTGGATTGCAATGTATATATGATGCCTTTTGCGTGACTGGTGAACAAATGAGGTAGGAAGCAGAAATATCCATGACAGTAATGGAAAAGTTCTGGTTTAGAGAAATAGTCACTGTATGACTAGGCTGATGAACAACATCAGCAACCAAGGGAAAATAATCAAATGGTTTTGCTGGGGTGAGAACTGCTTTAGGTATTTATGTCATTTATTTCTTCTAAAAACTAGTATTTCACACTGCTGCATAAATATAGTCATTCTGGACATCTTTAAAAGAGTGGCTTCCTTCCTTCAGCTTGTTTTTCTACTCCAACCAACAAGAACTGTGCTAATTTCACTGATTCATTAATAATTCATGTTTGCATCATCACTGAAGACACCAAAATCAATTGCAGTCAGAAACCTAAATACCTTTCAGGACCTGGGCTGAAGGCCCCAAGATCACTGGCTATCTCTGCGGTGCCAGAGTTAAGATAAAGGTCTCCTTAAGATGCAGACCTGCTGACCACCTACACTGAAACCTCTAAGACAAACCTCCAGTAACTCTAGACTCTAAACCTCTGAATTCCAGCATACGAATTTGATCATACCCTAAAACAGTTCCTCCCCCACTTCACTTTTGTGTGTATTTAGAATTTACCCGGGAACTTGAATCTCGAACAGAGGAGTCCAGATGGCAGCAATCCTACTATTCCCTGTTCCTCTCTCCCAACTCTCTGCCCACTCATACACCTCTTCTGTGCCCTTTGGTCAGAACAAGCTTAGCCAAAAAAAAAAAAAATCCATTTTCTGAGGTTGATTCCTCGGAAGGTCAGCTTCACAAATACAGCCTACAGGAAGAATAGGCATGAGGCAGACTATGAAGACAGACAGCTCATATGGCTTGGTCTGGCTGAGTATAACACAAAGTTTAAGCCTAAATTAGCAAACCAGAAACACATCAACAGGCTCTCTCAAGTCAAGAACTAGAAGTCAGTGAAACTGTGAGTAAAAATTAGACCACTTACTTAGATGAGGCGTTATAAAGGCAAATACCCAACTTTAGGCAGATTGACCTTAGTAAACAGAGATGAAAGACACAATCTTAGCATGGCACACAAAATACAAATGTTGTATTGTCTCTCTGAGGTTTTATGTTAGGACTCTTGGTAGTGAAAAAATCATAGACAAAAGATACCTACAATAAGGAAAGAGTTTCAAGCAGAGAGGCATCATGAAGGAACCAAAGAAAACTTACGTAGAAGAAAAAAGCATCTCAAAGGACTCCTTAAAAGGACAACCAAGTGAAGGGAAGGGGGCAATAAAACAGCTAGAAGTTGTGTAAGTAGGGAAAGAAGGAAGCTCATAATGTTCAAATCTAAAATAAATTCACCATCAGAACAACTTCCATCAGCCTGCATCGCTATATTACTGAGCTATATTCTTTGGTACACCTAAGTTTTATTGATTTTACAACTATAAAGCAAACAGCGGACACTAGAAATACATTGGATAGGTCTCATTACAAATCTCCCTCTCTGTATCTTAGAACATTCTTAAGCTGCATTTAGCAAGCAATCTGGAAAGCGCTGATATACTGTGTACACATATTAGAGACATGACTGTATTTGCCTATTTCTTCCCAGTAGGTAAAAACGGGCTGTTTTCATTGGATGATCTCCAGAAATGAAATCAGAGCACGGCATTGTGATTACTCAGCTCATACAATGAATTCCCAGTTTCAGTGAGAATAAGTAACATTCTAATTTAGAGTTGATATTTGACACTGTGTAAGAGGGGAGGGGTTTACTTTCCATTTTCTCCTTAGACAACAGTGGTAAACTGCAAAACTCCCTGCTAAAATGTATGATCTTTGGAGAATGCTAATTGACCTAGTAAAGTTGGCTTATTTTATTCGGTGAAATTTGCTTATCACAGGCCTCTAGGTGCTTTACATAAACAATATAAATGAAAATAATGAATAGACCAAATACCTAAGTGACAATGGGGACCACATCAATAGCTGTCTGCCCAACAGAATATGGCTCAAAAGAAACTGTATTATAGCATCTGATCATCTCAGAAGAAGGAACTTTCCCCCCTTCTGAGGTTTATTTTATTTCCAAGCACAGGGGGATTTGTTAGTTTGAGGCAGATCAGGTATACCCGCCCCTTGCAGACTGCGGAGCATGGCAGTTCTGCGGATATAAGTACATGTAGAATTGATGCCATCCTGTGGGTGCGGAAAGTGAACATACAGGGAGCGCAGGCCATCCTGATGGAACGGTACATGCTCCCACACCGCCAGGGTAGACTTCTCCAGTGCGGTGGCTGGTCCGAGACTACAAACATAGCAAAGCTGTTGAGTTCATGGGCACCCTTCTGTTGATTCCCTATATCCACACAGGCATGAGGACCAGCAGCAGAGGTTATCTCTGATTTTATGCATTTTCCCAAGTAGAGGATTTCTCTCAAGATAACCCTATTACTACTTCTTTGCATTAAGTCTAGGGAGACTTCTGACCAGGATGAAGCAAGCACATCGTCTTCTCACAGAAAGGCTCATCCAACAGCAATGTTCTCTCTAGGACAACCAAGTCAGAAAATAAACCACGTATGTAGGAACATGGGCAAGATCTGAGAGTAAAACAGTCACCCAATGTGAGTCACAGTAATGCTTGAGGGATATAAATTATAAAACTGCAAATTTAATATTGAAATAACCAGACTAACTAGCTAACAAAACAAAGTTCATCATAGCTTCATTCACCTGGCTGTTCAGGCAGCTCCATAGCTCACTCTGAACTTGCCAGGTCTAGGCTGCCAGTGAGTGGGAGTCTCAGGTGGCTTTACAGCTCACTTGTCCCATGAGAGTAGTTTTGAAATGCTGACTGCCCTTCCTGATGTGAGGGAAAGAGGGGAGACCAGCCTCCATTTCAGAAAGCAGGATCCTAGGCAGGACCAAACAGGCACTGCCTGCCGGACACTCGTGTCCCGCTGTCAACACCCCTTGCAGCGTAGTGCTCAAACTGGGATAGCAGATTGTCAGCTGCGACTAGTACGTGTCATTCACTACGTTCATGATTGCCAGAACTACGCAACTCAGCTGTCTCAGAAGGTAAGTGCATCTGCTGATTCTCTGGCCAGTGAAAGCAAAGCAGGCAATAATACCTGTTTTTACATATTTCATACCACTTAGGAGCAGGTACATGGAGTCAGAGACATTCCTCCCCTTCACAGATTTAAAAGTTTGGATGGGAAGAAGCCTCATTCAATCTTCTGCTAATACAATATGAAACACTCTTCACAGCTGTAATTTCCTGTAGCATCTAAAATGTTTCCTGTTAATATTTTCCATGTTGTTGCTGGTTTTATGAAAAAAAATCCCCTAAATATTAACATTTTCAGATGGCAGAATGGAAAAAGCTAACATAACTCTTAGAGGCACAGCATATAAATCCAGAAATAGATCTAAAGCCAGATTTCTCAGCACTCCCTAAATTCTGTCACAGGGAACAGACCAAAACTCCAATCCAACCTTCTGCTTTTCCTCACCCAGTGCTCAGATGTTGTAATTTAACCTCAATTCTAGCCAGAAGACAAGCCTCATTTCTGTAGCGTAACACAGATCGTGCACCTTTATTTTCTCATTGTATCCATACTAATTCCTCCTTTGCCTCCTCCTCCCATTGCCATGGCAAATAATAGTCCTACCGTTGCTTATAATGCTTGGAGGAGAAAGCTTAGGCTCTTTCTCTGGGAGGAAAAAGATGTTTAGTAACTATAAAGATAGTTACTCTGTGCTCTTGCTATTGAAAATTTTTAGCTCAATGGGAGGTTTGAGAGACAGGGAACAATAAACACAATAAAGCTACAAAGTAGCCAAAAACAAAACTAAGTGGGTTTTGGTCCTATAGTGGCTCTCTGCTACCCTCACAAATTCCATTTTAAAAGATTTAATGACTGCCCATATTGTGAGCAGCTAAAGGATGAGGGACGTCTACAAAGGAGACCAGAACTACCCCAGTAGAAGTGTGCCCAGCATTCGCTAGGAACTTTATTGCCCCAAGAAAACTAGAAAATGCCTTACCCTTGTAGGCAGCAGCAACATACCCAGTAAACAACTTCTATTATTATTTTGCTGTTTCTTTGTCCATGCTGCCTGGAGGGCAGAACCAGCTTTGATGGTATGAGTATTTGTTTGGCTACCCTGGCTGCCCAGCCTAATTACTCAGCAAAACACAGTGGGCTGATTCCTCATCTGGTAACTGTAACTCAGCGACTGCCAGCCCCCGTCAGTGAAGCTAGGTGTATTTATACCAGCCGAGCTCCGTCTGTCTGCCTGTCTCATCATCCGGCACAGAGCTACAGGATTTATGCAGCGTCTCCTCTCTAGCTAAGCAAGAAAAATATCGAATTGGAAACGTTTGCAAGACTGTGCAATTAGTTGCTGAATTGGATGTGCAGATTAACATTTGTTCATGTATCTACCTACTCATGAACACGCTTTCAGTAATGATCTCTACAGCTGCGGCCATAATTTGTGTACTCAGAGATCATGAATATTGGCAATCAAACATCTTGTGTGTGCCCACAAATCTGGGAAAGATCTAACATGGGATCAAGGCATGTCTTTTGCGAGCTGTCTTGTTCTGGCTTGGTACTCACTTATTCCAATGGAGAAAACAGTGAATTGGTTGAGATTCTTGATTGCCACAGTAGAAGGCGGCAAGCAGACCAGACTGAAGATACAAATGTACCTCTAATTTCAGAAGAATTTGCTGCAAATTGGCCTAGTTTGTGGCTTATATGAACAGTGAAATACATTCACTCTTCCTGGAGAAGACTCTACCACAGATACTGCTCAGTTGAATGTTATATACAGCTTTTGAAGATCTTTGCAAACCTTCTGGTTGAAATTAAAAGCAAAACTACATGTATCATTTCACGTAAGAAACTTTTTCACTGAGAATATGCATGTGATTTCGGCTTTGTCGTAAATCAGTCTGTAAAATTTCTAGCCAGACTTTTTTTAAAACGTGAAAAGAATGCTTATTACTGTGGCCATCTTGTGCCAGAAATACATCGGCTGGCAAAGCCTGTTTTAACAGGAACAACTCGTGACCCTGCAGGTCACTCTGAATTGCACTGTCCTGTACATAGAGAGTCAGTTAATGACAATGAGATGGTACGTGGGATACAAGAGAGTCGCAGAGTCCATTCCGTAACAAGGGACTCTTATTTGTCCACCTTTGCTCCGTAGACAGCTGCAGGTGTTTCAGCCAACCGAACGTACAGCAAAGCATGGGGCCCACGCCTATTTGTAGATCAGTCTCTCAGGAGTGCCACTGCTGGGTTTTTCATATTTGTGATCACAAACCCATACCTTGCCATTTGTACCTCTTCATATTTTGATTATTTAGATGCAAATCCACAGCACATAACAAATTCCCCGTCTCTCAAAATGCAATCGATTTTAAAAGCATGCGAGCAAAAAACAGTGCTCAGAGTCTTTGCAAGTGTCCATGACATGAAAGACTTTAAGTGACTGTAAGCTATTTTCCTTGCTGTCAGGCTGCCAGATGATTTTCCTGCCATTAGCACATGCCTATACAGGCCAAAGTAATGCTTGCCTTTTTGGACATATGTGAGGAAATAAATGTAATTACAAGCAAGATGTAATCACAATTGCTTTACTATTAAAGCTGCTGTATGCTCTCACGGTTTAGTTAGCAATACAGGCAGAAGAGTGGAATTGCTTGATGTTCTCAGAAAAGGGGAAAAGAGGGGAAAAAAGATAAATATGGCCTCTTTCATTTATATCTGTGAAAACACAACATTTAAATGCAGAATTTGACTTTCCAAATATCACACCAAAAACCTTTTAACAAAAACAGCAGGGAGAGAAAGCTCTTTAAACCATGATATTCCATGAAGGATTATGAAAATAGAGGTCATTGCAAGAAAGAGAATTGCAAATACAACTTGAAAAGCTTCTCACATTTGTAAATACATCGAGGAGAATTTATTCCTCTCTGGTTTTGCTACCAAAGGATATTTACAGGTTCCCAGGGAAAAAGGAAGAAAAAAAAATGACATCAAATTTGATATACTCTGTGTGGTGCAACATGCTGATGTGTAGTAGTAACACTCAACCGAGCTTCAAAGGAAATGAGTTTTCTAGGCTGGAGTTACACATTACGGGCCTGATCCTGACAACGCACTGAGCATTTCCTCAGAGCTTTCGCGTGCCCACAGCTCTCGCTGAATTCAGAGACAGCTTTTGATTTCTTTTGGTGCTGGATTATGATCAGAAGTAATGAGACAAAAATGTAGTGTGCTTCAAAGCAAGAACTGAGGCTCGTCTTTTTACAGAGCCTATGATGCTGGGGCTCCTGTCCTTCATTAAGGGCTTCTGGAGTGATAAAGTAATAACAATTATGATCCTAATAACAAAATGAATCTTGGTTTGTCTGTTCAGACAGTCCCAGACTCTGCCCAACAACATATTTCACATACCCAGCACAAGAAGGAAATGCTTTTGGGCTACTTGCATAGGTGCTTTGGCTATCAGTGACACAGAAGTGGCTGAATACGTTCCCAAGCCTTTGACTGACAGCTGTTATTAGCAGGTTTCAATGACCTGGATCAGCCAGGTCTGGTTTTCAGCAAACCCTGAGTACCAACAGTCTTAAAATTATACCTCTTGAATGCGTAGGCTATCTTATTTCCAAGCAACTAAACCTACTGCCACGTGCAGACGATGTGCAGGCAGCCCCTTCAGACTCGAGCCATAGGACGTGCTAATTTGCGACAGAGGCAGCGAGCAGGTCGCATTTTCCATCCATTACTGATGAATGACTCCCGCAAACTTCCGAAGCTCAGTTCGGGTGGTATATGCACTCTCAGGTGATCAAGGCACCATCTGATTTGAACGAGGTTACCTGAAACTTCAGCTATTTCTCCACTTGCTCTGTGAAAATAAACTGCAACAAAGTGACGTACACCAGAACCAGCCTTCCTTGCCTAAACTTCTGGTGAATCCAAATACCGGAGAGGCTCCCTCTGAAGTCTGTGACACCGTACAGGTGGTAGTTATCCACACTGAAAAACCAGTCCAAACACTGCTCGTCTCTGCAAAAGGCCACATTTAGGTCTGCCTTTGCCGCGCAGGCTATACAGTTTTGCTCGAACTTGGCAGCTACTTTACAGCTGCAAGGTGACACTGATGACTGAAATCAATGGCAAAGTTCTCACTAGTTTTAGCAGAACCAGGATTTCACGTTATGATTTCCTTCTGTACAAAAAAAATCAAGCAGAGACGGAGCTCAACTCCTCGCTGCCCAGACATCTGATACCAATAATACTTTTTTACTCTGTCCAAAACTATATTTAAATTGCATTTCTGGCAGGTTTTGAGATGTGTGATATAGATCTCCTGCTATCACATCAGATGTAGTTTCCTTCAGAACTGTTGAACCAGATGTAAAATGTGAGAGATGTAAAAAGTAAAATAAAAACCCTGCTCAGAGTAAAGTGTTTCTGGCATGTGGCTATTATATATGGGGGTTTTAGATGTATATCTGCACTCCAGCCATTTAAGAAGGTACACAGTACCATAAGTCTATTGGAGCTGATTAGTGCCAGCTACTTGTGATCAGTAGGAATTTAAAAACCAAGGGCTGCCAAACACTAACAATTTATAAACTGTATGCCAGCAATGTGCTGCAACTGAATATTCTGTAGTGCACTTAATTTCAAAGCAGAGCCATATTTAGAACACTGGGGGGGGGGAAAGAAGCTAATATATCATGTCAGTATTTGATTTTCAGCACTTAGAACTATACACGTTCTGTTTCTTACTGACAAAGAGAACCAGAGGCACAGAGTGAAATGAATTCTTGCGAGGATGTCAAGCATCAATACATTTTGCACAGACAACAGGTATAGCTGTAAAGTAATTCTCCCTTTTCAAGCATAAAATTGTCTTGTACAAATCTCAGTTGCAAATGTCTGTAGGTATAGATTTGAGTTACAAATGAAGAGTGGTGAACAAATACTTTGGCAGCAAAGGTGAGTCAAAGCCTGGTGACACCGAGGAAGAAACAGCTGCCCTCACAGCACATCAGCATCCTGATTGTATCCCACTCCCCACGGACTGAATGATCACTTGCGTGACATTCAACCCTATCTGAGGAGCAAAGGAATTTAACCAACTGCCTGTTCTTAAGAGAGAAGGGCAATGATTCTCCTGTCACTACTTTTATATCTTTGCGACCCCTTTTTCGTCCTGATGTATCGTACTGAGAGGAGAATTAGGCTGAGTCTATTTCATCGCAAGACCACAAGTCCTCCAAAAAGCAGGGCTTCCCCTCTCACAGGGATTTGATTTTTCCCTCTCCCTGGTGATTATGTGTCTATTAACATCCCCAAGACGTTATGCTGCATAGTGCCTTCAGTTAGCTACTACAGCTTGGACCACACTAAAAATGAATATAATTATGTCCAGTGACCAAACCAAGAGAAAAAAAGAAGAAGAAAAAAAAAAAGCCATAAAGCCAGTTCATCCAATCACCAGGAATCAAAAAAGACTTCTCAGGAAAAAATCCGACGAGACAAAAAAATTCTGCCTGATCCCAGGAGAAAGGGGATGGCTTTGTTGTACACAACGCTCTGACACTAGCTCAGAGATGCAGAGATGGACACTACTGACAAACGGGCACAAAGAATTGAACCTGCTGTAAAGTAAAGAAGGCTCCTTCTATCATTCTTGTCCATGAAAGATACCCAAGGGATCTATCTTTTTTTTTTTTAACTATGAACAAAAGACTTCCACAGCTTATCAAGCCAAAAAGCCTCACTGAATTGA
Organism: Calonectris borealis; assembly: GCF_964195595.1. Taxonomy (NCBI): domain Eukaryota; kingdom Metazoa; phylum Chordata; class Aves; order Procellariiformes; family Procellariidae; genus Calonectris; species Calonectris borealis. The sequence continues at coordinate 17,504,759 of NC_134323.1, forward strand.
ACTGAGTTAGAAGCAGAGCTAAAAAAAAAATTCACCCATAATCCTTGTAGTTGGCCTGTATCTACACAGCGTTTTCTGTAAGTACCTAAATCCCCTTAAGTAAACACAATATACTGAAAACTCTACACTTAGACAAGCTCCTTCACCGGTATGAGCAACTTTTAGGAGTTCAAGGAAGCAAAAATGCAAATCACATCTTTGACAACCTGGCTCCCTGATGCAAGACATGGGGCACAGGAACCAAGCGAAGAGCCCAGCATGACTGGAGAGCAAAGAATGTGATAATTCCTGTCCTCGCTGACTTCTGGCAAGTGCTGCTTGGATATTTTAATATCATTGTAATTTGTAATTGTTCAAATTGACGACATCCCAGTTAATGGAGCTATAAAAATTTACATGAGCTGAAGCTCAAGGCTCAAAGGCAGGCCTGTAGGATGGAGCCTGGGGATTTGGGCAAGGGCAGTTAAAGTGGCCTCCATGCTTGATACAGGCAGACTTAAACTGGGCCATTTTGATAGAGGTCTGAGAATGCCCAGGGAATGATTTTTATAGCGCCAGCAGTCAGGAATCTTTCACACTGTCACTGGCAGGGCAACTTCAAACCCTCTCCACTGTATATTGCGCACAGCTAGCATGGGAATCCCCGAAAACATGTCCGGAGCACCTCGCCCCACCGCATCCAGCTGTGAGGCAGCGTGCTGAAGACAACGCAATGTCTATGATTATTCGTAACCAGGAGTATTGCGCATTCTTTGGAAAGCATACATCATCCTTTGTACTGAGGAAGAGTCACAATACACCCTGGTTTACCCGAAGGGCCTTAGCAGAACCTGTGGAGTTAGAAACATATTTGTGATGACAAACATAGAGATTTCTCAATACGTATTTTAATTTGGGATCCTGCACTGAATTACCGCACCCCACTCCTGCAAACACAATATTAGATATGGCAAATATTTCATTAAGAGGAAATCCAGATGTTCTCTCATATAGTACTGGAAAAGATCACTAGAGACTATGTTCAGCAGACACCAGTTATGATCTTTCACATACATTTTTAGAGAAATATTGTAATTTAAAAAAAAAACGAAATTGATTCTAATGGCAAGTGACATTTTAGTTCAGTCACAATTACAATCAACCAGACTTACTCTTCGCATTAGTAGCACGGTATGATCCTTAAGTTCGTACAGGGTTAAGTTTGTCATCCTCAGAGATTTCTTAATGACCCTTGTTATCTAAACCCCGATTCAGAATGGTGGCTGTGTATTACATTTTCAATGCACATCCTCAGATGTATTAGGACACGAAGTGAACCTGACATGGAGAAGAATATTTCCTTTCTCCTCTGAAATGCCCCAGGAGGGTTTTCTGCAGGTGACCTCCTCAGACCTTGGCTCTACATTAGAGTTATTGTCCTGAGAGAAGATTCAGTTAAAACACCCAATTCATTTCATATAGTGCTCTTGAGTTTATTCTTGGTGGCAGCTAACTTGTAAAATTTTATTATGGATTCTTCTTTGGTTTGCTTGATGGAAAACAATTATTCTATCATCAGGTCTAAATGATATACTGTGGTAGACCGCACAATTTTCTTTCCATTACTATTTTCAGATAAAACGTTAATTTCTGCTTAAAAAGAAGTTCAAAATATTCTTCCTAACATGATAGTATCAATATATTAATTTAGTCCTCACACTTCTAAATGGCTGTGTTCAAATAGGTCTGATATCCTAAATTAAGTGTTATGACTTCTGAATACAACCTGTTGACTAGTATTTAATAATAATAATAATAATAACAACAACAACAACGTAGCAGCATGCTGGTGTCTCTTCCAAGAGCAGAGCTCACTGTCATAGGCAATACAGAAATGTTTGCTAAGAGTTCATCTATGCCTGAAACTGCTTACACTATCAGCAGACAGAAAGACACAGTGCAGAAGACTCCTACCCTAGTAAGTGAAGCTGAAGCACAGAAAAATATGCAACTTCTGCACAAATAAACAAGCTATCTCTGAACAAGCAGCTGTGTCTCCACAGCCTTGCAGACACCAGCTCACACCCCAGAAGCAGCAGGGACCTGTCGGTGCAGCAATGCCCCTGCTTTACTAGCTCTGCTTTCTAAACAGGCTGATGCAGCTGCGCTGCTTATAGAGCCAGCCTATCCAGAAGTAACTCGGGTATCTCCGCGCTTAATTACAGAGGGTAGGTGTACCCCACATAACTCAGAGGGTTTGAGAAGGGCTATGCTGCCACCTAGAACCAAGACTACTAAATCCCAGCTGAGAAGAGCAGCTCTAAGCCTGTTCAGGTGTGGGGCTTCTTAGTCAGTGGAATTTTCTCCACTGTAGCCCTGGCATTTACTTGGGGAAAAATGTCAATGACAGCAGAGCTAAGCCCATTCAATTTACTTACACGCCTGTTTTGAGATGATTCTAGAGTGTACCTGACCTTGAAATATATTGCTCTACAGGGACTTCGGCAGCGAGCTATTCTTACACCACAATAAAATTTTCAATGCTGTGACCCCACCCTGGTTTCAGGACATCGCCCTCACGCCTGCTCTGGAGTGACAACCCACCAGCTGAGGCGAGAAGCTAAAGCCACCCTCTCTCCTCCCTGAACACTGTCTGTTCTCTAAGATAAGAAAAGTAAAAGTGGATCATGAAAGTATGTGAAACCTCTTAAAACTTCACCAGGATTAGAGAGAAGAACCCAACCATCTGCAAACTGCAGCAGGTGCAGTCCCTCAGAACCAAAGGTGCCTTCAGAAACTCAGGTTTGAGTCGGATGGGCCTATTTTCTGGAAAAAATACAGCATTTCAGGCGTTATGTGCCCTCTCTCTTTCATACAGACACATGCATTACAAGTCTGATACACATTCAAAAACAATGAAAAATTCCCACTAATTTCACTAGGCTTCAGGTAAGGATGGTCTGTGCGTACAGGAGGTTGAGCCCAAAATATTTGTATCAAGCCTTTTCTTTTAAATCCCTGGGCAACAGGCATTTAAATGGAGGTTCACCTCTTATCCCACAAATTTGCTGTTTCCAGGTTGCTGTTTCTAGTAGAATTTTCTCTTGCAAAACAATCTGCCATCTACTGAAAAATTCACAGATACTTATAGAGCCATTATTCATATATTTGTTATATATCAAGTGAAAAATCCAAGGCACTAGAAATATTATGCAGTTTCTTCAGTGCGCTGTACAGTCAGATTGCTCTGATGAGATGGCAGATACAACCTAGGAAATTAAAGTAAAGCTAGTACTGCGGATTTGTATTTAGAATCTGGTTGAACACACAAGGAACATTTGAAGCAGCTTTGTGCAAAGCCCATTCACAGGGATGAATCTTGTTTTGTAGCGAATATCATGGGGGGGTTAAAGTCTGTTGAAAAAACCCGGGTCTCCTGGAGGAAAATGTACGGATGTGATTTTATTTAAGGCTTAGTAGAAAGTCCTAGGAAATCATTCAGTGTTTTTTTTCATGCTTGAATATACACTTGAACATCAATTTGGAGGCATGCAGAATTATATGATCCCATGGAAATTAACATGGTAATGAATATTAACATGATAATTAATAATACCCTTAAATGTGTGTCATGCAGTTGAGTGAGCCAAGAATGAACCAAATGTATTGTACCAACTAACCCCCCACAGTTACAAGACAGAAATGAACAGCATTTTGTAATTATACACAGTGACATATTTTCTCATATCTACTGCCAAAAAAAATATCACTTTTTGGAATTAAAAGAGAGAGCAGCAAATAGAAACAGCTATGTCATCAGTAATTGCAAACATGTTTTCAGCTCCAGCTTCTGATAACTATCCAAAGACGTTCTTTTAATTGGTAAAATTGACAACTGGCCAAAAATAAAGGAGTCCTTAAGGGCCATGTTCACTCCAAACAAGTCAGATAAAGAAATCAGAGTGGCAGAGGAGTACCTAGAAAGTTTTGCAAGGAGATGGGAATTAGCAAATAAGCAGCACAACCAAAAAGTAAATGGTGCTGCTTGTAAAAGGGGCTTTTTAGATATTACAAGATTCTATTAACTTTGCCCCATGGGGCCCGATCAAGTTGCCCATGAGAGATGGACAACAGATTGACTTACCGTATTTAAAATATAACCACCTCTCACAGGAACTAAGAGGATTGCTTAAGACAAGTCTTCTTAACACGGGAGCTCTCTAGCATGTGATAAAACAAGCTGGTGAAATCCAAAACAACTTTCCAGCTGACACAGAGTCAGAGAACTTGGTTCCAGAGCTTTACAACTAAAAGATGCTTTTGTAGGGCATTATTCTTGAACGCAGGCGAGATCTCAGTCCGACATGGTGTCTCAGGTTCCTCAGTGGTAGTGGGAGAAGCTGAAGATCCCACAGACAAACCCCCACCCCACTCACAGGTGAAGTGGCTTATGTAAATGAGGTCTATAAAGTGATCCAAAGGCAGGCAGAGGGAGACTCTGCCAGATCTCCTCTGCAGCCAGAAAGACATTTCACCAGCCTGATCATGTTTGAACATTAATCCTTACTTAACAAGGATTATTGCTTGATAACATCACAGGCAAGCAGGAAAGTAAGGTCCCTACTCTGAAGTTTCTTATCTAAAGAAATTCTGTCTTTCAAGTATCATACTAGACCCATGTTAAACAATGAAGCCAGAAGCAGCCCACGGATTCTGGTCCTCGTGTACTGAACAGGAATTAGGACACTGAATGCCCCTACTATTCTAAGTCTAGGGAATCCAGAATCCCAAAATATCTGCAGGTCACAGGTGACATACAAATAATGAAAAAAAACTTCAGTAATAATAGTCTTAGTGCAAATTCCAGCTGGAACTGACCTGGGGGAGTTCTCAGCAAGAGAAATGTCTCTTTATTCACCTGGCTGAACAACCAGGTACTAAAAGCCTATATGATCTACAAATCTCTGTCCACTCTCTACACAGGTATATTCCATACAGCCCATATCAGTATTTTGCCATTTGCTACTGACGGTTGTGGGAGAAGTAAGCTGCCAGCGATTTTACGTGTCCTGACCTTTAAGTTCAAAGACATCCTCATATTCTCGTTCCCTTGAAATCAGCATTTCTCCCTACGATTAGCTGCCTCCTGTCTACTTGTAGTGTTTAAGCAACTAAAAATACTACATTCAAAGAATGATTAATAAAGCTTGTTGGGGCCCAAGAGTTGCCATGGAGATAGTTTTGTGTACATCTTAAAGTATGTGTAAATATGCATTTGGACAGTTATTAAAAACATGTATAATTTTTTCCAAACACCGCAGCTCTTTCCAAACAGCATAGTTTGATGGCATAATGCACATTTAAAGATTTTTTAATAGTCTGTTTTATTTATAGTTATTTACTCAATAGAGTACATCAAGCCTTCAAAACCTTTGTGGGCTATGTGTGAACTAAGTAGGCATTCACCCAGTTTTTTAAAAACATGTGTCATTTACGCAGTGGATCGATCTGTAGAAGACGTTACAATCAGACACTGCACTCAGAAAAAATAAGACTTGAATATTACCTGGGGAGAGCTACCGTGATACTTCTACATCCACAGGGGACAATTCTGCTTTCAGGATGCCAGTGTAAATCCAAAGCATGTCCATTAAACCAATGCTCTTACGCTGTTTTTTTCTTCTTGGTAAGTGGCAGCATAATTCAACTCTTTCTGAAACACATGGGAAGTTACAGCAGAGGCAGAGCCCACTGTTAGTAAGATTTCCAATAATTCAGTTTAAAATACAGTATGAACAAACATTTAGTAAAGGCTCTCAGAAAATCCTGTTCCCCTCTATTTTAGCTGGACTCTTTCATGTAAAACTTGAACTGAAATCTTCTTTGTCAAGTTTACAATGTGCTCAATTCAAACATGGTAATACATGTTGGTAAAGAAAGAATCCGATGAGTAGCACACCACAAGTTCTTCAAGCATAAATTATTTTGAGACCCATTGAGTAGATCAGTCACAAAAATCTGGTTTCTATTTCAGTACTGTCACTGCTCTGTTGGTAGTATCCTGGTCATCCCTTAACATCACACCTCAGTTTTCTCCCTCTGCAAAGTCCTTTGCAATTTGTTTTGAGATATAATGGTGCAAAGAGTTCTCCGACAACTATAAAAGGTTATGATTGGTTTTGGTGTTGTTACTGTGGTTAAGCAAAGTTTCTTTAAATGCTCAAGCTACTCTTCTGTCTTGTGCAGAAACTACTACAACAGTATCCCAGATACTATTGCATCACCAACAAAACTGGAAAATATTCAGAGCACTTAAGAGATTTGCAGAGACTCAGACCTTTAGAGTGTAAAGTGCATCAAACGATTTACCACAGGCCTATCTATATATCACAGATATCAAATTCAACTTTGAATGCGAGAAGGGAAAAAATGAGAGATATGAAATTCATATACTGTAATTAAATGGAAAACACATGCAAACTGTAGCAGAAAAATAATAGAAACATGAATCGTGTATATTGCATCTGTCTGTTATTATGGTAGGAGTGGCAATGATTAGTAGAAATAGGGTTGCAAAACGATTTCTTATATAATATCACTTCCTGTGCCCACAGGGTAACTGTAATAAAGAGAACTCGCCCTTAGGCAAGGGCAAAGGCAGAAAGCACAGTCCTTTCTGCTGGGAAAGAGAAGCACTCAGTTGTGCAGAAGCCTTGCCAGCCAAAGGAGGTGCTGACTTCTCATCCTTTGAAGGTACCAGTAACCAGTCTTGGAGCTGGCATACTTATTTGAGAAAAGATACCACTGCCAGGGACCTACAGCCTAGATTATCCTAGTCCACAAGAATATGCTTCAGAATCATCCTGCACAAGGGAGGAATGCTAAGAATGCTCTAAAAGCCTTAAAACGTGGACTTTTGTGGACAGTACTATGCAAATTCAATGGTGCATAAATATGAACTTTTACACATACACTTAGACTGGGAACTTGCCATTACGCTCACATATGAATGGCCCTGCTGAGTGCAGCAAGAACATTCCCATACTCAGCATTATTCATGAGCGTTGTGCCATGCCTTTTTATGTAACAAATGTAAAACACCTCAGTTAACATAGAGACATGGGTGCCTCTTGGGGTCCTAGTACATACTTGACTTCAACAGGTAGCAGTCAGCCATTAATATATAATGGTGATGGGCTGTGCTTTTGCTTTAAGAGTTTAACCCTGAGGTCTTCCAGAAGCAGAACTTAACACATTGCCTAAGACCACAAGATAAACCAGCGGCAAGCTTGAGCTGGCAATCTGGGTGGAGGATCTCCCCCCTCCACCCAAGCCTGACTCACTGCAGCTCCCTGCAGTCAAAATATGAAGGGGCAAGATCTTTGTTGGTGGTTGATGCAAGCAATCAGTCTGGCTGCCTTTCGGAAGTGCTGAAAGAGGGGACCTCAGTGGGGACATCTGAAGTTTGCAGCACTGAAGTTCCACATTAGGTTTTTTGTCCACCAGAAACTAGGGTGGGCTGTAGTAGATTTGACTGATGCTCTCTGTGCAGCTGCACTGACTCCCAAACAGTGCAAGGGAGGGGAAGCTAAACTGGCTTAAAACACCTCTGCTTCCTCCTGATTCCAAGAGCTGCATCACTCAGGTACGTCACTGCAATGCCCAGCTATTGCACACGTGTCCAGTCCTTACACATACTCTGCTATGAGCCCTGCTGCATTAACTTAACTAACATAAACCCTCCCGGATTCTTTATGCACTGTGCTGGCTTTGGAAAAGGTGCAGGGAAGAGGGTATTTTTCTGCAAACAGAATTTTTCATAAGAGGCGTAGTCACCTTTTGCTATTACAAATACAAGAGCAATAACAATATATACAGGCCTGAGCAATAATGGAGATTCTGGCAGATATTTTTTCCCTGTCATAAGCACGCTGGGCCTAAGGCAAGGTTTTCCTCTATTTAATAAAGAAAATGGAAAGGTAGGGAGAAAAATAAAATAAAAAAAAACCTGCATTGCCTCTCAAATTACACAACCTGCTAAATATTTAGGGCATTCTTTCCCACAAACACTTCAAATGGATGAGAAAGAGGTTTGTCTTCTTGACAGCTCACATCCTCTTGTGGGCCAGACTCATTCCTCTGGAAGCTCACTGAAGTCAATGATATAGCAGCAGGGATGACAGATGAAGCTCACGATCCACATTTTAGTGGTACCTATCTACCGTTCATACAAATCAGCTCAAAATTAAGATGGAAGCGAAGACGCTAAACGTTCAGGTTAAGGAGACAACTAAGACAGCAGAAACAGTCTAAAATCTGTGGCAAACGTGTGTGTTTAATTCCACTTTCAGTCGCTTGGCTAGAAGGGAAGGGCTTGAAAGACGTAACAGTAATTAACATTGTTTTTCAATATCTGCTTAGAGTGACATGTATTCTTGCTGTTCAGCTTTTTTTTCCCCCCAGTTGTAGTGAATTGCCATCACGTACTCTCATTGTATGGCTGGTTATATTCATTGTAAAGAACAAAGTGACAATTGCTTACATTGACTAGTAATGGGTCACCCTGCAAACAGCTCCTAGCTTTGCAAATCATCAGTCCAAAATACTTTTAACTTCCTTCAAAACACCAAGAAAACCTCTCCGGTCTTTTAAACTGGAAATAGTAAATCTGATTTCAAGAACAGGCCTCAACCAATCTGAGTTTACTAGCAACTGAATTAGACGTTCACCTCAAGTCCAAATGAAAATCAGTGAACAGTCATTAGATCAAGTAAAAATGAAAGCGAAGACGACAAGAAGCCATAGCTGTAATCATCCATCCAAAATTAACTTATCAGCTATCAAGCAAATAACTGCTATGTTAAAAGCTTTTTCACATTAGGCCACTTGTTCCTCATAATAATTAAAATACAATGCTTTAATAAAAGAGTTTCATTCATATTCTGATAGTCAAGCTGGCACTTAACTTGATTTGGGGCTGTTCTCAATTAAGAACTGTTTATGGTCTCCAAAATCTCTTCTTGGATGCTTCTGAGGTTCTGCACCAGAAAGAGGAGGGGTAAACTGGCAAACCACAATAGAGATGTGAGAACTGTGCTGGGGAAAAAAAAGCAAAACCCCCCTGGAATCTGGATTCTGAACTCAACCAAAGCCAAGCTGCACTGAAATGTAAAAGCTTGGCCAACTTCCTAAATTCTAGTATCGTGATTTTCATTTACAGTACTTATTTTGCAGCAAGTATTGATTTCACGTTGGGTAAAACACTATTTTTAAGACAAATTTTCAATTTGCAAGGTTTTCACCTGCCATTTCCCAGTCCTATCTACCACCCTCAACTTCCCACGTCCAACCCAGTGTGAGCTGGACCCCCAGCTCGCACAGCTGCCCTTTGACAACCCTATCTCCGCTGACAGCATTTTCACAGACACGCTAGTACAGTGAGGACGAGCACGTTCCGTGTCACGCTGGCCTCCCATCACCCAATTTGTGTCTGCGGCTGGAGGCCACCTCGTTGTCTAACATGGTCGCTGAAGCGCAGCAGCAGGCAGTACACACCCTCTTATATCACCCTCCTCTGCCTGCTTTGCACCAGGGAAAAGGTGAGGACATGACAAAGAAGCAGCAACTGTTCTTCCTTACTTCAAAAGACAATACCATGCCACTGACAATCCTTCACACTTAAGTAACAGCCAGCTTTATAAACAGTAATTAAAGATGTCTTCTGGTGTACCTGCAAAGGAAACATTATTTTTGTTCTCCACAAGGACCACATTTTCTTTAGTGAATTTTGATTAAAGGATCCAACCTTGAGCACAAAAGGCTTAATTTTCAGGGCACAAGCAGCTACAGGTCATATTGTATAACCTTCTAACAGTGTCTCCTAACATCAGCTAAAAGTTAAAATTTGGTATTTTTAGCAGAAAGCCTCACAATCTTTCATTTCAGAAACTTTCTGCACTCTGCTAATCATTAATTTTGAAAGAGGGGCAGGATTCATACAGCAGAGCATTGTGAAATCTGTTAATCATTTTTACATAGACATAAAAAAAAAACCCTTGCTTAATCCCTTGACATCTCATTGAGTAAACCTGCCAGGGATGAATTAAACCAGCATTCTGAGATTCACTATGTGGGTTGTTCATCTGCTTGTGCTTCTCCTTTTATTTTTAATCTTCGAACTGGCCAAGGCTTTTACCATTCACCATTTACCTTCTCTAAAAATTAAGCCTTCTCCGAGCACTAGTTGGGAGTGAAAACTGGTGACAGTTACAGCCCTGCCCACTCAGAAAACCCAGTGCAACCCGGGTGAGCCCAGAGACGCCAAGTCACTGCTCTGTCTAATTACAAACCCGAGGCAGATTAACCTTTGATGACTAAATTAATCTTCTAAATAAAATGAATATGCATCAGCCTGCAAATTAGGATTAAATGCTTAGCAGAATCTTTATGTGATCAAGCAGGTTTTGTGGTGCAGATGTTAACCATTAACATGAAGCAATAAAATCATTCTTTTTTCTTATAATAACACCTAACAATTCTAAAGCCACCTTTCATCTGAGAATCTCAAAGGGTTTCATAAACATAATTAATTAACCCTCTCAGCATCTGAGACAAGAGCATAATAATATCCCTATCCAACAGCTGAAGAAACAGAGGCATAGCAACATCCTAGATCGCATGCCTCGGACTGTGCGTAATGTGGATGTTATATGCTTTGAAGAAAAAGAAAAGACCAGGTTTACACTGGCTTCACCCCTTCTCTCACGTACCACTTCTGCCGGGACAGGCAGGGTGGCTTCTCCGTAAGGCTGAACTACCGCCACGCATGCACGTCCCTGTCCCAGGAACGCTCGCGGTGGCTCCCTGCAGCCTTAAGGTCAGGCATCGCCTCCCCCAGCCACTGAAACACAAGACACGTGGGTGCTGCTTCGCCTCACCCCGGGTTCCCTGCCCGTGGAGCAGGCACATTCGTCTGCACCAGGACATCTTTTTACCATAAGAAGCAATGGAACTTCTCTCACTACTGACCAAATAAAAACAAACATTGCATTGCACTTTCTAACCTACTACTTAATTCTGAAATAAATCATTCCAGGGGTTGTGCTGTACCTTTTCTGGAGAAAAAAATGTTTCTTCTTGTCTTTTCCTTGGACATTGGGAACTACCAGTCCCTTAAAGTATCTGTCACTCACACATACCAGTTACAACAATTTAGTCACAAGGAGAACCAGACAATGGCAATCCCACTTCTTTTTGACTGCTGGTGGAACAGTTGCCCCTGAAATGTGATTCCTATGTCTACATGGAGTAAAACGCTTGCATGGAAGGCTACCACTTCCATCCAGAGGCGGAGGAGGTGTGGCCATGGTTCTTTCAGGCTCTCCCAGAAAAGCAAATAGTTTCAGGGAATCAAGGTAACCTTCTGCTGAGGTCCACGTTCTACGCTCCTTCTTCCAATGGGGTATTCATTTCCAAGTGGTTTGCAATGAGGAATTTATACAAATGCAAATACCATGACTTTTCAGCCTTACTATCCCTGACTTTATTTTCATTAGTTTGAAACTTTATGCATTTGGTTATTATCAAACTGTAAAATTAAGTTTTAATTTGATTTATTAAAATAAAAAACAATGTAAGAGTATTACTGAGGTATGGGACAGGCACGTCAGAATTCATACTCCTGATAATCCAATTTGTTGACATGTTTTGTTATCCAGTCATAGCAGCTTCTCCTAGTATGTAAGTTTTTCTTTTGATATAAACTAATCTGATGGTGTAAAATCTCCGTTACTGCAAATGTAATTTTATTTGCTTAAAAGGGAACTGGATAAGTTCTTAAGGTTAGTTTAAATTTCTTGGCTTCTAAAAGGAAGCTTAAACTAGAAATTTACAGTTATTTTAGAATATTGACATCATTTGGCATATAAATGACTTCCATAGCACTGGAAGTTAGACATTTAAAAGCATTTGTTGTTTTCATACAATGACTGCTAAAATCTGTGGAAAAATTCCAAGGACTTTAGTAAGCTTTGGATTGGGCACATTATTACTATGAATGTAATTCTTGGTACCACTCATAACATCCCAAGCCGTGTGAGAAACTTAGGAAAAACAATTAACATTCCTCCACCGACTTTTGTATTTACATTTTAAATTTACCATTTAAGACTTTAATTCTCCATAAAACTGCTTAAATATACATAACTTCAGTGTTATTTAAATGTTTTATGATCTTCCTGAAATGATCAGTTAATTAAAATCACTTCCCTAATTTAGTACCTTAAATTTTCCTTCCTTTATTTGGAAGGAATTGGATTTAATGTGCAGGTTTTGTTCATTTTCTTTCTCAGAAAATCTTACTTTGGAAGGAAAATCATGATTATATGGTAGGGAGGAAGATGTCTTCTAGGCTGCAAACTTAAACTAGTAGTAATCATTAGCTACCATGTATGACATGGCGTATATAATTAAGAAATAAATTTATTACAGAAACTTGGAATTATAAATTAAAAAGTAATCAGAGCAGTCCCACAAGGTCCGATATGATTACCTACGTTATCTGGCCTGTCACTTCCAATGCTGGTTTGAATCTCAAAGACCTCAGAGGGGTGCTCCGTGTGTCAAGTCAAATAAGTGCGACAACCTTAGTGGAAAAATGCAATGATACAAGCGGGTGCAAACACAACTCTTCTAGAGGAGAATAGAGATGTCAGCTTCAACTTGAATGTTATTGGCAAAATACCAACAGTTCTTCCTTCCTACTGTACTTCTGAATGGACTGACGGGACCGTTCAATTTGTGGCTGTACCACAGTCTGTTTGATGGGTTAGGGGGGCAGAACCTTGGGGGCGTTGAAGGACACTCCAGCCTGTTACATTTTTTTCTTACTACCTTTGCAGACTTTGATTTTTCCTTTTTCAGAGATTCCTCAAGTTTAAGGCCAGAAGAGACAGTTAAATTATCTAGTCTGACCTTGTATATATGCCAGGCCATTAAGTTACACTCACTGATCCATCCTCTACAAACCCTTCTCCTTTTCTCTAAGCTACCTGTCATAACACTGATCTACAAATGTGTCTCAATTATGAGGCAGTAAATCAGCGTAAAAAAATAAATAGCTCCTCCCAGCAGCCTTTCTCTCCAAAATCCCAACTCCAGCAAAATGATTCTGTTGCTCACTCCGAAACAGAATGAAAAATTTGGCATCCACTGATGAATCAGGTTTTGTTTCTTGTGCTGTGTGTCTCACATCTCTATCGCTCTGGACTCTAGCTTGGACTGGAAATAAAATGAATAGAAAATGTCACCTCATCATGTTTTTGACATGATTGGGGTAGATGGATCTTAAATACTTTACATTCAGCTATGGAGGTTGGGTACACCTATTTAAGAATTCAGATGCAAACTAAGTGAAGTTAAAACACAAGGCTCAAAATAAAATCCTAATCTTTTCTAGCACTTGTAACTTCTTCAAACCAGTATACATCAAGAAACCTAACATCCTCTTCACAACTCCGGTACCTGCCTATGCAGTAAAAATTCTGACATTTATCAGAAACAGGGAAAAAGAAAATAACAGTCCAAAATTCATGATACCGTTATTTAGGATACAATTTGAAGACTGTCTCCTGGCTCTGAAACAAAGACTACTGTAGACACAAGAACACTGACAGATAGTGATTGTCTCCTCCTTTAAAACTACGCTGACAGCATCAACAACATTGTTCAATTTGGTATCAGGGAGTGTCAGTAAGAGTGAAATACTGCTTACCTTACCGCATCATGCAAAATATAGCATCTCTGTGTTTCCCTGGATTCGCCCCACAAGCGTTCCAAAACGTGCACAACAAAACCACATGAAACTCAGATGATTTCAGATCACGTTACAAAGTCAAAACGCAGAACAGATTCACAGAAAGATTTGCTAAGGTTCACCAACCTGTTGAGTGAACTTGGGACTAGTTCCAAGCAAATCTGGATTGATTAATGTTTTCTTTAAATCAACATCACCTGACGTTCTTTGCTACTGATGTGAATCTCAGCTTTTTCTTTTCTCTTTGGAATTTGTGATCGGTTTAAGTATGGAGCTGAAAACAGCACACGGAATGCATATCCATCTATGTACTAACTGAAGAGCATGTAGCATTGTTTCCTCCAACGCAATGAAATATTGCACAACCAGCATCCCACCAGCCTCACATCAGTATTTTGCACTAGTGTTAGTTTTTTGGTGAGGGCTAGGGGTAGGGCTTTTTTCAAACTGTTGATGCATTTAAGAACATAGCAGTAAAGGAGCTCTTTCTATATTTCAAACATGGGACCAAATTGAGATATACTCAGCTATACAAGGAATGGAACCTCTCTCTAATGGACCCCCTGAAATCAATGGAACTACTTATGGAGTAATATACCATTACCCATTGTGAGCAAGAGCTACTGTAAATAAGCTTTGGAAACTATATTCCAGCTACAGTTGCGCTTGGTGGTTTGTAATATTCCAGCACTTGCTAAATATAAATAAATGAAATAAAGTGGGAGATAGCGATACTCTGATTTCTGTTAGCACTGACTGTACATTTGTTCCAAGTGTCTGAGCAATCAGAACACTACATAAATACCTTGCCATGCCTGTGGGATCCCATGCTAAGTTATAATCCATCACTGAAGGAGGCAGCCGCTTTTGAAGACATGCTAAAGCATTTCTGAGGTTGAATATAATTCATTGCTACACTCTCTGGTTGCATGTTTATTTCCTCTAGCAGGAAGAAGTGGCTACATGCGGGGCAGTTGTATGCTGGAAATTTCACTTAAAATTTGCATCATATTAAACAATTATTGACCAAAGGCTCTGTAATTTATCAGCTGATTTATCTTCTCCTGTCTATAAAAATTCTTTGTCAATAACCTTTACATTCAGGAACTCTACCTTGACACATAGCTTATCTGTATTTATACCTTTATTTGAAAACTGCAAGGATTTTCAGGATTGAGCCAGGTAAAATCATTCAGATAAACAAGAATAACCTGTCCCACCATGTCCTCACTACACACACAAGAACATGCATTATGTGTGTATAAAAAAAACCCTGCTTATCACATGGTTGCTTTATTTATGTTCTTCATTTCTGACTCCTGGTTTCAGACAAACAAAAAACTGAGGAAAATGTTAAAGAACTGCCAAAGTTTCTGTTGGAATAGAAAAGGAAAAGGAATATTGTAAGACAGACTGTTCCCTCGATTTCTTCTGGCCAATTTGTAGTCCCAGCAGATTTGCACAAACTTTGAACAAGCACAGAGGCCTGGCAGTGCTGACATAAGCTGAACTCCTCTCGCCTTGTGAAATTCAACCACTGCGACTTCATAGGCAGCTTTGGCAAAATACAGAGAAGATCAACCCAAAAGAAAAAGAGATTTAGAACTGACTGTATTCTTAAGGAGAATTTTTGTCAGCAACTGAAAACGCCCCCAGTGTTTCATCAGAGAACTTTCTAGCAGCTTAATTTTTCCCTTATTTGTTTGTATTGCACTGGAGTCCATCCCCAGTGTACTTAGCTCCTGCTTTTTCCTTTTACTACCGATTTAGACGTTGATGTCCACTAATGATCTAAAAAAAGGAATCTTTAATGTTCAGGCTGTAAATATGCCACTGAGTCCCAAGAGCCTAACATATGTCAAAGGCATGAAATGATGACCATGAAAGGGAACTCTGCATCTGTGTTTGCTTAGCAGAACTGCAGGGCTGACCTGTGGACTGATGTGGCTGTTTAATACGGTCTCTGCAAACTGTTCAATAACATCAGAACTGCTGTTTAATCCTCTTACCAGTACCACTGACATTATTTCATGTTCTACTAATTCCAAGCCATCTGCAAAAGAAATACTTGCCTCTCTGGCAAGCCAATAGAGAGGGCCAAATTTTTTAAAAGGCTGCAGCTATAATGTTCCATATATAATTTCAGAACAAGATTTTTTTTCCATCGGAACATTTTTGCATAATCTTATAGTCTGAGTCTCATCTGACTTTTACTTTTGTAAGTCAGGAGTAAAGGTAATGCAAGGTGAGGATCAGAGCCCAAAGCTCCATGAAATGGAATTTTCTGAAACAAATATCTAAGTATATTTTGAGACTATATGTCCAAAGGTGTTCAGATGAAAAAACTCAATTATTTGGCTTTTGGAAGAACAAAAAATATATTTAAAATAGGGAAAAAAAAAAAAAAGGATGGTATTTGAGAAGCTTCAGAGGTATCTATATTTCTACTTTGCAACTTCTTGACCAGTTTTCTCCCCCTTCATTTGGATTTCCTATGGAGAGTTTGTGGCAATCATATAAATGGACACGACCAGGTTTTTCACATAGTGATTCCCAATTCAGTGTTCAACATTACAAAACCCTCTTAGAATTACTGAAAAAGAAAGAAGAAAATGATATGTTAACAAAAACAATCTCTCTTAATGATTTTCCCATGCATTTCCAAAGAGTCACAAAGAGTGCTAGACCTTGAAGGGGAAGGATTCAAGGGAGTGAAAACTTTTTGGCTTTGGAATGAACTAACATTTTTGATGCTGCATAATCATTCTTACCTCTCTTTGCAACCTTTGGGGAGTCACAATCCATCCAGGAGAATCAATTATTGAATGTAATAGTAAGAGCCTTGCACTATCACTCGTGTCATGTCACAGTCTTCTGTCGGAGAACACAAGTGGGTCTGAAACCAAAGCAGACACATAGTGTGAATGAACTGCAAAAATCCAGAATATTTCGAAATCTGGAAGACTGGTTAACACCAATGTCCTGCTCAGAGTATTACACACCACTGAAACTGGTTGAGGAAAGAATGTTTCTATATACAATACACTCAGGCTCCCACTACCGCTTAATCCCTCTTCCATGATGCCAAATTCCAGCTGCAGTCCGTACTCGCCTCCAAAGAACCAGAACTAATAGCAAAGTAACAGTCATATCTGTTGGCTCCTTTGCCAGCATTTCACAACAGATATCATATGATTAGGTGTTAAGTGGGACTATTTGCACTTTTGCTTATGGCACATATAATTATGTAGTTCTGTATAATGCCAAAATGACTGTTTAAGTAGCAGCTGCACAAAACAGAGATACTGGTTGGACAGCACAGAAAATACAATCTTAAATAAAAACAGCACAGTAAAAAATACACACATACATATACATATAGACGTATTTATATACCTTCAGGACTACCTAACGTGGAATGTTTTTACAAAAAGATCTCGTCAATGGTTCTTAAGCAGGACTCTGCCTCTCTTCTTGCCTATGAAAGGCAAAACTTTCATAGGCTCAGAGTCCTTACAATACAAATTGTGGTTTGACAGATCCTTAAAACGTAATGGATGAAACCCTTGGAGTTCATGATCTGTTGCTGGCGTTCGTCACGGAGCAGGCTGGCACTAGATGGCTCTGTCAGTGTTTTAGGTGAGGTGGTGTGGCACATATTTGTGCACTGAGTTTGCCAATGCTTTAAAGCTCTGTCTGCAAAGACACTTACGGGCAGCACAGTGGGAGAGACGGGTGTAGACAAACCGCACACAGCCACCCTCTGTAGAGTTCTTCCCGGGAAGGATTAAATGAGTAACTGTCCCTGCCATAAAAATATGGAGGAAGGTACATTTCACTTACTTTTATTATTTTTCAGAGGAGATGTGTCCTAATTTCATGGCACAGTAACAGAGCTTCCATGAGCTTTGATTAAAGTAATCACAAAGTATCAAGGTTAGTTAGATTTTAAAATATATCTTTCTAACTATATGGGTAAGGTGGTGGCAGTGGTACAAGTCTGCCACAGAGGTGCCCTATAGAGGTCAAAAGGAGATCACCATTTGTTTAATTTAAATAAATCAATTTGTTAAACAAGGAGCTGCTGAGATTATACAGTTAGAGGGTGGAGAGCAAAGAAAGATAATTATTTTTGTTTACATAAATCATTTTCTTATTACTTGGGGATCAGGGTGGTATTGTTTGGGTTTGAGAAAGGAGAGCAAAAGAAGATAAGCATATCAATTTGCTGATCAGGGTTACATGGGATTTTGCTGCGGGGGCTGGAGGAAGGAAAGAAGATCATTATTTTTGTTTAAATAAATCAATTTGTTGTGATCAGGGATCACATGGGGTTGTGCCGTTTGCAAGGAAGGCATAGGAAATTCTCCTTTATGGATAGTTAGTTGTAGAACAAATGTTCAGGCACTACTCTATCAAATGGAAAAAGGACAAAAAAACCCTTCAAGACCACGAAGCTGGATTTCTATTTCTTTCTTTTGAAAGGCCCTGTCTTTGGCATCTTGTATTGGTCTTCAATTTGAGTTAAAACAATAGCTGTTACACTTTTAACACACTGAATCAGGATTATATATATGCATGTGTGTGTATGTGCATATAAATCGGGAATATAGATAATTAGATAGATAGACAGATAGACAGACAGCAGCTAATGGGGCCTGATCCTGCAAAAGTCCTTGTACTTTGAGGCAGTGCCTGCTGCAACTAATGGAAAAACTGTGGTTGCCTTCCCAGGATGAAGGATCAGTCCTCCAGTGGGGAATATTCATTGAAATCAATGGCCATTCTGTGCACATACATTTTAAGGGCCTGATATTTGTTGCTTCTTTTCTGAGGCAATTAATGAAGCTCTGTGTGTAATTTTAAAGGCCCTTCATGAACTAACTGGAAATCTACAGCCTGAACATCAGTGAACTCATATCCAAAACTAATAGCTTCAGTATCACTGCCAAAAATTGACTAAGCGCTCTTTGTGCCTGCAAATGGGGTTCTGTAGGCAGTATCCTTCTATCTGCCTTCAAGGGATAATCTCCTCTTACAAATAAAACAATTGTTTCATTTGCTCATTGCAATGGTTGAATGAGGCTGCAGAAATGAATCTCACTGATTTTGAATGTTCTCAAGTCAATCAAGTGAGGATTTGGGGAGTGGGGTTGCTTTCCATTAACATGTGTTGCTATTCGCAAAACTCGTTTAAAAAACCTATTTTCACAGGTTTGGATGTGACTCATGCAAACTAATAACCAGTCCATTCCAATTAAAAAAATGGCTTAAATGTAGTGTAAAAGTCAAAAATCTGTGTTTGCGGGATCAAGGTGTCCCAATTATTACCTTGGAGTAAACAGAAGGAATAGTCTAGTTAGCTCTTTAACAAATGAAACAATGTTTAAGTAATTACAGAAAATAGTGGGCACCGACCATCCCTTGGATGCTTTCAGAGCCCATGGCGTAGTCTAGGGGATGAATTTGCGTTTGTAACAAGAATGATAAATCTAACTAAAGATCTTTATTTTTACAGTACGTTAAAGAAGCATTTTTATTTAGTGCAGTCATATATCTCCACATTATTTTGAAGTATGCTTCTTTATTGCTTTTATGTCTTCAGAATTGCCTGAGGAAAGCATCCTTGTCTCCCTGTGTTTCATTGTTGTTACCCTTGTAGAGTATAACATGCACAAACTTGATTATGATTAATTGAGGGCTCTGGCAAATTATGTTTTTATTCCTTTCCATCTAAGTCTTCCATCTGCTCAAGGGAAAAAAAAGGAAATTTTACATTTATAAGGACACTTAAGGCTTTCTGGGTAAATCATCAGAACAACTTGTTCAGCAGTAATGGCTACAAGTGAAGAAAGTCTTCCTTCACTCTTACATCATCAACACATTAATGCATCTCCATCCTACAAGCGAGGCTGAGAGACGATGATAACTGGT
The DNA here is from genome assembly GCF_964195595.1 of Calonectris borealis. Lineage (NCBI taxonomy): Eukaryota > Metazoa > Chordata > Aves > Procellariiformes > Procellariidae > Calonectris > Calonectris borealis. Next base: position 17,524,485 of record NC_134323.1, read on the forward strand.
CAAACTGCATTTGATCCAAAATCTTGCTGCAGAGCTGGAATTTCAAACCGAATCAAACCGGTTTAAAATATTGCTCAATTAGATCCTACCACCAAAGAACCACTTAAAGCAGTTAAGTACTAAGTCTGTAAATATAAACACCTGTGTCCTTCGGCATAATGCATGTAACATCAGGCATGCTATTTATAAGAGGCTCTGTTGAAGTTCTTACCCAAGGTGATGCAGCTGCATATACCAGCCCATTAAGCCTGGTGTACCACATCAGATAAGGCCCTTCCTTCAGGGTTTATGATTCAGGTGTAAATGCTCGCCATCCCCTGGAAACTGGCAAATGAGGTTGCACTTGGCAGTCTGGGGTTTTCTTAAGAGGATGAATGACAGAAGCAAGAAGTCATGTTTAACTTGTACGAATGTGAGGAGGAAAAGGCAGGGGTTTTTCATTTAAAGACAGCCTTGTTCTCCAGCCTTGTTAGTGCATAGCACATAGTGGAGCCTTTGGCTGATGAGAAAGCAAAATTATTGAGGAATTTGCTCCTCTGAGACCACAGAGTTGAAATAACAAAACTCCAAATGATTTTGGCAACCGGAATGCAGATACAATCAGTCTTTAAAAGGCTGGTCTGGACAGCTGTGTCATAGGGACAGGGGCTGCGAATTTATGACAAGGTCAACATCAGTGGCGTTTTTCTTGCTCAGCCAATAACGTGAATTGAGTTGTTGGCCTTGGCCCAGGCCCTATGAATAACACTCCAAATGACGAACACCACACCTCTCTTCTTGAACCACCACTGAAGAAGACAGGTTAACTCTGCACACCTTACACTGAAGTGAACTGGGGAGCACTGGTGTGATCTGTTATTGTAAATCAGCTGTAAAGGTGGTGACTCCAGCAGAAGGGATAATAATCATCACTAAAGACAAGCGTAAGCCTGGGTCTAATTGCCTGCAAAGATGACATCTGATGACTAGCAGGGAAGTTACTGCAGTGTTCCTGCACACAGGTGGACAGAGTTGAGGCTGACTAAGTGTCAAAAAACAAGGAGTCTGTGGTTCAGCTGAACCAAACTAGATTTAGAGGTAGATACAGAAGCTACACTTCCTCTGCCAAAGTTTGCAAAAGATCCTTGTCAAAGATGTACTGACAGCAATGCTGTAAAACCTCTCAGCAGCTCGCTAAAGATTAAATTCTGTGGTAGCCTCGCAGTAGATGAAGAAACCACTTCGTGTAACAGACATGGTTTGTGTAGAAAAGCCAATTCTGTGGAAAAGGCAATTCGGATCAAGAGTCCTCCATGGCAGAGGGAACAAAGTACAGAGCAACAGATGAATGCCACATGGCTGGTAATACAGAGTCACCGCCTGTACTATAGGAAAAAGCAGTCACTCCTTAGCCAGGAAGGGTGTTTGTTAATCAAGTCCAAAAGGGTTTTATTCCCAGTTGAGCCTCCCTAGATGCTGGTCAAGCCACTCCAGCAATCTGGTTTCCAGGTTCACAAAATGGAGAGGCTGCATTTACCCGCCACTGCACAGGAATCTTAGTAAGAATGATCCACCAGAGACTAAACTTTTCCAGCGATACGTACGGCCTTTTCCTGCTGCAGTGCCACAGCTGGGCTAGAAGTGAGGGGTGTCTGATGATTCACCCCTCCAAGAAGCAATCCATACACCTCCAGGCCCAAATAGGACACCACATAGAAGATCCGGTGAGTAAAGCTACTGGAATCTGTGGTCAGAAACCCCTGGAAACGTTGTCCCAGCTTGCTCTGGGGACTACTACAACATAAGCGTCCTGCTGCAGTCCTCCTCCCCTCCCTTTGCTGACACATCATGTATACACAAGGGCACAAGAGTTAATTCAGTCTTCTGTGGAAAGCTCTGCATGAAGCCTCTTTAATTGGGCTTTGTGCGAGTGTGTGAATCTCATTCTGATACTTTCAGGGTACTCGGGGAAACATTAGAATGGCAGCACAGCAGAAATGGAAAATGCATTATCATTCATTGGCAAATAATTTATTTGATATCCGCCATCCTTTTTTTTTTTTTCCTGCTGGCTGTGTTTCTGATTGTATATGAAATTAATTTCTGAAGAGTTTAGCTAATAATTATTGGTGAGAAGATCCTGTCAGTCTCTCAAGATAAACAAGAAATGGTTCTGGCTGATACAGATTGTGTGTCATGTGACTATCCTATTTTTCTGATTTAATAAATATTAATCTTTCTGCCTTTTAGGAGCATTGTGCAATATTTTTTTAATCTTCAGATTTGACATGAGAAATGACCGGTATATGCCAAAACTACTACTCTTATATAAAAAGGCAGATTTTCCTTATTTCATTTCAAGACAAGACTTTTTCAAATTAAAATTAATATGCACACAGATTATATCTTCTTTTACACAAATCTATGCAAAATGTTATTTAGGGTGTGCCTTTTTTCCTAACCGCAAATTCTTCTATCATCAGATAAAAGAGATTTATTGTTATATTCCCATTTTATCTTCTGACTTTTGCCTAGTGGGAAAGCGTAAAGGAGACAGGTGACCCCCCAAAAAACTACAGAAAATGATCTTACATCAAGGCACTTGGCAGAAACTCAGATGATGTCTTGGGAGTTGCCAACCTTGCCGAAGTTCTTCCTCACTGCCTTGAGCAAAGTGCTTTCCTTCCCTGTGTCTCAGCTTCCTAGCTGTAAAGTAAAAGGGACAGGAAGGTGTAATAGTTCTTTCCCTTTTCTTTCTGTCTTATTCCTATTGCAAACTCTTCAAGGCAAGTCTGATTATGCGTTTAGCAGATGGGGGCTCCAAACTCAGCTGGAGCCTTTAGGCATTACTATAGTATAAATAACAATAATGATGATGGAGTGTTAAAATAGACAGAACTTGTTCTTTGTTCTCCGTAATGTGAATCAAACTGTGGCTGGACTTACATTTAACACCACCAGCTAGTTTATTTATGAGAGGATTTATCAGAAGTGGTTGGGTTTAATTTCCTCTAATTCACACTGTATGAAAAATGGCAACAGTCTGATTTTAATCTATAACCTGATGATGGGGCTTCCCAGAAATAACAAAAATACCACATTCGAGGTATCCAAACAGTTACTGTAGGAGTGCAGCACAGGTTGATTACGCCTGCTGCCTCACACCTCTGCTCCATCCCCTCCCTGCCTTGCCTCTTCCAACAATATCTGCATTGAATCATTGAAATGGTAGATAAATTATTAATGGTAATAAAAAGAATTTCAGGAGTTTAAGTGCCTTTCTTGGTATGTTGATTCACAGAAAGAGTTAATCTTTTGTTCTTAGACTGGCCTTTTTATTTTTTAACCAAGCGGATATGTGTTTGTTAAGCTGCCTTTTCTAAGGTGGAAGGAGGAGGGAGAGGTTGTGAAAAAACACTGTCATTTTCAAATGGAACAAATGCATGAAGTTAAATATAAATGTGCATTGACAAGCTCGCAGATATCGCAGGGTGAAAAATAATAATATAAAAAAGATGGAATTCCTTTTCAAACCAATAGGAGAAAGATTCAAAAGCGGGGCAATCAATACCACCCTGTGATCAACAGGAAATGCTAAGAATAACTGTATATCATGTGTGGCTTCAAATTTACAGCCAGGACATATAATCTCATTGTAAGAAGAGAGTCAAGTTCAAGAACTTAGCCTCTACAGTAAAGCTCTCATTTTAACTAAAGAAGCTGAGGTCGACGGCCTCTCAAATGAAACAGATAAGGCGACATAGGGTTCTTGTCAGAAACAAATGTTATGTCTCTCCCTACTGAAAAGCTTAAAGATATTATCAGCAAAAGCCTAGTTGGGCCTGAAATGGGTCCCAGAGAAGTAATATTAACCAGGCTCCTGGCAGATCATTTATTTATCTCAAGCTAAATTCAATAGAGAGCCATATATAAGTGAGGGAAAATAATGCAGCTGCTAGTAATTTATCATTGGATGGAAAGTCATTGTTATCCTTATCTCTCCAATGATGTTCTATTTCCAACTGGTAATGAATTATGGGGCTTGCCACATCTTTACTATGTGACAGGTCAACACTACCTCCTGGGTACTGTACTGTATTTATGCAATCGATAGAGAGTTTGCTGAGAAAATATTGGCAACCATTTTGTGAGAGTGACCTAGAGCTGTATGGCCTTATGATCGTTGGTGGTGGTCAGTGGATATAACAGCGCTTCTATACTCCTTTAAAACAAAGACTTCTCTGAATGCTTTAGAAGTATTTTTCACTTTGCTCTTTATAAAGCCAAGCATGTGAAGTGAACCACTGGATTGTTAATTATAAAGCATTCTGCTCATTTAAGCTGGCTCAGCCACCAAAGGGATCTTTTCTGTTCCTTTGTTGCACTTATTAGAGGGATTTATTAAATCAAACTTCAGTACAGACTTATCCAAAATTATTTGTGCCTGTGGTGTTTGGGGCATAGCAGAGGCACGAAGAGCAGAGGTTTGGCCAGGCTGCTGCTGAGATGTAAGGACAGGCTAACAAGCAGCACTGGGTGCCCCACAGAGCTCCCAAATTCCACGCAGAGTTTTAAGGTGGAAGCCATGCAACTCAACACTGCGCTTACCTTCCCCAAATCAACTGTGAGGGACCATCCCCTGCACGACCCCTGCAAGAGAAGCAGTGAAAAACAGTGCTATCCGATGGATGGCTTCAGGAGGAAGAGCCCTGCTATAGGGACGCTTGGAAGGGTAAGGTTTCTGGAGTAATCCCTTCCCTGGCGCTGCTCTCGCATCCCCAAACCAATTATGTCCATGTTTTCCCTCTTCTCTACTTTTCCCCATTGGGTTTGGCTTTAATTATTCACAAGAAGGGCTCATGTGGCCTAAAAAGTTTGGGTTTATACTAAAAAAACAGAAAACATAGAATCATAGAATAGTTTGGGTTGGAAGGGACCTTTAAAGGCCATTTAGTCCAACCCCCCTGCCATGAGCAGGGACATCCTCAACTAGATCAAATACACTTTTTACATTTTATATGGATTGGGGGGGGGGAATATATATCACAAATTACTAAAAAATTTGGATTTTGAAAAGCATCTCTTGAAAAAGAACAAAGAAAATTTCCAAACACATTATAATTTTTCAGAAAAAAAAGGACTATTTTAGAATAAGCAGCCTTTTGTCCTTAAAAGTTACCAAAGGAAAAAAACCCAACACAACCACATTTTGGCCCAGACCTCATTTCTAGATTAGGCCACTTGTTTGAGAAACAAGAGACTCACCATTTGGGGCCACAGATTGTTTCAAGAACTGAACAATCCAGAAAATCCCATTTTGATTTTTTTTTGTTTGTTTGTTAGGTAGAAAGGTAGAAAAATACATCTCCCTCAAGGCAGAGCAGGGACATATTTTGAAAAACAAAGAGAATGACACTTTCACGGAAGAGAAGCAGCAGCCATGTTGATGGTAAAAGTTACGGATTGTAATAACACATGGATTTTTAGCCATGCAAGGGGGTGTCCAGATGAGTGGGGCCACCGATGCTGAACCCGCAGACCTTTCTAAGAGAGCACAATAGGACAGGATCATACCCGTGTGACATCCAAGTGAGGAAACGAGAGGAAAAGTAAAGCTGTCTTTTCCCATTATTGTGGGAAAAGGAAATGTGGACACGCTGGCCAGCTACAGTTCACTTAAATAATGTATTAGGTGACCTAAATGATATTAACTAAGGTGGCTAAGATTAACTCAGGTGAAAAACAAACGCGGATAGCTCTACCCATTGTTAAATAACGAGTGTGCTTCCTGGTCACAGAGACATACTGTGCCTTCTGGCATGCATGCGTGTGTTAATATGTCTCTTTGGCTCTGTATGTTTAGGAAAGTCTTAGTAATGGAAAAAGAAGGGTGTTGTAGGTGAAGGCTGAAGTCCTTTGGCAGAGCAGCGTGCGCAAGAGCTTGACCAGAGCCTGCTGGATTGTACTTCGGCCGGGCCTGTGATAGCAGTCTGTCAACTCCACGAGCACTAACACTCATTCACAAAGATTCAGAAGGTCAATGAGAGCATTACCATATCCTGGAGTAAATAAGGTTGTTTTCCCATGTACTGACTGAGATATAAATTCCATATGGTTTGGCTATACCAGAAGGGGTCTTGCCCAGATCACATTAACATATGAAAGCTCTGATACCTTCATAATCAGTTAACTCAAGGGGTCATCTAGCTGATGCCAGGAAGATCTTTCCTGTCTTTCAATAGTTGAGAAAGTATGACAGATTTTTACAATTTAAACAAGTAATGTAAATAGCAAAAAATAAAAAATCTCGGTGTCATAACTCATATAAACCAAGATAATCCAGAGAAATACGCCCTTGAAATCAACTATTGACTTCTAAGTTTATCATATAACCAGCAAGGAGTCTGCTACTTGTCAGATACTCTTTCTCATGTAGTTTCAAACACACTGTCAAAATTGTGTATAGCTTCTAGCTCCCAGGCCTTCTACTTAAATACCAATCACTTGATTCACTTTTTAATTTCCATTGTTTGGAGTCCTATCCCAAAATTTTTAAAAGAAAAAACCAACAAAAAGTAAAATATTGACTTAAAACTACTAAGGTTTACAGAGGTAGAGTCTGGTAAGAATGATGTATGTGTTTAATAATATGTTCCCTGGCTAATAAAATACTAGATTATTTTTGGACTACAGAATTTAAATGGAAGGAAGTTTAACCATTAGGAACCTGTTTACTATTACCAAGAGAATAACCAGTTGGCAGGTCAATAGCTATCAGCAGAAATAAAGAACCACAGCAGCCACCTGTGCTTAAGGCTTGTCCCTGTTAGGAAAAAAATAAAGGAAAGGGCAAAAACTGAGAAGCAAAGCTAGAGCATGCTGGGTTTTTTCAGCTTAAGATTAAAAAATAGAGGACATTGCTCTGGGACTACTGATTTCAGAGTTTCGTGCAAATGATAGCTAGCTCTTCCAGGCTGCTTAAGATAAAATGGGCAGCAAATATCTGCACAAACTTTTTCTCTAGATAAACAATTGAATCTGAAGCATGTTGAAATATCTCAGACAGGTTCTTCATGGCATGAGGATTAGCTGTGAAAGGAAGTGTGCACACAGGGATGTTTCCCCTTCCTGTGTGAATAGTCCCCCCATTGAGCCAGTTGGAGATTGGCCATTTAGAGTTGAAAAGGCCAGTAGACACCTGTGTCAAGTGCATCCTTCCTTTACCAGATGGAAATAATCAGAGCCTTGAGAAAGTTCTCATTTATTGTCATTTGAATGGGTCAGAGAATCACACCCGCAGAGGAGCTGCACTGTGTATCTCACAGACCAACGCACACCGGGTAGAATCACGGTCCCAGTAGTGTCAATGGGACTTTTGTTGTGGAACCTGAGGATAAGGCTATCTATTGCCAGCGGTGAACATTTTCAGAGGCAATGAAATCTTGTTCCTACATAATCTAAGACATACATCAATCCCAAAATTAAATGCGGAGAAGGTTTTTTCCCCCTGATTTCTTATTTCCACATGAAGCGTATTTTTCTCACCTGTACCAGTCAGCTATGATTAATATGCTTTTCTGTCCTACAGACTTCTTTGCGTACATATGTATGTATGAACTATATTGACATTTACATATCATTAAAAATGAATTAGCATCATGTGGTGATTCAGATATTCTCTAATATAAGCATAGCGAACAACTGTATTAGTAAATGACAACATTTTAAAGGTGAGTACCCTACATAACATGTAAAATGATCCTTATTAAAGACACAGACAACATTATAGTCCCAATATCAGCTAAATATTGAAATATTGGATGTTTAGGTGATGGATAAACCTACAAAGGATGTAATTTTTTTTCCTTTTATTTCTTGCCAATGAAACACCAAGACACTTGAATTCAGTTCAAGTTTGGGTAGTCCAAAGATGTTCCATTTCTCAGAAGGAAAGAAATTTTCATTTAGTAAAAATTGGACTAAAAAAGCAGAGGAGAGGCTTAAAATTCCCGAAGAAATCATTACAATTGATCGAGTCAAAAATGGGGCTGGTAATTTTTTTCAGAACATTTCCTGTAATCACAAATTTTCTATGATTTGATACAGGGGAAATTTAGGAAACCGCTTGCTACTTGACTTCCATTTTAAGGGCCATGCATGTCGTACAGGTGCAGTAGCAGCACCTGCAGAAGAACACTCTTGTGCTCCTGACCACCTCCTGGTGAGGGTTCCTAAAGGTTTGTTGAAGTGAAACAGCACTAGGCCAGTTTTATACCAGTTATCCCATTTACAAGTTCACAGTGGCTTAACAGCTGTTACAGATATTAATGGCTAATCAATTGCTATTGATGCAATTATTCTTCTCATCCACAAGCTAAATCTTAAATAAATGGGCAAATATTAACTTAGGATCCAGCTGATAAGGTTTGCTTCACCATGCTTGTTAGTATAGGCTTCCCTTCTGAGCTTTGATAAGACATTTACAGAGTAGTAAAAAAAAAAAAAACCAAACAACTAAAGGGAATGATTGCTGCTATGGGCAACCTTTATTTCATTATCACAGGACCTTAACCTGGACTTGTCTAACGTTACATAACTTTTTGGTACCCTTCCCCCTGTTCGTACACTTGAAAGATGACTAGTAGTGAGAGCGTAGGCTTGCTCTGACGGCTTAAAGCCAGCATGCCACCCAAGGAGCCCTTCAGCATGCCCTGCGACCGAAGGAAACGCTTCCACAATGGTCCAAGTTAACAAGGAAGGCAAAAGATGATGTTGCCTGCAGCTTGCTGCTTGCCAAAACGCTATTGCCAAAGGGGTCAGCAAAGGTTGAGACCACTGCTCTACAGCTCGTGCCATGTGTTCCCATAACGAGCAAACAAGCACAAGGCGAGGCACGAAATCTGAATATTGGGAGCCCATTTATCAACATAGAAATGAGTGCAATGGTCTCAACAAACCTTCAGAAGGACAAGTTCACAGGGGTTTGACTGGATAGCAAGGCTACAGGTCTAATTAGGTAGAGGTTGACTGCAGCACGACCAACATAGATGAAGACACTTTTTCAGCACAGGTGATATGCATTTTTTTCTTTGAAAGCAAATTGTCAACTTTTAGTTCTGTGTTGGCTTGCTAAACAGCAACAATTTTTTTAAACTTCACTATTTCCCAGAATCAAGCCTCCAAATATATAAATAAAGAAAAATTATGGTTTTGTGTAACACAGAGGAACTTCACTGCAAATATTTTAAAGAAAAAGTTCCAGCTCTCAGGATGTCTTTTTTTAATGTGCTATTTCTTTGAAATTCTAAAAATACTTGTGTACTGATTTGTAAAAAATAAATGCCAACATATGCAATTCTTAGTCTCATCTGAGGTAATACGGGGGTTGTGGAGGGAGACACCATTATATTCTGTTTCCTCTTCTTGTACAGCCTAAAGTAAATCAGATAATTGATCTGCAAGAAGCAGCCAGGATGGGTAGTAAACTATCCAGGGCAAACTCCCTGTCACCTGAGTTTTTAAATCAAGGTTGAATGTATTTCTAAACTATGTGCTCTAGCTCTACCACAAGCTCAGTGCAGGAATCACTAAGTAAAATCCTCTGGCTTATGGGAGTCAGCCAAGATGATTATAATGATTCCTGCTGGCCTTAAAAATCAGTAATATAGGTGAAACAGAAACTATGGTTGAAATTCATCCATGTGCAAAGCCCTGTGATAAAACTTTGAATAGAATTTCAGCCAAAGTGCTTAGAAAGTCTTAGGCCACTCTGCATCCAGTGAGATTTTTAGGAAAAGCCCCCTAAACTACACATGGAGAAAAACAGCTATGTCAAGCCTTATTAAGGTTTTGTTTTGCATACTGTGAGAGGAAATAAAAAGCATTGCCTTCTGCCCCAGGGTTGCCGCTGGAAGAGAAAGACCAGCTGGGACCTCTTGTGGAATGCAAAGGAAGCTTAACATTTATCTGCTTTTGCTCTCGTCGGTATTTGTTGGAGAAGCACTTAAAATGTGCATCTCCAAGAAAAAAAAACCTCTAAGGAAGCTCTTTTGACCTATCAGCAAGTTTCAGAAGGGCTGGAGTCAGCGGTGGCTTTGCTGCGTATCCTCCGGGCTCACAGAATAGCCAGTCTCTAGTGAATAATGCTAAGGCGCCAGTGTAGGAGGACACGCACCTTGCAGCGTGGTACGTGAGAAACACCGGTCTGTGAACCCAGCAACTTCTCCATTTAATAATGCCTGTTGTAGAATAAAATTTATCAAGGGAAATGCTGACTCTGTAACTCACTAACATAAATCATCTGTTGAAGGGCAAAACACATGAAATTGCCTTGAGATTTGGAGCAGTTTGGGAAGCACATGATTTTAGCATACCGCCTTTGGGCGGGCAGGTGCCCACCGCTCCTCCTGCACGGATGCACAACCCAGGTAAGTGGGCAGAAACTGGCCACAAATACATTCACACAAACTGTACGTGGGTATTAGTAAACACACAGGTTCCACCATAAAGGGATTATATGACGCTTTCCTGGCGTCTGGAATGTGCATTATGTTACCAAACAAAGGAAATTATGCAGAGATAGCCCCAAAGGCAGAATAACCATGATCCGCTCCTACTTGTGAATACTGGGCAAATACTTACTAGCCACAATTAATTACCTGCCTCTGCTCGTTTTGTTAAATGATCAAAGTAATACATCCACTGGTTGCACATGAATGTGACTATTTGTACAAAATCTCATTTATACAGTAGCGGTGCAGAGCCAGATCCTGCAGTATTGGTCATTATTCACATGCAAGTCGCCTTACTGAGGGAATTGCTTCTAATTATTTAGCATCAGGGCTGCAGGACGTAGCCTGACTTCTGCAATATTAAGGTGATAAGGATATATAGCAGAGCAAGGGTAGAATCAATTGTTCTTAGATTTCTTCTCTTCCTCATCGGCCCACCTGACACACATGAAATATTTGTGAAATCAATTTCAGAATCACCAGACAAGGTACTGGAAGTACCACAGTCAGTTCATCAGTTGGCTCTTCCAGGAACACTTCAGGAATTAGGATGGATGCATATTACTTCCTTTCCCACAGGATAACTGCAGTGAATACAATAACCTTTGTTCTAAGAGATACTGCCGTGCACGCGGCCTCACACACTCTATCAAATGAACGTCGTTTGCCCCCTTTCAGCAACAGCTGTGCAAAGGACCATTATATAAGCTTAAACTCTCTTTCCTCATTTCTTCAGCACTGTGCAGTATTTTATATCTGTACTGAATCGTGCTGAGGTCCTTCAAAATCAAGTTTTTGGGGCTCCATTACCTGCATGCAGTTGTATTTACCCCTGCAAAGCATATGGGGTCAGCTCACCTCCTGCACGATGCAACCAGAACTGTGGATCTCATTCCTGAGTTTGGCTGTCTAAAATGAGACCTGTATTATCAGCCCACCTGGAGCAGAAAACACAGAGCAACAAGGATACTAATGGGGCTTGGTTCCTGGGCCACTGAAGTCCTTAGGTAGTTTTCTCCTGCACACAGAAGGTTTTGGAGGCAGACTGCTAGATTTCCATCTCAGGCAATTCAGTCCCTGTTTGCTCACAATAAGGTAGAAGCAGTTTCACAGGCCTTAGCAAATTCGGCCCATGGTTTCGCTCTCCTCACGAGAACTTTGCATGTGCTCTCCTGGCACAGAAAAAGGAAAACTTTGCAGTAAAGGTATGGAATTAGGTTCGCTAAGAATTCTGATAAAAGTGTGTACAAAAGGAGCTCTGCATGAATATTTATGCAGTTTCCCTTTCTCTCAGGAATTGTTTGTTGCTCTACTTGATCATAGTACTTCTCCAGCTCCTAATATTTTTGGATAATGTTCTTGCCTTCATTTGTAATCACTCTTTATTCGGTGTGGAAGATGGATTTTTCCAATTTTGTGCTATTATATACCTTAGCATGGAAAGGATTAGATGGGTTTTTCTTTTTCCTTTTAGTCCCTATTTAACTGCTTGTGAGCTTCAGGGATTTATATCCCAGTAGGTTTAATTCCAGGATTATAGGCATCTAGATATCCAGTAAATCATTTAGCAGCATATAGGTTGAAGGCAACTCCAAATAACCCCTCCAGTTAGCTCTCCAGCTAAAAACTGAAGTTAGCTAGAAGCACTAGATTTGAGTAAGAATTATAAAGTAATGCAGAATCACTAATTTAAAGTCTGATTCTACTTCCTTCAAAGGCACTGATAAAATTTATACCCACTTCAGTGGGAACATGGCAAGGCCTTCAAATCCTCTTGCTTTAGATGCTTTCCCTCTTCCTAGCCAAATACTAATCAAAGTCTCCTCCTCCTCTAAGATTCAGCTCTCATTCCCATAACTGTTGCATTTTTATTTAGATAAACACTGTCAGGTTGAGTTGACCCAAAATTTAGATTTATTAAAAATGAAATAAAATGAGCAATAGACAGCTTTCTATATTTGTTTTTCTAAATTCCAGTGAAAGCAGCTTCTCGGTTTGGACTTGAATTTTCCTTGGCATCATCTACAGCCTGAACATTGCAGCACTGTGCTCGTACATGAAAACAAATAGGGGACAGACAAAAGTGAAATTGAGTTATAGGTTTTCCTTGTTTGGGCTTAGTGAAAAGTAAGCATGTGGTATTTAAGATCAAAAGCAAATCTCGTTTCTTAGGATCTATCATTCAGAATAATCAAAAGCAATACTAATAGCAAAGATAAGGAAATCAGTGCTTTTAACTGTGCCTTTTAATTTAATCATGCCCTTTTAAACATGGCATAGCGAGTGAGGAAGGTTTTGCCCTGGCAGAGCGGTTAGTACAACCACGGATCTGTGCCAGTTCTCACCAGGCGTGTCTGAGGGTTTGTCATGCGGGCTTAGGTAAGGCATGGTTCCACTGGCACTGGCACCAGGAATGCTGGAGAGGCACAGGTGTTTCAAGGTCAGGTTTCTGGTTTGGTTTGAGATGCATGAGGGTGTTAAATCCATCATTTGATATACTCGTAGCACTGGCTGATTCTCTCCAACCTGTGCAAGAAGGTGCTTCTGTACCCGACAGTTTTCTTGCAGTAGAGAGTGTTACGGAGCAAGAGACGCTAAGTGACACAAACCGCGGCTCCGAGGCCACTTACCGCAGAGGGAAAGAGCCTTGTTGCTCTAACAGGGCCTGGAGGAAACCAGGACTGCATCTGGGGTGTGGTAAGGTGATAAAACTGAGCATCCCTCCCACCCTTAAGGGTAAGTGCTTGTTTAAACCCTCTTTATATTGGGTGTGTCAGAGGTGTGGGCCTAGAGGATCTGCCATAGCCAGAATTAACATGTGTTCTTCTCCTGTAGAACAGATACAAAAAGGCCTTTCCAGACAGAGGCTTTTCGCCTGTGTGAGTGTCAACACAGAGTTCATTTCAGGCAAGTTCTGTGGTGAAGATAAAGGTAAGGTTAGGTGAGGAGCCCTTCCCATCAAACCAAACTTGAAGGAAGGCCAGGACTGCAGGGCTGGATTAGGACTGGGCACATCCCAGCACATAGGATGGTGAGTAAGATGCATCACCTCAAGAAGGCAGTGAGTCTCAGAAACGCACCTTACATTTGCAGTTCCCTTTCTCGTACGGGATGGGAAGGTGGGACTATAGTTCATTAGTTTTCTATGCACCACCTCCCATCCTATGCACTGGCTCAGGCAATTGTGCCAGTGAATAAGACGAACAGACAATCACAGTTCTCCCTGCCTCCATGTCCATCCTGCAAGAAGCAGGCAACCAAGCAGGTAGACTTGTTTACTCCTGCATGCCTGGATCCATGGTCCAGATAGCCAACAAAGAGGACAACAGAGCCTTCAGTTCATTTATCTTTATCTCCCGCGCAAGAGAAATGAAGTCACCATGTAGCCTTCCTTTATGACCACTCAATCTTCTCTGCAAACCATTCCCTACCTATGGCCACAGCATCTTCAGCTCAGTCCTTTTAAATGGGCTTGAGAAAGCTGATTTATAAATGAATGAACACTGAATATGGAGAAATAACGCATTACATTGGTGCCATGTCATCCTGGTCCATCATTCATAAAATTTCATGTGTATCTAGACCCTGTCAACAGTTCTGCCTCAAAGAGCGTGCAGGATCAGCAGTCTGCAGTCTCAGAAACAGACAACATCTAAATCCACCACCAATTCAGTAACATCTCTGCCTGAATATGATAGATAAGGATTTCAGGAAGGCATGTCAAAGATAAAAGGAAAGCTACCCCTTGCTCTTGTTTAATTTCCCTTCCAATTTCCTAAAAGGCCTGTTGCGGGAATGACTGTCACCAGAAAGATACAGGGCCCAATTTACAGCCATTGCACAGAACTGCAATAAGCAGTTGCAGTCTATAATTTTCAAGTAACACCACATTTATGAAAACTGCAACAACCCCTTTTGCTGTGATTTGTGGACTCTGATGGCAGAAGAACCAACCTCTCTCTCATGCAGCAGAGAGCAAGAAGAGAGAAAGATGAAGAGAAACAAACTGGCTGCTGCCTCAGCATGTAGTCTGCAAAATAAATAAAAAACAGTCTTAAAAAGTGTTAATAAAATATCCGCTAAGAGTAGAAGGGGAGATTAGAGCTGACAAGTTGGCCATAGGGCCTTCTTCAGGCTCTTCCAGTTAGAACTGAGACAAGATGACAAGTTGAGAAATTGAACTATGTTGACATGGCCTGCATTTTCATAAATGTCCTGCTCCTTTTTTTATATTAAAAAAAAATCTGCAAAATAAAAAGGACAGAATTCAAACAAAGGCCTGTAATACTGTGCAGTTCTCCTGAGCATCTTGTACCAAGCTTTGGAACAAGTGCAAGAGTAACTGAAAGACCCGTAACAGACAACACATTATATTTACTGAGTAATCACCTCTAATTTTTTTCACCAACGATTCTATTTGAATGGAAAGACTTCAGCATGAGTTGGATGAGGTCCCAGATCATCCTGCAATTTTTAGGGAGAGCAGTGTTACTACTACAAGAGTGAACCAGAAAATATAGTGGTTAGAGCTTATTATCTTTTGGGTTTTTTTCAAAATCCTATCAAAATCAGCAGAAAAGCTTTCATTAGGTCTAATCCCTTTCTGAAAAACAAATTCTTTCTGAATTGGGATTAAAATCGTGGCATTTGGGAAAGATTCATGAAGAAACCAGGGATGCTTTTATAAACGGCTGAAAGAGCAAGCAAGCGTTTACTCCCCTTACACCCCCGAAGAGTCAAACCCAGAGTTCCACATTATCACCATTTCACTCACTCTGTGCTTCAGGCAACTCTGATGTTTTAAATCTGAAGCATCTCCTCTTTTTCCCCCCAAAAGCAACTCCATTATTAAATAAATGATAACTATGCCTCTAGTTTTGCTGCCTGAGAGTTTCTTTCCCAATCCAACATTTGGGAACTGGGAGTTTTTCTCTAAATTGCTCAGACTAAGCAAAGGTAACATGAGAGATTTTCCAATTACATCATTTTATTTTTATCATCATCATCATAATTATTATTATTGTCATGATCTTTTCTTTGGCGTTTTAGTTATTACCTAACCAAGATGTATAGTGCTGCACAGCACGTAGTCTGCTTTCACATTTCAAATGAGCACAGCCATGCAGAGATTAGAGGTCCAACAAAGAGTTTATCATAAGTGCATCTAGTATTGTTTCTAATCAGTGAACTGCACAGCACCAGTACAACTGAGCCGAGGGCTGGCAGGTTACAGAAGTCTTCCTCATGCAGTGAGCTCAGTAACAAGGATGTTTCAAGAGAATGGGTTTTTATTAGGTTCAATCATACTTTCAGTTGCATGTTTTGATGTTCACTCTACCTTCTTTGAGGGGGCAGTAGAAAATGCAAATCTTAATCCCTTCTGAGCCCAGGCAAGAGAATAAATTTGTTTTCACCGTATTAGACATGAGTGGAAAGCAAGGAAGACGCTCAATAGAGAGTTTACACCCCTGTTTACACTTTTGCACCCTAAACCTCAGCAGAAGAACTTAAGTCATTGGTTCTGCTGGGGAAACTATGCCTGAAAGGGATGACATTTTGGCGAGGGCCTTCTCGCAGACCTTTTTGTTAAGGTTGTGTCAGAAAGTGCGCTCACCTGTGGTGGAGCTGGACTTTAAAAAACTGAGAATGCTCTGGGCTTTTGCTGGAGAGCTGGACGTGGTGCCAGCTAGGCTCCTGCCTTGAGTTTCAAGGTCTGGGAAGGCCCTGATCACAGACCAGTCACTAGTACTTCAGGGCAGTTTCTGCTTAATGAAGTCTAGACAGATGGTAAATGATTGCCACTTACACACGGTGGACATCTTCTTTGTGCTAGAACATCAGAGATGCAAAGGGGCAGACCAGCCACAAGCTTTGGCAGCACAGCGATGGTGAGGGACCAGGCAGACCAGGACAGTAGGAGCTCTCTTGCTCACTGACTTCAGTCATTTTCTTACCCAAACAACCAAGGCTTCCTCAGACTATCAGGTGGGACTCTTAATGAAAGAAGTTATGTAAGGGCAGAAAGTTTGATTCACCAAGCCGCCACACTGGCAACACGTTTACACAACTTCTCCACCCAAAATCAAGAGGTTTAACCTGTAGGGATAATTGCACCCCTTTGGCAAGGGCGGTAAAGAACACTTAAAAAGGCAATCAAAGCAGAGAAAAAGGGAAAGCAACATCATTTTGGATAATTGGAGCAAAGAGGTAATACATATCTCGGTGTCACAGGGAGATTCGCCAATGCAATATGCATTTATTCTTATCTCAGAATTGTATTTATCGAAGTAAACCATGCTTAAGTTAAAAGGAAGCACATAAATCTTCTCTTATTGTCATCTTGCAACTCACAGCAGCTGCTAATTATATTATAGATCTTCCAGAAGTATGTATAGTAATTACCAGTTTCAGCCACATTATTAGACTTGCAAATAGAGTTTGCTCTTTGCAAGCCTGTCAGGAGCAAAGGGTCAGATCAAAAAGGGGGTAAATCAGCACAGACTCAAGAAACCAAGTGGGAATCCCTAATTGTACTGGACGTACTCTGACTTGCACTGGATGAAGCCACCACCTTTAAGACGTACACACGTTTCCTTGCTGAACCCTTTCACTTCGGTGTGCTCACCCAAGTTGCGAGTTACGTCAGACTTTCCGGAGTGGCCAACTCATAGCAATTATCAGGGTCTGACTCGGGCCCAAATTCAACGTATTGGAATCATTGACAGTTCTCTTTAGATCTTAAAATCTTTCAGAAAGAAAAATTTATGTTATTGTTCTTAAAGCAGGAATAGGTTCAAGGCCCCTGGAGTCCTCGAGAAACCCTTGATACTGCATCCATCTGTGGATGAATGGAAGCACCACTTTTTGTCACATAAATAGGCAAAAAGGAAATGTATTTAAATAACCAGGGTCTGGTTATACTACCCACTTTCTCCATATACCATAGCTGAAGATAGAAAGCGCTACCAGGCATAAATCTTAAGTATTATTTATATATGCATACATACATGGGAAGAATCACTTTTATTACTAATTTGTTCTATTTGTCTGGGTTTCATATCAACTGAGCACTGACTGGAATTCTTAAACCAACAGGAATTACGTGGGCAAAAGACTGAAAGGTTGGCATGCAAGGTAGAGTTTTCAAAAGCATTACATGACTTATGAGGTGAACTTCCAATATGAAAAGTTTTTTTTTTTTGATAAAGTACTCTTAAGTCCAATGTATTCTTCCACAGAAAATATAGAAGTACTATTATATATCTATTCAGAATTAAACTTTCTTCCACATTACAAACTCATATGGAATCATTATTCAAATCTCTGTTTCCTCAGAAGGGTGGTAGAAATGCAGTAGTGACTAAAATAATAGACCAGACAAATGGTTAATATTTTCTTTTAGGCCAGTTGAGGTATTTAAATATCATGATCTCTTCCCATCTCAAGCACAGCTTAGTCTGTGAAGCCACAACAATAAGATACAACTATGTGCTTTCTTTGTGAATTATAAATTGCAAAACATTTTGATACCTTTACCGGAAAGGTTTAACATGAGTCCAAAGCCATATTATTAATGAGAATAAGCCATACAGTCATTTAAACAAAGACATCTTCATATTGCTTTGCAGCTCCAGTGTCTACTCTTGCAAAGTACTGAGTTTCCTCCATTCTCATTGAGAGTAACAGTTGAAATAAAAGTGGAAAACATTCTTCTGTGCCCAGCTGGATGGGCAATGTTTAATGTGTAACATCCTCCTTGGGAAAAGAATCTAAGGAAGAGTTTCAAGATTAATATCCAATTTCCAGGCTTTTACACTACTCGGCAATCACTCAAATCTAACAGTGAACCAAGGGAAAGATTAAAAAGCCAAAGGCCACAAACCTGTTTAAACTAGTATAGTGGGTTCAAAGTTTCCTCTAAGATCTTGAGCTATAGTTTCCAGATATCACTGAAGTAAAAAACCTAGGCAGCCCCAGAGATAAGCTCCTATTTACTCTAGATGAACCAAAGAACTATAAAGAATCACACTTTGGACCTTGTTCTTAGCCATAATTAATACCTGATTATTTTGGTTACTCACTGAAAAGTGACTTCAGTATAACCTTTCAGAAATGTTTAGGAGCAAAATGAGCTGCAAAAAAATAGAGTTGCTGCTGCTAATCAGGAGAAGGATGGTGGGAAAATACTTATGCCACCTTGCCAAAGTAAAAGTGCATTAAAGTGACTGCAGTCACTGATATTCCTATTTTTGCTGAAAACTTAGTGGGAATCCCACTGACTTCAGAGATTGCAGGAGACAGTGCTTGCAAACAGAAGTGTATGTGTGAAAGAAAGCAGAGAGAAGAAAGAAGAAATAATGCAGGGTCCTTACGTACCCATGCTTGGCATCTACAATCCCCTAGTTGTTACACTGACTTGACATAGAACTGGTTTTAATCCTGTTACTGGATGTGATCCAGATCCTTATGTTCTGACTTTCACAATGGGAACGCCAATAGGAATCCTTCCTCTCTTTCCAGCCATCTTACAGAAAAAAATACGGTATATTTTGAGGAAGGCAAACCATTTAACTGTTCTCCTTTAAATAAAGCACAGCAGAAGTCCATTTTACCATTCTGAAACTTCAGACACTGAGCCTAATGAAGGTAGAAAAATATAATCAGTATTTATTATGCTCCAGTAGCACACAGTTACTTATATGACTGCTCATCCAAAATACCAGGTACTGAACCAGGTAGAGCAAAGAGTCAAAACACACAAGGAGAACTAGCAGAAGAGGAGACAGAATACAGGCTAAGTCAAATGCAGCTTTTTAAAAAAATCAGTTTCATTCTCCAATAGCAAAACATAGACCAACTTTTTCCTTTTCTTAGAGAAGACAAAAAGCTTTTTCTCAGTCTGCAAAATATTTGTGTATCATCTGATGTTCTCAGTTGATTAACTGCTGAAATCCTACTCTGCACGTTTACCAAGATCTAGGCTCTGACACCTTGTGTCAAATTACTTTTCTCTAGCCTGCAATCTCTTTCCTATAAAAGAGAACTAAATTAACCTTGTTGATAGTTAGGGAAACCCAAAAGCTTTCAATAAGTATGAAATTGTCTTATATCTGAAGATGAATATCTGTCCTTTGCAGTGAGATTCACAGGACCTCATCTCTTGGCAGCTGATAAACAGTTGTCACAGCTGGGCAGGATCAAGTTCTGAAAAATGTGTGTTGAGCTTCAATACATTGACTCCAAGGTCACCAAGAAACCGGTTCAAAATAGGAAACATCTCTAACCCCATGGATTATAAAGATTCCATATAACTATAACAAGTGCTTACAATAAATTCCGTAATAAGGAACCTCCACCAATAGCTAGAGCTGTAAGCTCTTAAAAACAGGAGGTGTGTCACTTGATTCTTGGAATCAAGGACATGTCTTAAATCAGTATGAGTGAACGGGAGGGGAGAAAGACTGATACATTGCCCACTAGTTTAGCCAGGTCTCATCTTTTTTATAGAAATTAATACCAAGTCAGTTTTTATACTGTTGGGTCCCACTGCACCATCTTGGAAGGAACAGCTGTTATCAGTTCAACAGTTATCAGGTTGGTAATTCGTTGTGTATTCTCAGGGGATTGTCACTGACCTGTCCTCCCTGGTCTGGCCGAGCAGTGCAGGTAAACAGCCCCTGCCTTTCCCTGTGAGCGGCTCTTGCTGGCAGCTACTCCCAGTTCTGGAAAACAAATTGCAGACCATTATCAGCTCTTCTGGTAATTGCTGCAGGATGGAAACTGAGAGTGCAATAAATCACAACATCATTATACTAAGGCCCAAATGGTCCGGCATATTTTTGCTTAAGATGGTTAATACAGAAGTGGTGTAGAAGACAATGGTAGATAAAAATATCCTATATTGACTAGGTTGCATGTGGGCTTTTTTGTACTTGT
This sequence comes from Calonectris borealis, assembly GCF_964195595.1. Classification (NCBI taxonomy): domain Eukaryota; kingdom Metazoa; phylum Chordata; class Aves; order Procellariiformes; family Procellariidae; genus Calonectris; species Calonectris borealis. The sequence goes on from NC_134323.1 coordinate 17,544,911, forward strand.
TCATATTATTCACAACACACTTTAAATTAATAAAAATAATCTTGTCTTTAGCTACAACAGTAACATTTTGCTTTTTAACTCTGTGGGAAGAAAAACCCTCAGTCTTCAAATATGCGAGCCTTGAACTCTGCACAAGGCATTACACCTATTACGGAGGTACTACACATAATGATTGTGGGCTAAAGGTTGGTGTATTTTCATTGTTTGTACTCTGTGTTTAAGATAAATGTCCAGTGACCAACTATATCTCAGAATTTACATGGTTTCAGTAAAATTTTTCATGCCCAGGCAAAAAGAAGTTATCTGGGTCAAAGTAAAGTTCTCCAAAGTCCAATATAATAATGAACTTCAAAAACTTCTTTAAAAGAAACTTTTTTAAAAGAAAGAAGCTGCAAACCCAGGCATTTTCAAACAATCATTAGGTCATGTGAACAGGAGAAGTTTGATGGGATTTCCCTTGGGATATTCCAAGAACATGTACAATCCCAGGCGCTGAGCCAACAGGATCCAGGCATGTCAGTGAGGTGCAAGATAGGGAGGAGTAGCAGTCGTGTTCAAAAATATGCATTTAATGTTCAGCCAAGGAGCAACATTAACGGCACTTGTGGATTTGCCAAGTGCGCAGAGAAAAGTGCAAGGATGGAGTGGAGGGAAAGGAAATAAATAAAACTGGAGAGGGAAAATTATATATAATAGAATCTTGCTTCTCCCTCCAGTTCCAGACGAGCTCATCAAAGCCAAAAGGTAATTCCACTCACTGCAGTATCTTCCATCTTGTTCAGATTTCATCCATGAATAAGCAACTGGATTTCTACCAGACAACTGGAAACCTACCAAAAGCACAACCCTCTGACACGCTAGCAAAGCTGGAATTAGATAAAACATTCGTGAGAAAGACCCGCAGATTTAGTGGATGTGACTTTCATAAATGCTGGTGTTCAGAAAGAGCAGCTTTATAGAAAACATTTGCCCCTAGTTTACAGTCTCTGCTGAAATGAGTTTAAACTACCTCAGTATCAAATGTATCTTCTTTTTTTTTTCCTTTTTTGATGATGGCATTGTTATTATTTTCATCCAGTTAAAAAAATAAAAGGCTCTGCAGGGCTTGTACTAAACAGGTTAGGATTATTATAATCAAATTTTGATTGAAATACTATTAATGATCTGTCCTGGGAATATAAAGTATGATTTTTGGGTTGATAGCATCTTTGTGATGGAAAGCACATTTTTTTAATTGGATTCTTGGAGAAAGTACTGTAAAGCTTGTTCAATTTATGTTTTAATCCAGACTGCCCTGTGCGCATGTACGTGGTTGCAAATATTTAATTATGTTCATGACTACGTTAGATACACTTCACAGGGAAAAAGTAGAGGACAGAGCAGCGGACAAGGCAATCTGTCTCTTTTCAACCAAGATCACGAAAGTGCTACTAGATGCCACCACGACCGACAGTAAACTTGAGACAGAGACCACAGGATCATCAGTGCCAGACACACCTCCCTTGGGCCATCAGCCGTGGTGAGCTGTTCCGTCCTTGCACTTCAGCCAGGAGTATTTTTTCTGACCCTTGTACAGCAATACATCTCAGCTAGAGGAAGAAGTATTAGGCATTTTCTTTCCTGTTAATATTCACTACTTTGTGTGTTGAAAACAACTGGTACCAGCAATATGCTATGAGCAGCACTATGTACACCGGTAGTTGCTCTGGCGCTGAAAACAATAGGCTCGCTTATCTAAAAGGTAGGGCAAAACACTGTTATGAAGCGATCCCTATTTAATTGAGAGCTGACAGCTATTTACATCACCAAGGATTTAGCTGCAGTGTAACTGCTCTTATGACAAGCCGTGTAGCTTTGAATGTTGGACAGTTTACTTCCAAATCTTGTACGCTTTGACAGTCTCCCTAATCATTCAGCAAATAAATTGCGGAAGCTCCCAAACAGCATTTTCAAAAATGACAGTTTTACTGCTACCATCTTTACACCAGCTACTGCAGGGTGACTATTATTTTTGGAGTTGTTGGGGTTTTTGATTATTTGAGAAAAAAAAACAGGCTGCTGCTAGTACTCCTAACCCAATAAGCACTGCCTCGTATACACAGGCAGTGAAAAACTACTTATGTTATGGAATAGTCAGTAATAGTGGCTCTTATACCACCATCTGTCTACGTAAATGCAACTTCTGCTGCTGGTGAGACCTAAGATAATATATTCAAATGCAGACTACTTGCTACCACTTCCACATTATTTCAGTGTTATCGTATTACTCAAATTAAATGAAAGTCAGAGCAGAACAATATGTCATGTGCAGTCTGAATTTCTGGTATCAGAGAAAAGATTGCCAAAATGCACAATTCACAGAACTTCTCTTTCTACAAAACATTTTGCTGATTGCAATTATATCAACAAAACCAAAATTTTTATTTACAAGAGTGGATACTGGCAGAGTAAATGCTAAAACAGCTTTGCTAATTCCAACACTGTCAGATATTCCAGTTTGCCAAATACCTGCATTGATTTCTGAGTGTCTCCCTCCAGCATTATCCTCTCTTATGGTGACCATTCTCACCACTAATGTTATTGCTGAAAAACAACTTACTGTGACAACATTCAGCTAAAAACAGCAGTGTCTTAGGCATTTGGGCTGTGTCTGAACTGTAAAAGACGTAGCATTTCCTCAATCTACTCATATTCTTCAGCCATGCCCTCAACTCCGTTTTAGGCCAAAATCCAGAAACACATCACAACTTACTCCTCTTGCTCTTTTTATTGTGGGAAGAAACCCAGGTGCATGTGCTGGAAGGGAACTTAGACGGATGCCCGAGGCACTGGGATCTCCTGGCACACTATTGCTTTTGCAGCCCTTGCAGTACAGACCGTAGTCTCAGATATGATGGCGATGAGTGCTGCGTAAGACCCAGAACACATCAGCACTTATCACAGCTTTATTGAAGTTGGGGATTTGGAAGGAGCTGGACAGATTGGATGAAATCTATAGCTGCCATCTAGTTCCACCTTCTTCCCAGCACAGAGTTATTGCCAACTGTAGATCAGACTTGGCTCTGTCTGGCCAAGTCCCGAAAGCCTCCTTGGATGGAGGTTCCAGGTCTCTCTGGGTTACCTGTTCCCAGCTGTGCGGCCCTCTTAAATGCAGCGGGGTATTGGAGGAGCTGGGTAGTTTAGTAGCGCTCACAGAACCAGGCTTCTTAGACATAGTCTATATACATTTACTTAGAACTGTAATCAGCTAATAAAAGATTTCTAATCTCTGAGCTGCATAAGAGGCGTGGTATTACATCGACAGTGATTGAAGCATTTATCACTTTACCACTTGTTTTCCTTGCTGAAAAGAATCATTTATCTGCAATGTCACCTGGAGAATGGTGGGTGTTGTCAGAAGATCAAGGTCCAGCACCAGGGTATGTAACAAACGTTGGCCATTTCATCCCACTTCACTGGGCACTATTTTAATTTCATTTTTTATTGAGCCTGATTATTAGTTTACAACAGGCCATAAATTATAGAAGAAGCAAACCTAGATCACCTCCTACAGACCAAAGAGAGAGAAGACTTTTTTCCTTCACTTGAACATTGCTGTTCCTCAACCGCTGCACTGCATTTCTAGTTTCTGCACCTTTAAAGAGCACTGAGTCCAGCAGACTGTTCTAGCTATGCTGAACTGCAATTACTTATGTTAGCATTAGATCATTATGGAAGATTATCTTCTAACACTGAATTTTGGGGTTAATAGCAGGTTTCCCCATATATGTGTACCAGCCAGTACAATAGGGTGCTTCAGGAAATCAAACAAAAGTACCCATTAGACGTCCGCCCACTTCGTGCAATCAGAAACAATCTTTGCATATGAATCAAGATTATTTTTGTTTTAAATTTCTTGGAATACTTTTCTGCAAAATGGGGCTTATGCAGGCTATTGTAAAGTACTGTGGAGGAAAGAGCATATTAAAAGTATAATATATTCTCTTTACTGATCATGATCTGAGAGTTAAAGTGTGTTTGAAACATTGTGTTTTGCAATCCAGTCTATGTGATGAGTGATAAGTTATATAGCCATAATAAACAGTAGCGATACATAAAATGTATTACATTCTGTACAGCCCTATTTGCATTGCAAAAATCCCTATTTAGATTACAATGAACTCTAAATTACAGAGTAAACAAGTTTTGGCTACATCTTGAGGCCCAGCAGGGAGGAAGGTATCATTTGCCACCCCAGCAGAGGAATGCTGTTTACATCCAACTGGACTGTACTTGGAGACCTTGCAGCTTTAATACACAAGGGGCTGCAACCAGACCCCCTCAGTCTCTGTGCTTAGTGGTTTTTATTGGACGGCTGTAGGCTCCCTACTCAACACCAGAAGCTTTCAGCAGTGTTTAACTTTCCCAAAAGTGGTTAGGGCTCAGGGGATTAGGCTGAATATAGCCTACCTTTGAGTCAGCTTGCTGGGCAGCAGACTGCCGGGTCACTGAAATGAAACACTACTGTGTGCTTTCATAAAGAAACAATTTTGTGAATCCATTTTGGATTAGTAGTAGATAAGGGACAATAGGATATTTGCTTCAAACTTTCTCTTGTCTTTCGCCTTGTGGAAAAATAGCAACATTCCAGATTACCTTGACCTCTCTCAATCTGTGCATCAGCATGGGCACGGTACAGGCTATGCTAATTGTTTTGGTTGATGATCTCTTCTTAAAGTGGTATTAAGAAAAGACAGATGTTCACTCTCTGTTATCCAAACATTAGCAGGTCACCCGTATGTTGACACCGTTATAAACTCTTCTATGCTCTAAGAGGGGTTTTTACAAAGTTCCAACTTTACGCTTCCTGTCATTGAATGCACACGCAAGGCTATTAAGAGTGAGACAGCGCCAGTTCTGATGATGTCAGGATGACAACAGTGTGTCTTTTTTTGACCTGACAGGTTAAGATCTGGAAGTGGCACAGATTGTGAACAGCAACCAGAGAGGGCTTGCATTAAGATCTGCTCCAGATATTGGAGGCTGGTTGCCACCTAGTTTCACAACTCACAGAATCTGATAAGATCCGTAGTTTCTTTTGGACAACCAGCTTCCCACAGCTTTTATTCACCTGTCTCCACCAACAATGACGTAAAATACTCTTCTTTCCTGTTGGCCATCATGACCCATGTTTCATGCAGTGATCTGTCAGGAGTCCTATCCTGAAGTCATCCAGAAACTGAAGCTGGTGCAAAAGGCTTCAAGTCTCTTCTCAGTCATAGGTCCCTTTGGAGAGCCAGACCATACCAGACCAGCAACTCATCACCTGCAGCATGCAGTGGAGTAAAGTTCTGCCTATCTGCAAGGTCTCAGATCACCACAGAGAGAGACACATTGCATATCAACCAAAACATTCAAGCTCCAATCCATTCCATACTTAAGACTAGGAACTTCAGTGACATTTGAAGATACCTGACTTAGGAATTTATTCTCTCCTCTTTGTCCAAAATAGCTTAAATTAGTTATTCTTCCAGATATGCTGCAATTTTCTTCTCTAAAGGAAAGAAAAAGAGGCAGGGGTATCTTCGAAAGAGAAGGAGTTGTTAAGCAGGATAGGGCATTTTTCTTTTTTACTTTGGTATATATTATTGATATGACTGCTACTTTTTGTGTTTAACCTTAAATTATGATCAATAAGGAAGTGCTGGGCTTTCGATACTTGTTATAAATCAGCCCATGTAATTTAGATTTAGGAGCCTAACTTTGAATGCTCATTTTTTCTACAAATAATTTCTACAAAAATTGGAGCTGGGATAAAAGCTTGACTGACCAGATATGATTCCTGTTCTTTGGAATGAAGTAGAACACTCCACCTCTCACTCATGCACTCATGGTGGCTTTCTTCTGCATTCTCCCATTTACTGTTTGAATTGGGAGGTGCAGAAGAGGCCTAAGCACATGAATGCAACCAGTTTAAAAAACAAAACAAAGGAAAAAGAAAACAGGTTTGGTGCATAAGCTGAGGTGTATCTATGCAATAAGCAGGCACCAGAATCTTCTGGTTCAGGTGACAACAGAAAAAATAAAACAACTTGTTAAAACATTACCTGAAGCAGAAGTTTCTAACTCTGTGCCAGGTGTGGTACATGCTTGAGCAACTCCCTTCAATTAAGCTATCATCCCCGAGATCCCTCGTGGGTGGTATGGCTCCATACTGTCCTCAGTGTGGGCTAGATGCTCTACCACATGCCTTTGCACTAATTATTATCTTCGCTGTCGTATGTGTTCATCAGGAAGCCATGATTTCATCATCACAGCTCAGCACCCACTCCTGCAAGGCAGGTACTACACACCGCGGAACTGGAGGCCTCAGTGACATGAACACCCAAAGTGAGCAAATATGCTTATCACAGCACAGGCTGCTCTTCTACATTTCCCAAAGTTTCTTCTCGGATTCCCTCATGAAGCAGGCATGTGCCACCAGTGATTGTATAAACCAGCAGTTTTTCCGTGCATTAGATTTCTAAAGTCAAGGACAGAATTTCTTAGCAACTCCTGTACTCCTTGGCTACTAATTCCCCATCTGCTGAAGGCAACGGCAAAGTAACAGAATAACAGACTTGTTTTGGGAAACAGGAAGACTTTCTGGCTGAATTAGCTTTTTTCTGCTGTCTCTAGAAACAAATCTCCCTAAAATATCAGCAACAAATCAATTTTACTTCTTTTCAGTAGAGAGCAAGGAAATTACCTTTTCTGATTTCGACGTTCTTCCAGTGTCAAAAACCCATCAGGCCAACTAATCTCATAAGAATTTACCATATTTTCAAACTGGAACCTGAAAATGGGCTTATTTTCTGTTTAGTCTGAGTCCAAAGCCACAGAATGAAGTTTATGTTCAAGGTACCTGAATCTGGAACCTCTCAAAATGTGAAGGGTTTAGGTCTGTACTTGTAGCTTTGTTTTCTGTTCCATTTTTAATAAAAGATAACTTGAAAAGTAAGGATTAACGATTTATGGGGTAGTAATCTATAAAAAGCTCTGCATCCAAGGTATTAGAAAGCAATATAAATTCTTTTGTGGAAATGTAAACGGAATTTAAATGTAAGTAGGTATAATACCCAGTTGGTTAGATGGGGACAGTGAGAAGTCTCTGACTGGCTTTTCTGGGAATCAGATAGGTCCCTAAATCATTAACTTAGTGTTAAATCATCTTACAGATATAAATAAATTGAGGGACTTATTCAGGGATGTCTTGCAGAACATAAGTAGTTTCTAGATGAATGACTCATAAGATCAAAGCCAAGGAAGACACCCATTTAATTAGGGAGGAAAGTGTTGAGCAAATCTGTAACAACACCTTTGCCAGGGACAAAACTTCACCTGTGTGCACTCCGGTTTCACCTAGCTGTTCTGGAACACAATTGCCCCAAATTATCCCACAAAAATTTAAATGAAGCTGAAAAGCAGCTGATCTAGGAATCCTCCTACTAATTCCAGAACACTGCAACTATCAATAAATATTCAAAGATTTTTCTACAGTACAAATTATCCAACAGAACAGGTTTGCAATCAGAATCCAGCTTTACACAAGTCAGCCTTTAAATTCCACGACAACTTTACTAGCTCTCCCCTTCAGCCGGCAAAGTGGCCCACGTTCGCAGCACAGTTCAGCACAGGAGTTGCATGGTTGCTTTGTATCACAGATGATCTCTGTCTAGCATAGTATATTCTCATGACATAATCAATCATGCTATTAAGGAACAACTCATCCTTAATGGCTTATTCAGAGCTAACCAGAAACCACAAAATTCTTTCACCATTCAAAAATACGCAGCATTCAGACAGCCAATGTGTTTTAGCTGATACCTGAGGCAGGGAAGTTAAACTCACTTTCCAATGGATTTTCAGAAATTAAAAAACTGAATGTATTCTTAAAGTTAACACCCCAAAAACTCCCCTTTGTATTTCTGTATTTTGCATGAACTAGGAAGTCTGGTATGACACTAAGGAGAAAATATTATTCATTCTACGAACTAATGTTTCCTCTGCTGAGTTATGAATTTGGTAGGTGTGTCTCCATTATGGAGTGGAAAAATCACGGTCCTATACACTTTACAGCGTGCCTTATTTTTATACCAGCTGATGTTATTACAGCTATTTATAACTACATTTCACAGTCATCATTATTACTGTTGGGTATCAAAGCAATTGAAAAATGAATAGTCTCACTGCTGAATTCTCTAGTTATATGTACATTGCCCAATTTGTTCACTCCCCGTTGCAACCCAAGATCTTGTTTTCCTGATCATTCACCCTGCATCCACACTGGACTGTCTCTAGGTCTCTTCTGAAGCAGAACAACCAGACTGTGTTAAATCTCTGCAGTGGTTTGGTTCTTTGATCTCTCCAGAACACCAAACAGACAAGAGCACAGCCACTATAATGTGCTGCTTGTAATTTTCAGTGGATATCACAAAATTCATCCAAGAATCTGTTGCAAAAGGTGAAGTTCAAAAATTAACTGCAATTTGTCAAAATCTGGTACTCAATTCTTATAAAGGGACTCTCTTCCTTGGATCTGGCTGCTAGCAATACTTTGGAATCTATTGTTTCGACGTGAAGATGACTAATGTAAACTCATGTGTTACTTTCCTATAAGCCAATTAATTTTGTCACGCAATATACAAAGTTTCATTTCCCTAAAGCTGCAGAAATTAAATAGGAGGGGAAGATGGTTTATATGGCCAAACTTTCAAGCCCTTTTCCAGGCAGCACTTAGGTCAAAAACTTTCTCTCAGTAATAAATATGTGTATGGCAAATAAGAGATCTGCACTGAGAACTAACCTGAAAAACATGTAGTCCTGTCAAATTGGTGGCATCATAGGACTGCTGTATGTCTTCTCTCCTGCTCCCTCTCACGTTGGCCAATGTTTTCTTTCACTCAGGAAATGTGCAAGTTACCCTCATCTAAAAATTGACAAACGTGAAAATCTGTTGCACTGGCTTTTCCTTTTAAAATCACATTTACCATCCTCCCCCCACATCCTTCATTAGAAAAGTTGATCTGGGTTTTCTAGACAAGTCATATCTGAATGCGGGAACTTTCAACAAAATTATAGTGTACTGTCAACTCTCTGGACTGAGCATATTTTGCTGAAGAGCCACTGTTACCAATACCAGAAAAAAATAGGAGAATCTCAGCAGCGTTTTAGAGAGCATGATGAAGAAAACTGAGATAGGACTTGAATATAGCCTGTGCCAAGATTGGACACAGATTACCGTGATCTTTTCCAATCACGTTTTCAGTCCTCATCTCTATACAACTGTAAAATATGAAGAAATAAAGATGAATAAAAGGAGGAGAACAAAAGACGGGCATTTCAGAGAATGCAGGGAACAACAAAGGAGTGCAAGTGAAACAGCATCTCAGAAAAAAAAGACATCAATAAAAGTAATTACATCTTTTCCTTCATTTTTCCGTACTTATCTGGCATGATCCTCTGCTTTTATATGCTTTGTTCAAAACAAAGGTATGACTACCCTGATCATTCACCTTTCTATTACTGCTTCCTCTCATTTTTGTAATTAAAATCAAGAAAATATATACAGCATATCTAAAATCAGACATAAAAAACAGGTTTGCCATTTGCCATGTTGTAGACAAAAGCCTGGCATCCCACAAATGTAAAAAAAGAAAAGAAAAAACAGTTATGTTACCCTAATTTAAGGTGTGTAATTAGCAAAGCTGGAATGCAAACACTTTCTCTGCTCAAGTCACTGTGGGTGTATATAAGTATGACATATCTAATAAGAAGCTGAGCATCCAGCCACTAAGATGCTCCTATAAGCTGTACCACAATCCTCTTAAGGATTTAGGGAAATCAGAGGCTCAGCTTTGCCATCTGTGGCTTAATAAATATTTTCTTCGGAGGCTTTGTGCCTTGTTTTAGCAACCAAGAAAATAGTCATACAGTAATTTCTGAGACACGGCATTACCACAGAGCTCCTTTTTCTTTCCTCAACGACACATTTCGCAAGTGGACAACCTGTGGTAGCTGTACTGTATGAAGCGGTTAAAATATAGCTTCCAGGCTTCATCGTGTGACCCAACAAGGCTGTGTTAGATCAAGGGTTTCTGTGCACTCTGAATCCCTATCTTTGGGAGAAAACTGTCAAAAGATGCTCATGAAAGCAATATTGCCAGGTTCCTTTTGAGTCCCAGATGGACTTACAAATCGGCATAGTCCCACAGCAAAGCAGGGGCATCTCTGAGGAGCAATTCCCATTTCTGATGCAGACCTCACAGCCTCAGCTCTGAGGAATGTGATATATTAGAGGTGATCATGAGAAAATTTTGGTATGTGACTCAAAGGATCCAAAATAATCCCTTCCTTTTTTGCTTAGAGGCAATAGAAACACTATTTTTACCAGTGCTGTTTAAGCAGCGTCAGCAGACATAAAGCATTCCTGCAGTGTTGTAGTTTCTTCACCACGTTTAGTGGTGGGGCTTCATCCAGTACTACCTCCACTGAGGAATTCCAATTCCGCTTGCTCTAACCGTGCTACCCATATCCCCAAGCTCTGAAGCTTCAGAACTATCCAAATCTGGTTTAGAATAAAGGAAATCAGAAGAAATTGGTCAGCTTCTAAGAGAAAGACAAATTAAGGAAATAAAGATGAATAGCATTTCCCTCTGGAGCTTTAGATGAAGATAAAGAGGACTTGCGCAGGCCAAGGGATGTTAGCATAAAAGGTGCTGGTATTTAAGTGGATGTAAGGAGGCTTCCTCGGGAATTCAAGAAAAAGTCAATAATTTCCAAAGTTTTTACAAGAACCTGGAAAAAGAGGGAGAGGAATATAGAAATAAATATAGAACAACATATGGAAAAAATATATTACTGTATTGGCCCAGTGGTAAGAGCAAAAGACTGAGAGCCAGAAGACCTTATTTCCAGTGCTGACTTTGCCACTGACTTGGTGTATGATGTACTTGGTGGTGTATGATGTTGGTGAAGTTACTGTCTTTCTCTGAGCCACAGATTCCCTTCACACGTGTGTTTCAGATGTAATCGAGCTGAAAGCTCTCTCTTCTTACTTATGTTTCATATTTTGAGGGGTTTCAATTTCTGCTGCAGCCTGAAGCTGTTAAGTTGTAATATAAAAATAAAGGCAAAACAGAATGGAAACTATAAAATATTGTTGGCTGGTTTGTTTTGATTCTTTAACAGCTTCAAAAGTGACAGTACTCATATAATTGCTCTGTTTTCAGAGACAGATCCTGGGCTTGTGCACATCATAATTTTTGCATGTATTTTCATCAGAGCACTATGCACGAGGAGGCTATATTTTAACTTGAAAACATATTGTGGTCGGAGTTTCAATGTACTGCACTTAGCACATGCAAATCTTAACAAGCACATCTGCAACTGTTTCAAGAAATGTTTTGCGAATAGAACTACACGTGAATAAAATGCTGCCCATAGGATATTTCGGAAGTCTCTCTTTTCTGAAGAGCCATGTCCTGGATTCCTTTGTACTACCATACATCAAAGGAGTGGGGGGGAAGAAACAACAAATGAAATTCCTCTGAATAATTTGTTCTAGGAGAAGATCTGTCCTCGTCAAATGAATGCACCTCAGTCTATAATTGCCAATTTTAAGGAATGACTGAGAGATGCCATTTATTTAAATTGAAACAAGTACTTTGCTCTGGAAAGCAGGCCACAAGTAGGGGCAGATTTGCAAATCAGCTAGCCAAACCAATGCACGCAAAGGGCAACAGCATTTCCACTTCGTGTATCCAAATGGACAATTCTGACAGTTTCTATGTGCAGTTATGTGAACTGCACACATAATCATGGTAATTGCATGCAGAAATTGGATGCAAACTGCACAGCTAATTTGTTTTTTAAAAAGGGAGTAATCTTGCAACACTGTATACAAAGGAGTCAAACAATAATTACAATGTGCTTTTCAAACCTCTTAGAACAAACTCAGTGTTTCCATGCAGTTGTGCTAAAATATTTTCCAGCTGTCAGTGTGCCTGTACATTGATACGGAGATACTTTTTTTTTTTAAAATCACCAAGAGAGATGGATGAATTTCATTTGCTTGACAGAATGCTTGTATAGTATTTCTTAACGAAGGGTATCAACAACAGCTTATATTGCTGGTCTAAGGAGTGCAGATCTGTAGCAGAGCTCTTATCAGATCCATAAATGCATTAGAGAATGTGGTGAGAAGTCAATGGAGTCAGTGCTGTTTGCTAAGAAGGCCTCAGCTGAGACTGGGCATTTTGCCTGGGATGGCAAACTGAGGATTAAGGGCTTTATGGGACATGTGAACTCCACTCAAATGCAAACATAAGCATGATTAAAATTTAGCAAACTATGATGTACGAGCCCTTGGGCAAAATCCAGTAGACACAGCTGTATTTATAGGTTGATACAAAGAAGAACTGTTAGACCTAACAGCAATTCAGCAACACGGAGAACAGAGAGGAGTTTGAGATCTCTCACAGCTACACAGTGCTACCAGTCTCGATCTAACGCAGCGTACCTTTCTCTTAACTACTCCCTTCGGCAGCTTTGACCAGACAGTTACTATGTGGGACCATTTTTCCTATGGATCAATGCATTAGCAACTATAATTAGACTCACAGGAGAAAACGGCATCATTCTTTCAAAGACCAGGTGTCCACACCACTATTTAGATCATTTTAAGATGTTGGCTGAGGGCTGCATTTCAATGGTCTGTGCTGATAATGAGAACAAAAGAAATTGGGAAACAATAAGAAAGATTAATGGAGAGGAAGGCACTACAATCTAGAATGACTGCAGAGAATCCCATACAATGAAACACTTCGCCAGTGGTGAAAGCACTGAAATAAGTGGAAATGAGGTGTTAGTATCACCCAAGAAAATCAAAACTTCTGCCATCAGCTTTCTGCAGCAGGAAGAAACCTGTAACTTCAGTTTCTGGGGGGAAAACAACAGTGGAGACACACTGGTTATGAAACCTTTCCCCTTTTTCCTCCAAGTGAATCAACTTTATTGCATTACTAATGCTCTAGGGAAAGGCAAAAAAACACACTTGGGAATAATTATGGACAGCACCTTCGTGACAGCAGATTATGAGCCACCTCTACTCTAAAGAAAACCATTTGTAGGATAGTCACCTTGTTCTGAATCAACGATGGGATTAGAGCAACTTCACTTGAGTGCTGATTGTACAAAGAAGCAAAAATCTTTTAGAATCACCCTTCAGATACAGTTGCACATCGCCTTGCTGCTACAGTGGTGTAGAGCTAAGTTGTTTTCAGGAGTCATACGGCTTCTCATCTACATGAGGAAAGGTGCTTTTGGGTTGGCCAAAAAGGATACTGCACTGGGACACTTTGAAATCCCTTTGGGTAGCATCAGCTGGTTGGGAGTGCATCTGATCTCTGCTTCGTCCCTCCACAGCCTCCTCTGATAAACTCAACACTGAAACTGCCACCTGTTCTGTAAGCCTAACTCACTTTTTTAGGAAGTAATATATGAAGAAGCAATTAAGGTATCTCAAATAAACAAGAAAGTCCCTGCATTAAACCCTGATCCATTTCCTTGCTTCCCCTTTACATCTGTTCTTGCATCTGAGCTTTTCATGACTGAAAACGCTGGGTGTTAGGCTTGCGCTCTGCCCTGAGAATAAATGACTGCACGACAGCTGGGAAGAACCAGGTTCCCACTAGTCCACACAGCAACGTGTCACCTCTGCCTTGCAAGTGCTCTCCAGAAAGCGACCTTGATAGTTCTCTTTCCCCTCTGACTGAGGAAGATTACCAGGAAAAGGACTATTCTGATTTCGATACTAGCAGTCTTCAGCATCTCAGTGTACTGCAGGGCCTGAACATAACTGCAGGTAAAGAGCAGAGTAAAAGAGTCATCCTGGAAGTATCTCTGCCTCCTGCTGAGTCTCAGACAGGAGTAGATATTCACCTGTGCCAGAGTGGCACTGGAACGCAGCTTTTTCCCTGAGATAGAGGGCTGCGAAAGACTGGATTACATGGTTGTCATCGCTGCTTATTGGCTTTTGTTCTTTCCACACAGCAAGGCAGCAGTGAGCGGGGTGCCACAGTGCTGTGCTTGGATGTCTGAGGAGAAGCTCATTGTTCATTTATTGCAAAAAGGCATTAAAAATAGAGAAAAAAAAAAAAAAGAAAGAAGTAGAGCAGCTTTCCTCTTGGAGCACCAGGAGCCAGGTGCATAGCTGCTGACAATGACGACAAACAAATACTGGAAATATTTTGCACTTCATCAAAATAATAATATTTAGGAATAGATTCAAATGACCTTACTCGTACTGAGCAGCATCCTACACTTCTCTTGGAACTGGTGCTGTGTTCATGGAATAAGACATGTTTCTACACCGATAAAAATATGAGAAAGTATCAGTAATATTAAAGGTCAGATTCTTGCATTCCTGTTTACATAGATTAGCACAGATGCCAGTAGAAGCTTTAATTCTTGTAATGTCATTTCTCAGAGAGTAAGGAAAACCCAGACAAAAATAAGAGTGGCAAAATATACCCTTAATATATACTATGAAAATACCTGTGATATTTGATTGCGTGGCATTAACTAACTATGGCTTATCTTGGTATTATTCTCTGCTTTTGGTAGGTGAAAATCTTCACACTAAAACAGAGGGTTGTATAATTTTTCTAGAATATACAGCATTCTGCATACTGCAAATATTGAGTATATTCTAAAGCAGAGTACAGTGCATGCTGGTAAAAATAGAAATTCAGAGGAAGCAACAGCAATCACGAAACTATACCAAGTAATAAAAACTATACCAAACAGTCAAAACCAAAATGAAAGAAAGATTGCGAGTAAGATGAAGTAAGGTTTACGACTTTACCAAACATAGTAACTATGGCAACTCACGCCACTTCCACCTCAATCTTCTAGCAAAAAAACTTCCTGCGTCAGTGCATTTCACTTAGGTGAAGTCTGGGGCTTTTTGTGTATATTTAAAAGCAGCCATAGGCAGCGAGAGGTTGATCTAATCGTAAGAAGTGGTCTGTGAAGCACTAACTGTGGAGATCGCGCTTTTACCCCAGCAAGGAAGCACTCTATGCTCCACAAAGTGGTCAGCATAAAAACTGGGTCAGCTACAGATGAGATACTTACCTGCACCAGGGCTCCCAGACCGTCAGCTCAATTCTCCAAGCTTCTGGATTGCCCTCAAGCCCCCCTTGGACTCACCTAGGCCAAGTCCTCATCTTTCTAGAAAGGAGATGCATGTTGCTCTAATACACGTAATTATAACTGTATCTTACATACAAGCACTTCATCACGCAGCATTTACAGGGTCTCATTCTGCATTTTTTTGTTATTTCATTCTATTCATTTGTGTGTTGTTTTTTAAATATTTTGAATAAGCTTCAGAGGCTGACTTATTTGTAAGGGAAACAGAGCCAAAGAGACTCGCCCTCTCTAGTTTCAGTGTGAGCCAGACGGCCACACTTTAACCATTTCCCTTAAATCAAAAAAACAATTGCAAGTCAAAATATATTGGGACAGACATGTCAGCTGGTGCAAAGAGTCCTAGCTCTACCGACTTCGGGGAGGCAGGCAAATTTATAGGGGGTGAGCCACTCCCCCCACTCTATGTTGCAACCTCTAGTTATTTTACTGAGTCTT
Source organism: Calonectris borealis (assembly GCF_964195595.1). Taxonomy (NCBI): domain Eukaryota; kingdom Metazoa; phylum Chordata; class Aves; order Procellariiformes; family Procellariidae; genus Calonectris; species Calonectris borealis. Next base: position 17,560,580 of record NC_134323.1, read on the forward strand.
GCAATAGCTAACGTTTTTTAAAGCGTTGCTGAAATCAAGAGACTGCACAAGAACCTAAGCTTGGGTGATTTTTGTGTTGGCTTTTGCTTCAGTTTGAATTTCTAGTCCATATGGCTGTCAATAAAAACTGGAAAACGTTAGGTGAATGCTATTATGTAAAAAGAGCCAACAATTTTAAACAAATCTCATACTCATTATTCTTTTTATTCCTGGTGCATGTTTTTTATTTGTGAGAGTTAAGCAAATATTAAATTCAAATAGAGCTAATAATAAAGAAATCTTTAAAAACATGTTCCTAATTCCTCTCTGAAACTTTAACAAAACACAAGCGAAGAGTGTGGAAGCTGGCAAAGTGCTGTCTCACTCAGGTGAAAATCAGGGGCAATTTCACTACAATTAACAGGGCTGGAAAGGAGGCAAGGATGCAGCAATAAGACATGTCCTTCTATTAAGAAAAGAAGAGAATTTTTCTCTCATGTTTCACAAAGACTGTGCTACCTTCTTGTCCGGTTACCTGTGCTGTACAGATGGGATATGGGTAAGCAGGTGTTCTGCTTCATCTTTGCAGCTTCTTAAATACAAGCAATACTTAAATATAAATGAATTAAGAACAGGAAGGGCAGCATTTGAAAACTGGTCAGCTGAAATGCATAGGAGCTGCAAGAATACATGTTGGGATTGCTCTACCCATGAGCTCTCCTGCAAGGACAATGCTTATAATAAGATTTGAAGTTCCGGTGGCAGTGAACGCTTTTTTTTCCCCTTTTTTGGTTTTTACCCCTCCCTCACGGATTGTACAGAAACCTGTGCAGTGGAGTACTCTTCAAGGATTGGGGATCAAAGTGTTAAATACAATTCAAATAGAACATGTGAATAAAGGATGAAATTCACTATTAGGAGCACACTTAAAACACATCAGCATAACACGGAATAGGTTGAAAGATAAACTTGCTCTTTCCCCCACCTGATATCTTTTTCATTCAGAACACTAAGTTAAAATGGTAGAAAACAATGTTCCTTTCTCCTCTAAAAATACACAGCACATAATAGAAAAGTAATGGGCAATCAGCCCCTTGATGTTTTTAAGGTAGTAGCAGGAACTGATACTGCCCAGAGCAGCAATGAGTTTCTGAGTCCCACACATGGTAAGAGAAACTGAAACAAGGGATGCATGGAAAATCCATTAGCAGAAACCTACGTGGAGACAAAACATTTTGGTTTCCGACAGATCTCAAGAGGTCCAAGCACAGCATGTTAATGTTTATGATAGAAGTCAGTCAGTCTCCAAGCTTGTGTTATTTTGTTTTGGTAAAAGAATATGAGATGTTAGAATAATCACTGGTATTTTTACTGACTAACTCTTCTTAGTAGCTTCTCTCAAGTGTAGCTGGTTTTAATTTGTGGAATGAGGGTGGGCATAGCTTAACATTTATAAAGCTTTAATTGAGAGCATTTCCCTCACAGAGAACAATAACGAGACATTTATTTCTTAGAAGTTTTTAAATTAGATGTTTTGATTTTAGTTGGCAAATTTCTGGAGTGTTTTTTTTCTAAGTCCTCTGCTTTTCCAGTGTGACTAAATCCAAAATGTTTGTACCATTAAGATGACAGATGACACAGCCCAAAGGCAAACACACAGGATCATCTATCAGGTGCTTGGCTCTGCTGTGGTTTACTGCGTGCTTTGCCAGCAAGTCTTAGCACCTTCGTGTGCTTCTGTTTCCTTACCTGTAAAATTGAGATAATGACACGTACCCTCTTTGTTAAAAGCTTTGGCATCTTTTCTATATAAAAGTGCTACACGGCACTAAAATACAAATGTAAATGCTTAGATAACCCTATCTCACTACATATAAGGGAGAGTTGATAGGGGGAGAAATAGTAACCTTTGTCTCAAGGGATCTGGGGTTGGTTTTGGTTTCTAGTCTCTATTCATTTCTTTTTACCTTCCAGAATTGTCTGAAACATCTGCTGAATTGGCACAATGTGAATGGAGAGATTCCACCTCATCCTAATTTTGTCCTGATGCAAAACTGTCAATGTCTGGTGTTTTCAAAGGCAAGAATTTTTTCTGAGTGCAGTGCCAGGAATAATCTCCTGCTCTTTGACTCAATCTGTAAGCCCACAGGGTTATGTATTTATTTACTTATTTATTTTGATGTCTCCAAAATAGCAATGCATGTTGCTCTACCAGACTGCACGCTGTAAAACAGTGGAAGCAAATAAACTGCAATTGTTAATGTTAATTGGTCTTACTTTACCATGTCATTTCCAATTTTTTTCAAAATAGAGATTAAAAAGGGTTGGAGAAAAAGCTGTGATTTTGTCATAAGCAATCCAGTTAGCGGAGTGAGCTGAAGGGATTTGATTGTTCAAGCTCTGCACAATCAACGAACCGCATAAATTCACATTAATCTGTCTGTCCACACCCCCTCAGCCTTGTCTGCACAGACCTATGTTTCTACACCCGGCGATCGTGTAGGCCTCTGAGTGTGCACACCCCTGTGCAGAAAGGCCACGATGTCCTGCATATTTTGTACCATTCACCCATTGCACAGACCTTTGAAAGTGTAGATGCTGAAATGTCGATAAGCATATAACTCAGCGAGGCCTCAGGTGGCCTGTTCAGGCCAAATGGCAAAGACAATTTTGACTTTTCACTTGCGGTTCACATGGGGTTTGCTCTGTGGAAAACTTCAAATAGTGAAAACCCAGGAAGCACAGTATCTTGCAGACTTGATACAATCTAAAAAACAGTTCAACTCACCCACCCTCCAGCACGAAGGCAGAACTGCATCCCCACAGCGCTGCATTGAGTGTGTTCCCCAAACTGAATTTAAAAGACCCAAGGGAGAATGTTCCAGCCTAAATGATCTCATTCATTCAGGATGTTTTCATTAATATCCTGCTTCAATTTTCCAGTTGATAGTTTCAGTTGTATTATTCTTCGCAATCCCTTAATAAAACCCCGAATCATTTTTTTCTAACGCCATGGTGTTTATGCCTTTCACGTTCCTACACACAGTCACTACCCACTCATACCCTTGCCCCCAGTTTCAGCAGTTCTCAGAGAGACTGACCCACTGTCATTTGGGTGCTCATAAACACATCCACACATGTACACATAAACTTTCTGATTTTCTCTGAATTTTCCTCCAGTCGAGTCTTGAGGGGGGCTCCGATGCCCAAAACGGAGCATGCGGTCCTGGGAGAGGTTATAATTCTGGTCAAAAATTCCTGCCTCTATTCCCCATCCCATTTGGGACTTTGTTGTTGCCATGTCATTGCACCACAAATTTATATTTAATTTTCTGTTATCTATCGCCTCAGGTCTCTGTCAGCAAAATGTTCTTCTAGGTTTCTCCCTCAAAATGAGGTTTTCCTCCTGTATTAGCTTCTCATTTTCCATATTGCATGGCATTGTGCTGTTTTCTGTTCATATGCCCATCCTCTATAGGTCTATTTGGAAATATCTGGGCAGTTTCACTGTCCACTCAATCTCCCAAGTGACTGTCATCTAAAGATTTTATTAGCACAGCCTTCTTTCAAATCATTACCAGTAGCTAAGAATCAACATAAATCCCATCTCGGTGCCAACCTCTGCTAAACACCTCCCCAAAACACGATGCATTGCTGTTAATAATTATCCTTCAGCCACTTTGCAGTCCTTATGACACAATGTTTATACCCAAACCAATGTGTAAACTTGTTTTGCAAGCAGGAATGTCATGAGAAACCACATCAAATGCATTACTAAAATCCAAGTCATCAGTAGATCCAGCAAATTGCCTTTTATCCATTGATTTTGTAATTCTGTTTTCTAAAAGAAGTTTGGAAAATCTACTTTCTATTCTTTCTTTGCTACTAAGGCTCATTTTTTCCTTCTCCTGTAAAAAAATTTCCATAGTCATTCCCTTTTTCCATTCCTGCATTCCTTTTCTCAAGCTGAGATATTCCCAAGACCTTTCATTAATTAGCTGGGAAGGCAAGATTTGCTGTAGTTTACCCTGTATCACAAAAGCCGATGATAAATTCGATGTTGCAGCTGCGCAGCAGATGTGGGCCCTGAGCTCTGAGATTTTTGTTCCCTCTCTGTAATGCAAGTCAGAATTTTTAGGGAAATGTATATGCCAACAGTTACCAGAGTGTGATACCTGAAATGCCTCAATATTTGCTTTTGGGGGGAAGGGGATTTAGCTATAATATCTCAGATAGTGAGATGTGCTCTTGCTGATGGCTGCAAGTCATGTCAAAGAGCGTTTTCAGGCTTGGATGCTGACCTTGGAGCCCGGAACTGGACAAGCAGCTTCCCTAGAATTGTATAAAGCTCCTAGCACAGATGAGATTAAAGTCAGATACCACAAGGGTACCTTGAGTTTTCTAGGCAGTAGGCATCTCAATAATGCTGGAAGAAGACTGAATTATTCACAGCTTGAACTCTTTCGGCCCCATATGCAGAGCAGGAGACTACGGAACACCCAAATGACGATGTGACTGCAGAAGCAGAACAATCAGAGATTGCCCACTCACATCATTCAAGACCACACATTTTGTCCTATTCGATGGAAAAAGAGAACTTGTCATTACGGGAGAGGAGAAAAACAGGTAGGAAGGTTGTCAGGCCTGGAACTGGGTAAAAAAAAAAAGATTACACACACTGTTAGAGAAGACTCAAGCTCCCAAACCCACTAACAGTAAAATTTACTGCACCTTTGAAACATATGGAATTCTGCCTAGAAATCAAGTATGGGGAAATGGAAAAAAGATATGCACAGACGGCACGATCATATGGCCAACATATGGAAATCAAACAGAATAGCTACTGTTTTTTAAGCTCCACAAGAACAATGAATTGAAGATGAGCGAGAGACCTCTTTCTCACCCTGTTTATTTCCCTGAATACCCCACCGCTTCCCAGCCTTCACAGCATACGTAACACTTACCCTGTTTTTCAGGTATTTGCCACTTTTAACTCCTAAGAAGCCTCAGACTGTTCATAAGTACTCTACTTTCCTGAGCAAAACCACGCAAAGAAGTAGCAGATGAAAGGCAACAGAAGTACTGGCATGCAGTTTCCTAAAAAAACCCCTGCAACAACCTCACCATCCACACTAAGCTCTTTCTTACAGCTGGATGGAAAGAGTAGCATGTGAGCATCACTGTGCACACACACATCCAACGTGTTTATTTAACCACACACATATAAAAGCCTGTTGAAATCACAACATATCTTAAGCCTAGGCAAAATGTTTTAATTAAAGGAAACATATTTTCCTCATTAATACTTTGTATGATGTATCAACGACCATGACATACTCCTGTGGCATGTTTTTTTCTTCTCTGTGTGTGAACATCTGTACATTTCCCCAGAAGCCGAATTTGACACATGTGATGCAGGAACAGAAATGTCTTTTCAGTGGAAGTCTAAAGCAAACAGATGTGTCGAGCATCTGCCAACAAGTTATGAGGAAGTTACTTCTGCTCTAGGACATAATAACCTATGCAGTTCTCCTTAGAAGAATGCCTGTCTTTTGTTGAAAAGACAACTCCATACGAGGAGTCCTATTTCCAGTTGTATGGGAAATACTCACAGGATCACAGAGTCGTGGGGTTGGGAGGAACCTTTGGAGATGGTCTAGTCCAAACCCTCTGTTCAAGCAGGGTCCGTTACAGCAGGTTGCTCTGGAGCATGTCCAGTGGCGTTCTGAGTATCTCCAACAATGAAGACTCCACGCACACTCTGGGTAACCTGCTCCAGGGTTTGAACACCCTCATATTGAAAAAAAATATATTAAAACAGAATTTCCTGTATTTCAACTTGTGCAGCACTGAGAAGAATCAGGCTCTGTCTCCTTTTTTCCACCACCAGATACTGATATAAACTGGCAAGATAACCCTTCAGCCTTCTCTTCTCCAGGCTGAAGAGCCTCAGCTCTCTTTGCCTCTCCCCATATGCCAAATTCTCCTGTCCTTTAATCATCTCTGTAGCCCTTCACTGGACTCTCTCCAGTATATCCAAGTTTTTCTTGTACTAGGAGCCCGGGTCTGGACACAGACCCTGGATGTGTCTCACCAGTGCTGAGCAGAGGGTAAGAAATCACTTCTCTCAACCTGATGGCAATCAGGTTGGAAATCACTTCTCTCAACCTGCATCCTCCTAAGGCAGCCCAGGATGCTGTTGGCCTTCTTTGCTGCAGAGGCATAGAGCTGACTCATGTTCAGCTTGTCATCCACCTGGAGCCCCAGGTCCTTCTGTGAGACCTCTGGCTTCTGGGTGTCTCTGGTATACATGGATATTATTTTCAAATCTGCATATCTAAGCCCAGGCACATAAATCCATATCGGGCATCAAAATAAAAGCAGGTTGCTATTCCAAGGCAGTGCACACCTACAGCTCCCAATGGAGAAAAGTGGAAGTGTTATGATTAAAGCCCTATTTCATGTTTCCAGGTTGCCGGCAGCAGAGCCTTCATCATCAAACTGTATATAAACGGAGTCTCTGTAAGATGCTACATTTCAACTAAGCTCTAACAAGAACCACTCAAGAGAAAAGTGCATTTCCTTCCAGTTTATTCCTTTGGTTTCAATTATGATAAGTTACAAACCTATTGTAAGATAGATACCACACAACATAGGGGCATGCAGCTCTAAGATAACTCATCCTAAAACAGTGATCTATATGGAAGGTTAGCTAATGCTGCATTATACATGAGAATATCAGTTTCTCTATGAACAGACCCCCACTGCCATGTGCTGGGAGGTATGAATTAGACATGATGAACATAATAAAGCAAAGACATCAGTGTTTAGGATATCTTTTTATGAAGCACTTGCCTGTCCCTGCACTTAGAATAGGTACCTGCATCCATTCCCTTATTAACTACCACAGACCTTCATCATTCTTGAACTCTCTTGTTAAGGTGAATAGCAAAAAAGAATAGAAATATAAGATCTTCCTGCTAAAGCCCGATTCTAGGCCCCTGGGGTGCCTAGTTGTACAAGATAGCTGCAGAATGTAAATGCAGAAGTGAGCACTACAGAAATGCTTATGGATGAGAAAATAATATCATGAATTGTGTTATGTCAAGTGAGACCCTATTCATAAACAGACAAAAAGCTTCTTGGTGTGTAAGTAAGTGATGGGAAGCAAGACATTGTTCATTGTACAAATGAGTGCAAAATATGATAAAAAGGAACTGCAGGGCTCTCAGGAAGAATAATGCATGTGCCATTATCATTTGGACACGGAGGACACTCGTGCCTTCATCAGTATTGAGTTGCAGAGAACCTGTGCCTACCCTTTGTGAATCCTGTGGGAGGTTACGTACGTGGTATGTTTTTGGGGTAGGTCTTTGGAAGATGCTGGAGTTCCTCATCAACGGCATGATCAAAGCCAGGGTTTGTGTATATTAAGGCAGGTTTGGCAGAGAGGCACAAGAGTCCTGATTCGAATGTGCCAGCTCTTGCTCTCTGTGTGGCAGAGACATTTCACATGCTCAGGTTGCCTGGCAAGCCATGGTTGGAAAGGCACAAAAAGGGCAGGAGGCAGACAGTGGTCAGTGCTTCAGAGAGCAGCAGCAGCTCAAGCAGGTTACAGGGGCAGTTATTGGCACTACAGACAAAACAAGGCAGAGATTCTACATGTAAGATGCCTGTTATTTTTCTAGTGGTTTGTAGCATTGCCTCCTTTATCCCCCAGGTAAAAGCAATGGTGTGTCATACCAACCCTTTGTTCATTTTCTTTCTGCTTCCTTCCCCATTTCCTCCCTAAATCAAGCAGTCACACCTTGGCCAAGTCTCTTGAAAGGGGAGCATTCAAACAAAGCTGTCTACCTAGGGGTTAGATGCCAGGGTAAAAACCTGGACTGATTACCCGCTTTCAGGATGTGACAGAAAGCTGCAAGACTTGACAGTCAGTGTCCAAACTGAGTTTAGACTCTGGAGGCTTAAAAATCCCAATTTGCTGAGAGCAGCATGGAGAGTTGACGAGATGCAGCCATAGCATTCACTCACAGAATTGGGGTGATGGTGCTTTCTGGCACCAGTCATTACAGCCTACAACCTAGACAAAGCTCCTTGTGCTTTAAGGAAAGCTAAGGCCAGTTCTGTTCCATCGATACGGTGTTCAAGACAGATGTTACGGTGCCTATACCTTCACACTGCCAAGGAGCAGCTGTTTTTGTAGGTTGAAAAACACTTTTCAGATGGAGGAAATCTCCAAGAAGGAATCGAAGTTGAGTTACTTTGAAAGACTATAGTGCTTTCACATCTGCTGTACAACACATACATATACATTGCGTTTAACTTTTCCAAGGACATTGATGGGAATTGGAAATCAAATCCCATTCAGAAGGTACACTCCAGACCCATATTGCAACTGTAGTATTACACCAACCACTCCAGACAAGATGTAAACAAGGGACAGTGGGTAAGATGCTGAGTTTGCAATGCTAAACATATTTGTTGTTCTCTGTCATTGCTTTAATAGGCGCCACTGTAAAGACGTTGTTCAGAGTCACTGATTTTTTCCCGTTGCGCTTTCCTAACCTTGCCAATCTTTGAGTTTGGGATTATAGCAGTGAGTAGTTTATCTCTTCTGAAGAAGCAACAAAATGCCATCGCTTTCAGATCTCTTATCTCATAGACCCTTACCTTTTCTATTTCCAATGTGCCTGGGGAAAGGATGAGGAGCAGATGAACACCCAGGAATTTAGCACATTATTAGTATTTTTTTTAACCCAGGGGCAAGGAACAAAACAAGCGAGCTAAGTGCTGTGAAGTAGCACGGTTAACTTTGTCTCCCGGTCTCAGTCTCTGAATCTAGCACATTAAAGGATGGTGTTGCCTTTTGATACCTGCTGCTGCTAAGAGAATGCATAATGATAAAACCACCAGCTAAGCGCTTACATCATTTTACAATCAGGCATCTCAAAAACTGTTTATCTGATCAGCACCAAATTCTGTCAGAGCGTTGACATGTGCATTTCTAAATAATTTCAGTATGTCAACCTGAATAGACACACAGAATCAGAGAGTTAATTATCTTTGACAACTTTGCCAGCTAATTTCCTATTTATATGTACCAAACTAGGGGCCTCTTTTATCCTTCCTTGTCACAAAGAGTTTATCAATCAAATCAAGGCCTAAAATTGGCTGCCAAGGCGGTCTGCCATCCCAAAGGGGAGTTTATCTGTTTGAAATCTTTCCGACTATCTAATGACAGCAACATTGACATGAAACATAATAGGCATTGTTTTTTGTTGTTCCTTCTCTCTCCCTGCCCCCTTTCTTTTTCCACTCAGAGCGGACATTGCCTCTTTGGGAGAAGGTGAAGCTCAGGCTGGTACCTCCCCTGCCCTCCCGCGGCTCCTCGCTCCCTAAACATGCCTGCGCCTGGATGCAGTTGTCAGGACCGGGTTTCGGATGCACATAGTTCACCTCTGGATTTGAGCTGACAGAACCTGCCCGTGTCAACTCCATCCTTGTCTCTGCCAATTCAAGCACGTTCACGGAGGAATATGAGCAATGTTAAAAACTACCCGCTCCTGCTGACAGGCATTAGATGGCGGAGCTTTCGGTGCATGTTGTCACTACTTTTCTCTGACAGGCAGTTATGTTTTACTTTAATAGCCATATATCTCCTCTCCAGTTCCCTTTAACGGGGTGGAATTTTACAAGGATACCAAGAGGTTGTCACTTCATTGGTGCGCGTCAGTGTTGTCCCTCGTCGGGGAACTCCCCCTCACACACATCGTGTAAAACATGTTGCATCCCACAGCAAAGGCAACAGAAAAACCCAGGGTCCTTACTGATACCGTGCTAGGATTTTCTGTCTCACCATGGGTGGGGAAAGGCCAAGCAGTCTGAATCCTAATGGTCAGCTGAACCCACACAGGCAATTCCTCTAGGGAAGTTATAAAAGAGAAAGAATTTCCTCTAGGACGAGGATGACACAGCAGCACTTCTCAGATGCAGCTGGAGATGGCAAGATTCATCACACATGATGCTGGTATTCAGTCACGCCACCCTTACTAGTTAAAAATAAATAAAAATATAGAACTTTCTAAAAACATTGAATTGTTGCTTAGACAGTCACCACTCTTGGGCCAGACCACACAGGGAAAATGATCTATTATATGAGAAAAATACAAAAACACGGTGGTGTTTGTATTCTTGGAGATGAGGCCATTTCCTTCTCGCCAATACAACCATGCTGACCTAAGGTGGAAGACGCTCAGCACTCTGCCTTGCATGCATGCTATGCACTGTAGATCCAGAGGAGATAAAATGTTTGCTCCGGTGCTCTCCCTGACCTCTGAGTGTCAAGGCACTTATACCTCAAGGTTGTTCCCCCTGAAGTGAGCCAAAGAGAGTTAGAATCACACTTTTTTAACACTCCACTAAAATCTGTGGGTATTTTCTGTCTATAGAAAATCGCTCCCTTTCTAATTCCAACCTTTTATCCCAAAAGCTATCTCCTCATTCCATCAGTTTCAGAACATGGTGGGCACTGTGCAAGCCAGCAGCCCTGTCTGGAAGAAGAGCGGCTGAGCCTGTATTCTTCCCGTAGTTGAAGTTGGCATTCAAGGTATGCACCCAGCCCCTTCCAGGATGAGGTCTCACAGAAGGTACAAAGCATCTGGAATGAAGTGCCTCAACGTAATGAGGTCTTGAAAGCAGATTTTATGTTATTTTATTACTTACTATCTAAAAGAAGGGGTGAGAGGGGGAAAAATGACTGGCAGATTCTTTAATGTCACCCAAAAGCCTCAAGGGCCCAATTAATCAGGAAATATGTTTGGCTTTTGGACTTCAGTTGCCCGTTCCCTTGGGCTTCTGCAGTGCCGGGGCTGGACATATGTTACTTGCTCACGCTCTAAGAAATTATATTTACATCGGGAGTGATACCTGCTAGTCCAGAATTAAGATGTCAAGACCTTCTCTCATTCAAATGCCAACGCTCTCAGCTGGAATGTGTCTGGAGAGGGCTCACAAACCAGTCGAACAGCTTGGTTCATAACCTTCGCCATTCCCATGAGAGTCTGCGTGAAGATCCAGCTGTCTGGGTAACACAGTGGAATAGGAAATAGGAGAACGAGCATTCTTACACCCTCCTCGATTCTCACTGAAGAGTATAAAGTGACGCACCACCAAATAACTCAGGTAATAAGAAAAAAAGATTTAATGAACTCATGAAACTGATACTGATTCAAAGTCCTCTCCAGGCCTGCTGAGTCAGTGGAGGAACCTCTTTTGCTTTTGAAATCAATGACAAAACTACAGCCCGAAGGATATTTCTCCCCAGATATACAAGCCAGGAACGGCTTTAAGCTGCTAAAGCTGAGCTGGTTTCTTTGGAAACAATCGACATCAACTTAAAAGTTTATGAGACTTTCTCATCTGAGCTGCTTGTCTGGAAGATTTGGAATTCTTCAAAGATGCCAACAAAATCTAGTCATTTTAGCACCATTAAAAGGCCAACTTGTATTCATAGAAAATACTCTGGCAGCCTAGAGTTACCTTTCTACAGTTTATTCTGGGATGCACAATTAAACTTTTCATCTGCTGCTTGTTCCAAGGAACATACACTGGTAAAACCCAGTGACTGCTGGATTGCTTTGATCTGAGGCATCATAGCAAAACTCTATTCCAAGCTCCCATGGCCTGCAGAATGGCGTGTTTTCGGCAGAAGCCGCTCAGAGCGACGCATATACAGAAACAGGTGTATTCAGAAATATTCACTGTGTTCCAGGAGACTTCCAGCGACGGATCTCACACTAGCTCCAGCGGCAGAAAAAATGGCTCATGACACAGCTAGGGGAGTGACAGTGTGGGTTAATGTTGGCTGTGCAATGGCTATTATTTTTATTTCCCTGCCTCTGGAAGATGAAGACTCCAAAATATTCTTAAATATGGAGTGAAATGACTGTGCCCAGACCCTAGAGAACAATCCTCGGTGATTAATACGGATACTCTGGTTGCTAGTAGTCCTGTTAATGCTGTGAAGTGCTCCTTATAGTTAGTGAAGGATTGCTAAGGTTTCACGGAATGCACACAAAAGTCACCGGGCCGGAAACATAGAAAAGCAAAGTTCTCATCTTTCCACTGCATGAACAAAGCTACTGTAGCAATAGTGCAAGGTCTCATATACCAGACAACCAATTCTCAGCAGGGCACTTACACAAAATGGGGGAGGTTACTTCTGGATGCTGCCTTCGCTGAGACTCCCAGCACACGCTGTTGGTGATGCAGACTCTTACCCAGTAGAAGCTGGGCAGAGATCAGCAATTCATTTCACATTAGCCAGTATTGAACATCAGTCATTACAACCAGCACAGTCCAGATTTGAGCCAGTGACCTACGGGTGAAAGGCTGCAGCTTCCCAAGCCGGTAATCATTACATTTTGACACAACCAATTATTCAAAAACAGTCACTCAGAGCTCAATTAAAATTTCGGTAACTTAACCTTTTCTTTGCTTCTCCTTTGTCTCCTGCACATCGTGTTCCCCAGTCTAAATAAACTGAACACTTTGTCACTGCACTATATAATTCTGTAGTCAAACTGTCAGGACCTACCGTAGTCACCTCTGTCACTGTCTCTGCCAATCCCAATGCGCTCGCCCAGGCCTCTGAACAGTATTAAAATGCTCTCCTGACAGACACTTTGATAACATCACCAAGCACATGCATTGAGGCAAATGCCTTCTGACAGCATTCACTCAACAAGCCGAAAACTAAAGAGGTATACGGATTTGTTTTAGTTACCTTGCTTGTGGGATAGATGTTATAATTAACTCTCTGTCTAATACTGAAAAGCTATTGTTAAGTTTCACGGCCTTTGAAGATTCACATTTGTAACAGCAAACCTCTCAAATGAACGCATTTAGCAATGACTGCATTTTTCAGTGATTTCTTAATGTTGCCAAACAGCAGCACTGAATATTTATAGAGTTTCTGTTAAAAAATTACACATATCATTGCTTGTTTTTGCTTTGATCTAGAATTTATTGTCTATGAAGTAAAAAAAGACAGACACCCCCCCCACCTCCTCTCTCTTGTACACCTCCAGTGTATGTTGGCTGCTTAAGACATTGTGTAGAGGCAGGTCATCTCAGACTCCAGTACAAATCTAATTAAATTAATGCAACCTCTTGGACAACATAGAATCATTATTGCCGCAACCATTCTAACATTTATCACATCTACACAGTCATCCATCAGAAACTAAATGCTTAGTCTCCTACTCTGTGTTCACTATAATGGATCCAGTTACATTTTTTCTACCCAGCAAGAGCAAATTATTACAGACAGACTCTGCATTGATGTGTCCGCCTTCTGTGTTACCAGCAGAGTCTGCATTGCAGTTTAACAAGTGGGTACTCCTGCCCTGAAAGCTTCCTGCCAAAGCAAATACTCCTCCAGCCCTTTGGGAGTGGTGAAAGACATGGACTGACACCAGTTCCTAGGGATGCCCCCGGAGGTGAGGTGTATGGCCGGGTAAATTACCAGCTTCAGAGACTCTCGAACTCCACATGTTATGCAGTAGGAAACTGGTAGGGAGGAATTGCAAAAAGCAGCTAATAAGAGGGTGGAAGTTTATGTCAAAATAGGTCTCTGTTGATAGCTGCTTTAACCTCCATTGATTTAGAGTCCCTTAGACACTCGTACCAACATATAATTTGCAATACCATAGACATCACCTTTGGATTTGGTCCAGTCGGTAACTTCCTAACAGAGTCACGGGTTTCTCCGTTGTATGAGAACGTATGGGGATACAGCAAACCTTAGCACAGAACACATGCTTTTCAGACTATCGTGTTTCTGAAAGGCAGCCCTGAGGAGAATGTCTCTGGTAGAAAAAGCTAAATAATCCACTCTACATATGCTGATACTGCCATATCCGTTGCCTGAACTGCTGTTCCTCCCATTTCTCCTTGGGACATGGATGAAATCAGGATTTCTACCTCCCAAGGAAAATATAATGAACTAACAAAAAGGGCTCCAAACATTGCCTGCTACCCCAAGCAGCACACATGGGTCCCAGCATTTCAGAGGTCATGCCTGCTGCCACTGCTTTGCGATACTCTACACAGACCAGCGGGATCTTGGTCCTTAAACCAGCCACAAAGTGCTCAGCAATCTCAGCATTCCTGGCTCCATGCTGCAGAATTTACTGGTCAGCAGGATGTGACGAAAGCAACTATGCAACCGGCAACTTTAGTTTTGTGATTTTGAAAATAAAGGAAAAAACAAACTGCAGTTGGAATTTACTTCCCACTCCCAGTTCTGTCCCTTTCATTACCATTGTGGGTGTTTTCCACAATTAACTTCACAATAATCTCATCTTTGTTAGCTCTCCAGGCTATCTAAGTTTTTTAATAGCTACAGGGACGAAAACAAAGACAAAACCAGCCTGCCTCAGGGAGATGACAGACTGGCTTTTTAAACAATTTGACCACACACTGCGCATATTTCCTATAGAGCTACTTAAGAGTGTGAACAGAAAGGATGATTTTTCCGTACCACCTTCACATAATCAGTTATTTAAATTATCTTTCTTCTTTTTTATAATGATTTTTTCTTTAATCTTGAGATTGATTTCATATGAAAACCTGTCACTATCCTTTTAGCAGAAAGCAATATGTGAGGGTTTGTTTTAATAATTATTGTAGTCCCCTAGACTATCTCAAGCACAGACAATAGTCTTATTCTGATGAAATATAACCAAAGATTGATGATAGAGTTGGCATCCTCATGTCTTATGTTCCAGGTAGGTGAGGTGCTCCCGTTTTGATTACAAATGTGGCATTGGAGTTGAGTGTACCTTATCACCATAGTAAATATTGTGTCCATGTTTCCACTGAGAAATATTTCTTTTGGGGTTTATTTTGCAACTTGCTCATAAGCATCTGCTTGAAGTTTGGTGGAGAAGTTGAAGAGAACATTATTTTAAAGAATAGTAATAATAAAATATTTCAGCTTCTTTAAACTACAAGAGTATTAAGAAAACACAAGTTAAGCAGTTTATGAAGCTTAAATTTTTATAACTGTTCTGGGGTATTGGTATAATACATAAAGGAAGTTCTTCTCTTAATGTACGTTTCTGTAAATGTATAACAATACCTGCTTAAATTCAAATTTACCCAGGAGACCAGAACATCTCTGAATTGCTCGTCTGCTTTATCATGCAAATTTTTTATTTATCCTACAAACATTCTTAGGGATAAATAATACACAGTTTAAAATTATATATTATACTTTAAATATATGTGCAATCTTAGAAAGAATAAAGACTGTGGATTAGGTTTTCTGGGCTAGTGTAAACTGAGAAACTTCATTCACTACAGTAACATTTTTTCAGATGTACAGTGGTATCTCTAAGATAGGACTGTGGATTCTTTACAGATTACAGCCAGAGATAGACATGTTCATTACATCCTTTCTAGGATGCAATTTATGGATATGCATTGCATTTAGTCTAAAAATGCTGCATTAAAACTTGCTGTTCTTAATAGGCCTTAGCCTCAGAAACAACTGGAGCCGTGACCAACAGCTGTGTCTGCTCTCCAGCACAATCTTACACACAGGGATATCTCCTGAGACGAGCAGATCCTTGCTTGGAGCCTAGGGATGACCTGGCTACGGCCTCTTTGCACCGAGCAGCACAGGAGGGACATAATGTGATGAAATGCTACCTATAGGTCTGGTTTTGGCATGGAAACATCCCTTAGCGTTGGTTCACTTCATTCGATCTTTAGTCATTTCCTGAGATTGCTTACTGCTGTAGATGTCTGGAATTGGCTATTCTGCTCCTGGGTCTTCTTTGCACATAAAGATAGGAACATTTTTTTTTGCTGAAGAGACACCATTTGTTTTTTAAGTTATTAAGATGTACATTTTTTATTACCAGATCTCATTTAAACTAGTGAATACAATCACATGTGTGCCAGCGTGTGACTTTATTTCTTCCTGGACATCCTTGCCCGCTGACTCAACTTGCATCAGATTGGGGTTTTTTCCGACATTTGTAAAATGATTCATCTTTTTGCTTCTTCACTTTCTAAATGATATCTGAGCTGGGAGATGTTGGAATTCTTGCTAGCTTTGGATCTGTTTTTAATTTTTTTTTGTTAACAGTTATTAACGCCTTTTGTGGCACTGGCCAAGGTTGCACACTTCCTCTGGTTGTTAGTCGAGGTGCCTCTCAACTACTAGATATTAACTACTAGATAAGGGGAGGCTTCTTTGTTTCTTATCACTGGCTGGTATAGAAAAAGATTACAAAGGATTTACTGAACAAGCTGCCCACTGGCTGAGAATTTAGCTGACAGCCCATGATGTTCATGATGATCAACAATGAATTCAAGAGGAGCCGATGAAGTTCCCTCTTAAAATCTGTGATTATTTTCGGCCCCTTGGTACTACTTTCTCTTTACAGTGAAGATATGGCCAGCTCAGGATCCGCAGGTCAAAATCTAGCCTGGCCTTCTTTTACTTTGTCTTGGACTTGACCTTCGTAGCAACTCAAGGCATCATTTCTTCCTCACGTATTAATTTCTCTTCTGTTGAGAGGAATTAGAAGTTTTGGTGTAGCATTTATGGCTGATGCTATCCAAACATAAGAAAAACTGCCTACTTCGCTGAGATTCAAATGGGTGGTAAAGAGGATGTTGCTGCACAGGTTAATGATTGAGCTTCATCAGTTCTTAGAACGTTCAATTTCAAATTAAAACCATTTGCCACCAATGTCTCTCAGTGAATGAAAAGATCAAATACATCTGCTTGAACTCTTTCTATAGATGATATGAGCATTCATTTGTTGTCTTGCCTATTAGGTCTACATTAAAAAAAAAGACTATGAATTCGTTATGAGATTAAATGGTATTTTCATATTTGGGAAACAGAACAGATATTATACAAAAAAGAAAGGACACATTTTATACTTGACCGCTAGGTCAAAGGACATTAACCAAAAAAGAGTGAATCTGTATAATTAATCCTAATCATAAATAGGCTTAAACAAAAGTAACATAAGAGAATTCATAAGTGATTGAAAGTAAAGTTATTTTATTTAACACTCCAGCACCAACTTCAGGACAATGCCTACATATCGTAATATGCCCTATTAAATGAGATGTAAATGGGCTGCAGGTTCTCCTTGGATTTTGTACCACTTGAGCGTCCAAGAATAAGCTATATGTCATAGGAATTTGGGACAGGGCTTCAGAGAAACAATAAACCAAAACAGGAATAAGGAACCCAAAAGATTGCACCTCCTAACAGCGTATGATTGCTAAGCCAAGTCCTACTCATGGTACATACACAGTCCTCCCACTTCCAGTGTCTCATTTGCTGGAAGAAAGGACAAAAACCATATCTTTTCTAAGTAATTCTGTTTTCTGCTGCCGAGTCAAATAACATCTTGGTATCTGTCTGCCAAAAAGGATCTGTTACAGTCTACTCATTCCCATTCTTTTCTCTATTCTATATTTTATCTTCTATCCTCGTGCCCTATTGCTACACAGATATAATAATTATATAATATAATCACATTATTATATACCAAGTTCATATTTATATATATAATTAACAGAGTTAATTTTTAGAAGATGGTAATAATAGTCAGCTGCTTCCTTTTTGTCCACTGTTCCTAGATGGATCCCTCTGCTATCCCCTCCAAATTATCTTTGTCCTAGGAGACAAACTTCACAACTTTAAAGTACTCTCTAAGCGAAAAATGTAGTAAATTCATATGCTACAGAAAACTGACACAGTCAGTAGCTTAAGTACATTTATGGAGATGTAGGATTCTTCGCCTCCAAATACACAGGCTTTTTTCCCTGTCTGCTAAATGCAGATCTAGAGGCAAAAGGAATAGAAAACAGGTATCAAACTAGCTGGAAAGCCGTACAGAGCAGATAAGCACCTTGGAGAATGTAAAGTAGCTCAGATACGTATTTGCTTGCTTGAAACAGTCTTCCAAGCAGCTTCTCACTAATGCATACTTCTAACTCATTGCAACCTTTGGAACCAAAGTGGTTTCTTTTTAATAATAATAACCAACAGCAATAAACAACACAGCTCACCATCCTGACTCCCAGATGACCAACACCAAGTACAGCACTGAAATCTGACTTCGGGAATATTTCAAATCACATCCTCAGCTGCTGGAAGTCAGAATAGTTTTATATCCTCCAAGAGAGTTGCACTGATTTTTATCACCTAAGAATCTGACCGTTGTAACACAATATACACAAAGGAAATCTAACATTATATCAGATAACACGTTAACCAACCCTTTGTTTTTCTCTCTGATATCCTGTCTCTTCAATTGCTGCGAGCAATTAAGTGCCCACCACTTGTTTGAACAACGAAACGAAAATAATTACAAATGCATGTTACACTACAACAATTGCATATTAACAAAGGCTTGGGGCCAATTAATCATTACACCATCAATATCTAATTTGCATAAAACCATTCTCTTTAAAGACTCCATGTTTGGGGTTACAGGGTTACCTCATTGATTATGTAAATTCCCCATCAAGCTTTGCAGAAGCAGTCAAAAGAAATAAAAAGGCTTGTCTGTTTCCAGCCAAGCCAACATCCTACAGCCATGAGGCAAGACAAAACTGGGGGAAAAGAAAGACAGAAAGAAAGAAATAAAAGCAACAATGTAGATTTAAGTTTTAAAAGGCCACGCTACAGTTCAGGCTTAGGAGCATAAAGCTGCAAAAAACCACATCCAGAGTATGCCAATTAACAAGGCACTAGTGGACTGACTTCTTTACAGCCATGTCATGTCACAAACCCCAATAAAACAGTTCAAACCCAGTGTTACCATTTTCCATTTTACCCAGAGCTTCCTTAAAGGTACATCCTAAAAGGAGATATATGCCCCTTAAGACAAACCAAAGTCCTACAGATGAACCCACCAATAAAATTATGTATTCCCCTTGTGATTTGGGGTATTAATTTTCCTGAAGGTTTTCTCTGGAAGAACGCTGGCTTCTTAAATTAGCAATTTTCTCCTTGAATCTTATGAAGAATTCTCACACTGACTGTGGGCGACAATTATAATTGCAGTATTTTTCCACTTGCACAAATGGGCTGTGAATTAAACAGGCCATGAGCTCTAACCACTTCTGCCTGGCTCTGCAGCAAAAGCCAAGGGCTCTGTTGTCCTGTCACTTACAACCCAGACACCCCAAAGACACGGCCATGGCACAGCTCGGTGTCACCAGTCAGCTGCTGGGACAAAGCGAAAGGAGCAAGGGACATGCCTGCTTCTGCTCATCCTTCCCGAATAAGAAATAAGGTATTTCTTGACTCCAATTTTAGGTTGATGCAAGGCAGGTAAGACTTGCCTTTTTTCCCAGGCCTGTGCAAAGAGGGAAGTACTGTATATTATTCTTTCCGGAATCTTTTTTCCTTCAGTGACTGGGAACTAACAGTCCTGATATAAACAGGCTTCCTAAAGGATAATTAAGCCCTTTCCTATGGTAAAAGAAAGGCACAGCAGGTAGATTTATCCTTCCCCAGAGTTAGACAACATGCCTCTAACATGAAAACAAAAAAAGCCCTCATCTGTGAAAGCTAGGATTCACTGTGGTTGCATGCTTTTAGCGTTGCAGTGTGGTAGACAGCAAGATATAAAACAGCTAGACCAGGTTTCGCACTATCCAAAGTACACATGCCTACAGAAGAGACCAAATATTTGGAAATTAAAAATAGCAAGAGTCCAAGCAACGAGGCCACCAAGTAGGGAAAGCAGAAGACTTCCCATGGCAAGTACTGCAAAAAAGCATCAGTGTAGCATATATTATACCTGCAACATACTTCATGCTCTATTCTCTGTGGAGGGCTTTTCAACACCAAGATGGGGGACAAGGTGAAGAGAAGGGAGTTTAAAGTGCAAGCTGCACTCTCTGCTCCAAAAAGCACACTATGCTGACTCAAAAAAAACATTTTCAAAAATGCCTGTGGGTAAATTTGAGCTGCCCACAGCTCCCCAGGGGCAGTCGAACTTGCTGTCGAGCCATTTATGTGGATTTCAGTCAAATTCTAATTTTAGTGTTCATTAAACATGGGTAATTCCCAAGCCAATCCCTGCATCACCTAGTATACATAATACCTCTACAATATAGGTCATCCTAGCTTAGAAAACATATACAGACATCAAAGTGCAACCATTTCATTATAAGTATTAACTTTATAAATAATCATGAACTTCTTAATTCCTTACAAGATGCTGTATAATCACAAATGTTTAAAAAACATTACAATAGGAAGCGGGGTGGGTGGTTATAGTATACAGGTATGTATATGTATACAACCCACACACACATGTATTAGAGAAAGAAGAGAGGTCTAAACAGGCATGTGTCTATCTACTTGAGGCAGAAGGAAGGACGTTTTCCTGAAACGTAGGCTGTTGAGGAGAAAGTCTGGTCTCTGCTTCAACCAAAAAAAAGCCTCAAACCCACGGTCCTAATAGGTGTTATCAGCTTCTCCCTGTTCTCTACACAGCTCTTCTGTGCAGGGAGGTCCTAACCAGTCAAGATGGTTTCAGATTCCTTTGAGACACTAGGGTTGAAGTAGGACGCAGTAGGAAGGTTGTGAACATCCTGCATCAAAGTTTAATGCTTGTGGAAGCTCTCCACAGAGGTGTATGAAGTATAGCCGTATCCTTCCTTCCCCTTTTCCCTTACCATCTCCAGCCCTGCGACACCGAGGCTGCAGGGCAGATGCTCCACTCTGTGTCTATACCAAAACGTAGCACTTCTCTTGTGTCGCAAAGGAAGCACATATTTTTACTTACATTTTGGGTGCTGCAACTGAGGCATAGAGAGACTTGTGCTTTCAGAAGCTCCCTGGAACTTGAGTGACCGGGCTGAGCCTTATTACTGGAGAGGGGATCATTCCATGTCTCTACAGAAATGAAGCAGAAAGGAGATACTTCAGCACTGTGCTAGATTATGCCAGAACTCATAAAGTAATTAAAACTAGACAATTATGTCAGACCAGACAAGTCTGACACACAAAGCAAGGAAGGAGTTGTAACACTGGAAGCAGGGACTGTACTGAAATGAACCCTACAAGAGGATACACTTCCCAAAGGACATAGATATATCATTTAGTATTAAAACTGTTATTTTATCAGAAGCATGGATATCTCTGGTGAACTTCAGAGAACTACAAAAATGCTGTCTTGAAGCCAGACAGGGGCTGAGTTGGGAACAAACAGATCTCACAGCAATAATGAAACTCAGTCCTTTTTTTGACAACTTGAAAGGTGGCCTGAACAGCCAGGTGCCAGCGCAGCGCTGGTCTGAGCACCTGCGTGGCTCAGCTGCCCTGCTCTCAGCAGCTGGTCCTGCTGTGTCTCACCAAAGGAGGACTCTTGGTTGCAGGAGTCAGGCCTGACTGTGCACACAGTTCAGAGTCGCTCTGCATGGAGCGGTTGGTGCTCACATACGACCCGGCTGACTTCTTCAGATGGCCCCAAAGAAGCCTCCTCCAAAATAACTCTCCACAAGAATCATTTATTGTTTCCTTTGAGCAGCATCTGTTACTAATCTAATAGTAGCATTTTAAATATGCACCCTTGCACAGCATTAGTGTGAATAAGTGGATTAAATATAGTTTGACTGCTTGCATTTTAACAGCTCCATAGCTAATGTTGTTTATGGGCTGTTGGGTTTCTTTTTATTAATTTATATTGATTTTAAGTGCTCAGAAAAGCAAAGCCTGATAGAATGAGCTGGAACCAGGCAAAGTACTGACCAGCAGTAGGCATACATCCCCACGCAGCGCTGCCAGGGGAACTCATTTGCAGCGAGCAACACACCTGCTACTCTGCTGCCAGGTCCCCTAATGTGGGGGCTGGGGGGGTATTCTTCTCAAGCCAAAGCATACATTACTTTTCCACAAGGTGAGCCAGCAGCAGAGATCAGGCTGGGGTTACCCTGCTTCTCTTAGTCTCGGTCTAACCTAAGAGTGCATTTAATCCTGCTTGCAAGAACTCAACACAGAAACACGCAGGTCTCCATCTGAGAGTGAAAAACAATGGCTATTGCAAGAATATGGCAGAAAACTAAAAAAAAAAGTAAATTCCTGAGCAAGGAACTGCACCTTCCATTCACAAATTTTCTGCGCTGAGCAGGCGATGAACTAGTAGCAATTTGCACAGAAGCTCTAGAGTTGCACAGTTCATGGCCAACTGCTTTCTATCACCTAGAAACAAACCCAGACCTTCGTTCCATCCCCTCCCTCCAATGCTTTTGCTCAGCTGGTCACTTATACAATTATACAACCTCACCATTCCTAGGCAATTCAGGGTAAATGAGGCTAATCACTGCTGCTCAGTACAGCTGACTCTTATCCCTTCTCCAATCTTAGGAAATTGCACTGGGATTGATTATTTGGGATGGGATTTCAACCCCTCACACTCCTTGCTAGGTCGCATGTTGTGGTTTATTTATATCTACCTCAGTCATCCTAAGGACAAGTGGAAATTTGTCAGTCACCATCCTAGGGCATTCGGATGGAGTAAGAGTCGAGTCAAATGTAAAGGATGTCTTTAGGTTTCTTTCTGTCCTGGCCCTTCACTTGCCCTGGATCTGGCTGCTTTGGTGCAGTTATTGGCTAAACCAACCTTGCCACTTACAGTAGTACAAACAATGTAAACAGAAAGTTGTGATTGATACTGAAAGCATTACTAATTAGCTCAGAAGGACACAGTGGGTAAAATGGAGGGAGAAGGAAAAGCAGGTATTTATCAATGCTAACTATGTATAAATAAAATAGATAACAAATAGGGGTGGAAAGAGAAAGAGAATTGAAAACTACAGATAAAAATGAGAAACTAAGAATTGTAGAAAACTGACAAGAGAGGTAAAAGGATATATGGGTCAGCAGAATTAACAGCAATAAGAAGAATTTATTTTTAGTATGTTAAAAACATATGGAATCCTAAGAATGCAATGGAAAGATGCCAAGAAAGGCAGATATGTTCACTAACAGCAACAAGCTTTGTTCAAGGCTGCAAGAAGCAAAAACATTGGCAAATTGACAAATATTTACAAAATATCACTTGCAAAGTGGAAAAAAAAGTGTAAGCTGGGCAAAGCCATATGTGTTGAAATGTCACCTTCCACACAAGAAGAGGAAGGCTGATTTTAAGCAGCTCTCCTCACATACGGTATGCAGTGATCTTTTCAGGCTATAAAGCCTTTGCAGAAACACCACTTCTTTATTAATCTGTATGGAACCTACCACCATCCAAGTCATGCGCTAACAGGAATGCTATCACTGCTGCAAAATAAATTTGAGCCAATGGTAACAGAACACATGAAAAAATAAATCTCTTGGGAAATCCAGAGTATCTTTCTGATCCAGTTGTGTGGTTACATATAGTTTATTCTGTCTCTTGGTTTTCCAAGTTTGTAAAATGAGGAAAATAAACATTCCTATCTGGCAAGTTTCTAAAGTTAAGGAATCATCTGAGATGCTCTAGGACTGGCACTTTAAGAGTGTTACACACGATGCTATACATTATCTAAACCACCTTTCTCAGGAAAGAAAGATTTACCCATCATGGAGGAGCACCACACACGTTTCACAGCACTTCAAGGACAAAAAAGAGTAGGGAAAAAAAATCCATTAAGGTCATTTAGATTTAGAAAAATCAAGAGAGAGTACGCCCTGCAGCTCCTGTCTGTCAGTGGGAGCTGGGAACCTACGTCCCTTTGAAAAGCTCAGCTTAAATACTTCTTGGGCTTGACCCAATAAATTCTGCAAAGAAATTAATAAATACCTCAATTCAGTTCCTATCATCTCTGCTTCCCTCCCTTGCTGGCAGCCCAATACTGAATTCATTAAATTTCATTAAAATATACATCTGGTTCCTGCTTTTACAAGGCTATGAAATCTGAGGGTCTTTGCAGAGCAAAATCAGCTGTTCCCTCTTTAATATGGCCTTTCCAGCATATGGACACTAGATTTGAGTAAAGATCCCCCTTACTCAGCTGACAGTCAGCGGTTTCCCGTGATACAAGCACTAGTTCAGCTAGAGATTGTGGAATATTAAGGTTGGCTTAATGCTGATGAAGTTTGGTGCTCTGGTACATGCGGCTCTAGAAAACTACAACTCCCATAAGACAACCTGGCAGTCGGGGTAGAACAGATTACATGTCAACGGGACCCAAAACACAATTTGGTTCTAAAAACCACAAACTCAAGAAGTCCAAGTGGAAATAAAATACTTCATTCACTTTCCCCAATGGAGGATGAATATTTTTGTGACAATAATGAAATTTCCTCTCAGAAAATTCCATAAATCATGTTTTCTATTAAAAAAAAAATTTAGAAAAATCTGTCGTAGAAAGTTCCAGCGGTAATTGGATGCCTTGTGGGATGCTACATGTATTCACTCGCACATAACTGAAGTGAATTGCATTAACACTGACAAACATTCCTTTCGGCAGTTCCAAAATACATCATTTTGATTTGGGAGAGATTCTGCTAAGATAGGTTCACAAGGACTTGACATTCCACCTCCAGGCTGCCAGGAAGTGATGTACTTCTTCCTTTCTTTCTCTGAAACCAAAGGGCTTAGGTTCTTATCTGGGATGTGGGAGATTCAGGTTTAACTCCCACCCCAACCCCCCCCCGCCCCTGCAAGAGTCACAGTAAAAAATCTTCTTACAAGTGACTGTTAATTGCTGGACACTCACGGACTATGGTCTGTCAGAATCTCCTTTTTAATATCGATGAAATAACTCTACTTAGTTGAACCAGCAAGTATACAGTGCATAAAACTGCACTGCACTTTTATAAGGTACATGTACAGATCCCACTGTAAAGTGAGGGTGAAACGCGTTAACGCTGGAATCATATTCTCCTTTGTTCCTGTAATGCAAAGTCAAGAAACTTAGAAAATTATTCGAACCCTGAAAATGCAAAGATTACTATCACTTTTTTAAAAATAAGTCATAACCTTATTCGTCAAGGCTAAAAAATCCCCAACCCATCACAACCCCACTGTACACACGCACACACTGCCACCACCAACAAATCCCACCAACAACTTCTCCCTGGAGTTAGAAAAAGGTCATGCCTTTGCTATCCCGATTCAAAAGTTTCTGTACCTTGACAGCGGCTATTTTCCACCTCCTGTGACCTTGAAAAGTGCTGTTCCCTCCGGGCATGCCAATAGTTGTAAAACAGGGAGTGCAGTAGGAAATGGATATGGGTAGAGTGAAAGTGATTCTGTTGTCCTTTCACACACCCTCCGTGAGATGTTGAATGTGTTTGAATGTGATCCATCAAGACATTGATCCCTTGGGGAAGTGGAGATGTGTAAGGAAACTTCAAGTGCTTTCTAACCAGATCTACCTACAGGAGAACGTACTGAGCAGTACAGTAAGAAGATACATATATTATCAAGAGTCCCGTGTCATGGGACAAGTCACAGCAGAGGTGAGGGGAAATCAGATGTGTTCTGGGGCTCTGGAGGTTATACATTCACTCAGAATAATTTCTCCTTGAAAAGTAACGAGCAAAGTGCTCTCTGTTGTGGTCTCTTTAGCTAGCCTGTGTTAAACTCAGCTGCAGGAAAAAGGGAATGCAAGATAGAACAATACATTTTAATGTAACATTTTACAGGAAACACTGCAGGATGGTATTCTATTTTAAAGCTGCCAAACTCCATAATTAAAAGAAAAATGTACGACTAACTATAAGAATTTTCTGCTTATGTTTAAGACCCAAAGAATTAAATCAAAATCCTTAAAAGCCATTGCTAAATGAAGGAAACGCACGAGCTGGCCCTAGCAGTGAAGTCTGTCACCAACACAGGCTTTATCCAGCTTAAGCCACTTCATTCTTTGATCAGAAAAGAGTGGCTTGAGCGGGTTTATTTTAGAAGGCTGGCAAGTGTCTCAGCTAGGACAGCTGCATGCTCAGAGCTCGTCTCAGGAGTAATCCTGCTTTCCCTTCCCCCTCTTTCCAAACGCCAGGGCCTGGTCTTGCAGAGGGTCCTGCCAAGTACCAGGAGTTACTTTCTGGTCAGCAGGGCTAAGCCCAGGAGCAGACATCTCACGCTTCTGGCTAGCTCAGAAGTTCGCTGCGAGAAGCAGCACATAGGGAAAGGAGAGAGGTCTACAATTCCCCTCGTTTACTCCAATCCTCACCTCCCAGGACCCACCATAAGATGCCTACATCAGGACTCGTGGCCTGTGAAACTAGGAAGGTGCTGGAGAAAGCACCTTCCAAAAGCACTGCCTCAGCTCCACAGTGTTCACTTCTGCCTTGTTCTCGCTCTCTAATTGTGCATACCTGACCCATCCTCAGACCAGCTGCACACGGCTGGCGAAAGCCACTGCTGCCACACTGCCAGCAAAGATCCGGAGCAATAAAAGGTCTAAAAGAGTAAGTTTCTCACTTGACGGTAGGTCAGGTTTAAGGCTCAGCAACCCATTCCAGTAGCACGCAACATCTCAGAGTGTAGCCTTAACCGGATTAGCCAGAGCACTGAGTACGGTGCAGAATCAGACTTCAATGTCACTAATTGCATTACGGGACCAAGGACTGGAGCCTCCTAAAGCCTGCTTTCTCTCGTCACAGTGATCTGCCCTGTGGACCGGGGGGAATGAGAGGAGCCCTAGCATTTGACCCACGGAAATCAATAGCAAACCCTTTTCGATCCTAATGGTAACAGATTAGGACATCTCTACCTAGCAAGAACTGCTTGCAGGATCACACTTATGTTTAGCTTTTGTTTTCTAAGAAGGGATTTATTGAACGTGAAGCTAAACATCCTGCATAGATGCTTTGTGTGTTTATTTTCACAAGGCTTGACTTTTGCAGTGGTTGTTATTGTTGGTGATACAGGTCTTCAGTGATGGCATTTGGGATTTAATTCAGATCTAAATTTGATTGGCTAATTCATCAGTTAGGTTTCTAAAGAATCTGGAGACCAATGGAGCCCCTAATCATGAAAAATGTGACGCTGCTCTTTGATTACCAGCTGGGATCTCCAAGCTCTTTTGGCCTACAAAGCGACAGTTTTTCAAAATATACAGCAACTAATATTTCATTTCAGCTGGCAGGGCTCCATAAAATGGTTTGGACCTTACAGTGCACTTAAACCCTTTGATAAACAGACTGTATAGATTGAGCAGATGGTGGTTCAGGAGTTCAAAATGCTCAGGTTTCCAGCTGAACATACAATAACCTGTAGGCAGAAGCAGAATAACATCTGAACAGGTTGGAACTATGTCTGGGATGGTCTGTTCTACTTGTTAAATGTGGAGGGAGAGGTGGTCTGAAACAGGAACATAGGATTGGTTGGGATAACCTATTTCTATGGGAGAAAGCATCCAGTCCTCTGCGGTCACAGGCAGCTGCATCATTGCATGGCCCTTTTTACAAGCCAGCCTAGTTCCATCCTGACGGCAGTTTTCTCTTGTGCCCTCATCACTTCATTTGGAAGGCTGTACGCGAATCTAATTGCTCTAAGGGACAGATATGGACATTTAATCTACCTTTTAAGAATATCTACAATGAAATTGAAGATTTAACCTATCCTCTTTACCTTTCAAAGGGAGATGTCTGTGGGAAGACAAGACACAGTCATGTGTAAGAAAGCCAAGAGCAGACTGGCTTTTGAGCTGAGGTGCAAAGATAGAAAAGAAGCCGAATTCTGCAGGCTGCCACCGCTGGGTGTGCACAGTGTGAGCCATGGCTCCCCATGGAGCCTACAACTCCATAGCTTCCAAGTGTAGAAAGTCCAAATGCATTTCGCATTGGTGAGAGGTCTGCAAGACTCACCTCAAGCACACTCCTCCAGTGTCTTCCCTTTCCAGGGTATAAATGATCTCTTGGAAAACGTGACTGGCTGGGCAAAAAAGGAGGTGCTGAGCTAGCCATTCATGTGTGTGTTACATTTTCCTTCTGGAATTCTGGTGCCCCAGATCAAGATTCTTCTGCAGGAAACTGCCAAATGTAGTTCCAGGAGCTGCCAATTTCCAACTAGAAGAGCTGAAAATCTAGCCCAGGGCTGGACAATTTGATCCGGCAATCCCTCACTCTCTTGAGTTGTCTTTGTTAAGTCGATGGATCTGCTTACCTGGGTGCATATCGGTTACAGGAAGAAAGAACACCAATGCTGAATGTAACTTAATGGCAGTGGTTGCAAAGGAGAAAGAAAACAAAGACCTTCTCATATGCCAGATATTAAACCTTCCATTTGCATGAATACTTTTCCTCCTTACAGAGCTGGATTTTGACTAGCAGTTACAGCAGTTATAGTGCCCAACAGAAAAGCAGGAGTTCTGGCACCACATCACTGTAATATAAAAAATATTAACTCAGGCTTAGTAACTGTACAATTTCCTGGTGTTCTTTTAAAAATGGGGAGAAAGAAAAGGATCTATGTCAAACATGCACATCTAATGAGTCCCATGACCTGATCTGGAAAAGACTGATCAGGATGCTGAAAAAAGCCAGACCTGACGCACTGTACAGAAATCTGCTCCTTAAGAGTTGAATTTCAAGGCATGCAGTAAGATGTCCCCAAATAAATGCCAAATCATTCGTTACTTCTGAAAACAGACGCTTTCTGCGATATTCTGGCATCTCTCACACATCTGATATTCTCAATTAAGTAAGTCCTTAGTGAAGCCTAGAACATCAGTATCTAATGGCTGATGCATAAGTACCAGTGGTCTGGTCCCATCTCTGCGAAAGCTCAGGCCATCAGCCAAAGCAGGAATATTGGAGTAGGCCTTTGATAAATAAAAAAAAGTCTTGTTTCTGGTAGTCCTCCTTTCTCTCCTTAAATTAGCTAATATGAAAGTCAGGGGTTTTGTTTTCTCTACTTAAACAAAAAAAAAGAAAAAAGCAGGGAAAACGAATGTTTCTAGAAATTAAATGGCAAGTTGTTTTATTTTTAGGGGGTTAGATGACAGGAGGCATCACATTTGAAAGTACTCACTTGATCAAAGAGCCCTAAAAGGATTCAGCAGCACTGAGAACTATATATCAAATAGGATTATGACAGAATTAAGGGACTGAGCCATTTATAACTTAGGGCAGTCTCCCTCTTTGAAGCCTGCCTTGGTAATTGATCCATTTTTCTATAAACCAGAACCATGGCATTGCATTAAAAATCTGTATCTATTCCAAAACTATTAGCTTTGTACAAGATAATCAGGGGAAAAGGTAACATTTGTATGTGACACTAGAATTTTCACTTGAAAAAGAAAACAGTCATGACATCTAAATAGAGAGAACGTTTTTCTATCAGTATTACCGTGTCCAACAAATTCTCTTCTGCAGCATGTCAAAGCACCAGTTATGCATTACGGAAACATAAATCACACAATAGAAGTAGAAACTATTGTTTTGTGTTACACAAATTGAAAAGGACATGAATGCATCAGTGGCATTTATTTTACTTCTTGGGACATTCAAATAGTGCTGAGAGGAAATCTAGAGACACACACAAATCAGTCCAGATGCTCTTACTCATGCAAGTTGTCCTTGTTTGTGGGAACACTCTCCTCAGGAGAAATCCTGGCCCTGTTCAAGTCAAGAGCAAAACTCCCAACAACATCAAAAGCACCTACAGATGTCAATGGACTTCGTAAAGCAGTGGCTCCTTGTTTGGCATTAAGGTATCCCTATACTTGTTAATTTATTAGATGCATTAGCGTAACTGAACAGAAGACAAGGAATAATTCCAGGCTACAGACTCCAAAACCCATCACACTTATCAAAGCACTTTGTACAGTTAAGTCAGGGTTTTAGTGAACTTAGTGGATGAAGGTACTGCCATGTGTCTGTCTCATCCTATAGCAGACAGATCCTACCTTTTCAGATGATGCAGATATAAATAGGACCAATGTTAGCATGTCTGAAATTCAGAGAATATTTTCACCATCTAATATAGCTGCTAGAAAAAAAGTTAATGGCCTAACTTGTTCAGGCACTTTGATTTATCCTCTGGTGGCACTGATCTCCCCTCATTGACTGTAACAGGAACCTCATAAACCAAAGTTCAGAGTTAGCAACAAATATCTGCTGCTTTCCCTCTGCACGTGGCTTTATCTTAGGAAGTCACCACTGCAATTAAATCCATGACACCATCTTGATACACGACTATGTGTATGCGCATATAAACACGTAAGACAGAGAACTACACAGCTCTTTTACTGAGTTATGCATTCACTTAAATTCATATTCACTTAAATTTTCACTTTTATTAATGAATACCCTTGGTATGATTTAGCCCATTATACAGGGAGTATCTCACAGCTCCTTCATCTAAAGCGAGCAGAGGCTGTGCTGGAGTATATTCCCTCCTGCTATTAATAGAAGGTGCACCTGGCAAATTCTTAGCTGCTTCTACACGTATATTTTATGCATGCACACACATATGCACACAGGCAGAGATGGAAGAACCTTTGCTATAAATGTTCATGTGAGGTGGCAAGGATGTATGTAGACTAATTCATAGATCAATGGCAACTGCAGATTATCTGCAGCTTTAGATCCCGCCTTTTCCATATTAAACTGTAGTATACTATTTTCAGAGTTAAACTGCTCACCCACCATCAAAGATTGTAAGAGTTTTCTCTGGTGATTTAAATAGGTGCAGAAACAATATGTTAGGTGATAGCTAAGAATCTACCCAGTGTGTATCCAGACTGAGATGGGCCATTTCGCAACAGGCAAAAACTTGTCTCATTCTCCAGGTCCTCTTCCATAACAAAATGCTCCACCTCTTGCTTTTGAGGTGAGGAAAAAATACACATACATGCTTTGAATATATTTAAATATGAGAAACTCTGTGGCTCCTCTGATGGATTAAATAGTCCCATTTTGAAAAATAAAAAGGATATTTTGAATCTGAATACTCCTACACATTTCTAATTTTGGAAAAAATAGAGGCTTTTGCTCAAAAACCATAAAAAATTGTAAACTTTCTTAATCTGTGTCTACTCATTATTCACTTGGGTTCCCAGCCAAATTCATCCATTCAAAGTCAGCAAAACCCACTCAACTTCATAGGCTTACACTGCAAATGAATTTTTCACTCCTGCCTACTCCAGGGGTAAACAAACACCATTTGACCTTGTATTGATTTCTTTGATTAATTTCCCATTTAAGCCCCATTCTGAGGGGTTTAAGTGGGATATATGAGATTCATGGCATTCGTGCAGGCCCTTTACACAGGGTTGGATTTCTCCCTGACCGCACGTTACCACGCAAAATTATGAAAACAATCCGTTCTTAACCATTCACTTCAGTCCCAATTACCATAGACTCCATCACAGCCAGCTGAGTTACTCTAGCAGATCCAATCTCCAGCAGAATCAGCCTAAACTTTGCATTACATGTTGTCTATGTTCCTCCCATTTAAAAATATTTACATAAGCTTGGATTTCAGCAGTATTTACAGTTACAAAACAGCAATTTCTGTCAGGACAGTTCATCCCAAATCATGAAATGCTGTTCAAAATGTCACCAAAATTGTATGGCAAAGGTTAGTTTGCTAATTCTGTGTTCTGCCTGTTTCTTTTAAAATCAAATGAAACTTGACTTGTTTATTTATTTATTTTGCAAGAAGGCTTTGAAAACAATACTAACTCTTACAGGGAAAAAGCAAGGGTTGGTTTAACTTTTTCTAAACTTCTTACCTCAAAGCTTTACATAGCAGAACCGGTTCCCACTGTGTGAGCGCAGGTCCACTAACCCTAAACCCGAAGAACTGCGTGGAACTGAGCTGGGCAACAAGTTCCCACGTTAGACCACGCACAGCATCTGCAGCCAGGGATGCAGGGCCACTGCATGCAGACACAGTAGCAGCCCTCCCGCTCCATTTCTCCAGTGCAAGAAGGGATTTAGGGGGAAATCTCAGCCCCAGAAAATAATGAGAGGTCTGCCTTTGACTTCAGTGAACTCAGTGATAAGTCTCTTGAGTGAGATTAGCCCACGTTTAATGGGCCAGCGTTAAGTTTTGTGCACTGATATTCAACAGGAGCAGTATGAAACTGTGAGCATTGCAGAGGTCTGATTCAGTGGCAAAGCTGATGCAAATTGCAGGGAAATGTTATTATTACACTACACACAATTACACTATCACCCAGAGACTCCAATTAACAGTATAGTCTCATTGTACAGTCCTGGCTTCAAAGGGAGTTTGATTTAAATAGACAAGGCAGGTAACTGAAGCCTTAGGATATACACTGTACAACTGAGAAATGAGGCAAAAGTAATTAAGTGACTTGACCAGGATCATACAGGAAATCTTTGGCTGAGCCAGACCCTGATTCCCATTGTGCTTAGCCCTTGCCTGCAGCCATAATTACAGCAGCATTCTTCTGCTCTGACCTCAGCCTAGCTGCAAGTGCACGCACACGTCAAAGGCATGGCTCCAGTCCCTTCACCCCTGCAAGCCCTGTTCCACAGCGCTAGTCAGGCATGAATGAGTCCCGAGAAAGGGGAAAAACGGCTTTCAAGTGTGTCTCCACACCCGTCATTGTCTATCCTGCAAGCAGGTGTGCCTCTGCACCCCAGTGCAGACACACAATCCCCCCAGCCAACATCACACAGCTCTGGGTCCCATACCCAGGCTGGCCAGGGTTTCAGCAGCCATAAACTAATCCGACAGTTTTAGTGTGTTAAAAACACTGTGTTTTATATGGTATAGATCCAAGAAGACATGATTTTTTTTTGCGTTTCTTTACTGATTACATTTTCACAGGAAGTCTACTAAAAATTATTAGCGGTGGTTTGGATAAATGCAGCCTTGGAAACATTAACTGACGCTTGGAGCTGCCAACGTTGTAAATGATCAGGACCTGCTGTCATTTCAAGAAAAAAAGGAATAAAATGGGGAATTTCAATAAGTTTTCTTTTTTTTCTTTTAAAAATTACTTTAGAATACACCTGACATATTTCTTGCCCCAGTTTCATCTTCTGATGCTGTCTGTAAGGATGCCAAATAAACTTAATTGAAGGATATAAATACTTTTCTCCCTTTTCTCTCTTCCTTTCTGTAAGTGCTACCGGAGGAAAAACTCTTCAGTAAAGCTTATTGTTAAAATTAATATGAAACAGTCCACTCTAAAATCTGGGAGCACCAGACCATCAGTTACTAGAAACTGCCATAGTTCCATTAGCACTTAGTGCAGCTGAGCTCTTCCCCAAAACCTCTGAAAAATACAACAAAACCAGACCTGCCAACAGAAGGGCAGTAGTCATGTGGAGAACTTGCCTATACAAATAGCACAGGCACAGTACCTCTCAGTTTCTATGAGCCCTTTCCTTTTTCTTACTGATTTTCATAACAACAGATAGGATACGAGTCCCTGGATCAGCAGCTTGACAGAGATCCACCAACAGATAAGTGTTTTTAGCTTGTTATCTCCTGTTGATCCAGTATGAATTAATTCACAAATTAATTCTTCTGATATAGTTGACTGAAACAGAAGCATGTTGTCTTGTGTGGGGATCTCCATATCTTTTTATTTCAGACAATATTTCCTCTCTTGGCGAGCATTCACTAGAAAATGAAGTCCTGTTAACTGGCAGGATGTTGCACGCAGTTTTACGGCCCAGGTAGTCAGGAAGAGTGCAGCTCTGCAACGTGTCAACCGACTGCAAAGAAGCAGTACTGGGTTAACCATGATAATCTAACACCATAACATATCTTTTCCCCGCATCTCCACTGGCAGAAAATAATGTTTAAAACTACAGATGACAACATCTCCTCCAGGCTGGGGTCGAACACACACTCATTTGCTTGAGTTGGTGAGGAGTACGGAAACAGAGAGAAGGTTTTTGCCCAAGCTTTTCCCATTGAGCTACAAGTTCCTGTATATCCCTTCTCTCTGGGCTGTGCAAACTTCAGCACATCAGGAGGCTGTTCAGCACCTCACCCATGATTGCATAAATCAGCTATGATCCCAGGTCTGGAAACACTGAGTACACGCTATCATGCATTCAGCTTCCCCTAGGCCTACGAGCACAGGTGTAGTTATCTATAACCATAAGTAAAAATATACAGATCAAAAATATACATATCAAGGATTTCCATTAAGAAGGCAAGCCACCTAGGAGATGCATTACATTCTTTTAAGCAAGTGAGTAAGTCATTATGAATGAAAGGCAAAGACTGCAGATTAATTATCCAACTTGCTCTTCCACTGCTGCTTAGCGAGATTATGACTGCGACTCTTGCAGAAAGGGGACACTGCAGTATAATTGTCTTAAAAGCTCTCTGTAGCTTAGTGAGATTTAGCCCGTGATTGTGATAAATCTGCATCAAACAGAAGCAGAGAGGGCACCAGCAGAGCTCAGGTAGCATGTGCTGCCTCGCCACCTTTTCTGAGGCGCTGTCAGTGTGCAACGGGGCTAAGACGGAGAGATCCTACGGTGATATTAATTTTGCAAGTTGAAGGCAAAGCCAGTCTGACTGATTATGTTGCTGATTTAACCTTAGCATTCAGACTTAGCATATTTCAGGGCTATCCTTTACTCAAGCTTCTGAAAGCAGGAACTGCATAAAAATGTTCACATTTTCTTAGCAGGCAATTTTTCTGAGATTTATAGTGACATTACAGTTTGTTTATCGATTGATTCACAAAGGAACGGAAATTAACACATCGCTTCCCCCCACACCTATGCCCGGTGCCAGGTTAATACTTTGACATGCCATCAGGTGAGCTGAAAGCATAAATTCCTTCAAAACTGAAAACAAGCAATAGTCTCCAAACTTTTTAGATTAACATTACTTGCAAAGGAACAGATATTTAATACTTTCTGATTCTACTGAGTGTCAGAGAAGAAGCTATCATTTCCTCCCTGAAACCCCAGCCACTTCGCTGCTGTGTTGCTGGGTTTTGCTGGAGAAAAAAGCATGTCTTTTTTGTTTTAGTACGCTCCTGCTATTACGAGCATTTCATAATTGCCATGAACTCCCTAAAATCAGTTGTTTCTACAATTAGTGACTGATTACAGACAGCACTAAACATAGCAGGCAACAGTTCATTAACTCCTGGTATCAGACAGTATGAAAGGACTCAGGTTTAATTCAATCAGCTCTGTCCACAGAACTGCACAAGCAGCTTGTTGTAGGGGTTTGTGTGTGTGTGCGCGCACGTGCAGAAATATTCCCAAACTTTAAGAAAGCTCCCAGTCCTGACCTGAATTAAATGTACCTGGCTTTACAGGTGGCCTAGCCAAACCCTCAGATCTGGACGGTATGAAACACATCAGAGGAATACTCCAAAATCAGAGATGGATTCTGCAATTTCGGCCAATCTGAGGGTTTCTCTGTAGACCAGCTATGCCACCTGATTTACATTTGCCTGTAAAAAGACAACTGAGAGCTCAGGGTCAAACATTTTTCTAAGAGAAATTATTTCACAGCTTTTCTTT
This sequence comes from Calonectris borealis, assembly GCF_964195595.1. Taxonomy (NCBI): domain Eukaryota; kingdom Metazoa; phylum Chordata; class Aves; order Procellariiformes; family Procellariidae; genus Calonectris; species Calonectris borealis. The sequence goes on from NC_134323.1 coordinate 17,596,032, forward strand.
TTGAAGAAGAGCATTGATTAGAAATATACTATAATTAATCCAGGTAGGGCAGCTGAGAAAAGTATGCCAGCTGTATGTCTCCTTTAGATTATGATCCGGATTCATCATGTAATGGCATATGATTTATAACATATAACCTCTGCTACCAACTTGGGAAGCAGAGGAAATCTCTGTATCCACATAGCCTTTCAGTTATTGACCTGGGTGTTAGTAGGTCCAAAAAGATAGCGACAACCGCTAGTAAAAAAAGCAATCGAACAACATTCATTGACAGAATTCACCGGTCCCCATGGACTGGCTGCAATTGGCAGCAACTTCTCAGTTTCAGTGTCCAAATATAGTAGGGTAATCACGGAGCTGATGTATCCGCTGTCCAGTCTCCACTTATCAGCAAATTTTTTTTCTTTTCTTTTTTACCGTGGAGATTAAAAGACTAATACCAGAGAGGAGTTCAGTGGTAGAAATAAAAGAAGGAAAAATAATACAAACAATAGTCAGGAAGATTTTGTTTTTAAAGAACAGAAAAGAAATGCCTTGTTTAAGCACCCTGAAGTCAGAGGAAAAATTCCCATTGACCTCTCAGGGGGTTAAATCAGGTTCTTAAAGATGTTACTAAATGCCCCAGGAAATGCTTCAAATCATTTATGATACGATCTTTTCCCAAAGAGAGCTTTAGCAAAAAAAGCCTGTGTGTTGTCTAGGTGGAACTCTGTTATTCTGGCTGCAAATCAAATGTCATCTTCAAAAGTCCTAAGGAGCCTCTCTCAGGCTGCATTGAGTTACTACAGATGCCTCTTTATCCAGAATAAAATCACAGTAACAAGCTTGTTCACCATACAAGTCAATACCGTCTTCTAAGAGCAAGACTTCATGTTGATCAGTCTTTAAGACCTTGACATTGTACACTGTCCAAAGCCCTTCCAAGTCCCAAGGGAAACCTTAGACCCACTTATAAGTAGTAATAAACCACCTATTTAGTATGTGGTGTGGATGAAAAAGGCGATACCAAATGTCTTTCGTACAAGGATCTGGATTATGAATCCACAGACCTGAAAGTTAGTCCAGGCTGTTATCATTCTCTTGGCATGAACAGTCCCATTTCAAGCCTCACATACCATGGAGGCAGAACGCAAACAAAATGCTTTCAATTCTAAGTGGAGTAATAAACAGGGGGGAAAAACTTCTAAAAACAGTCGTTTTCTCTCTACTACCTCTCACACGCATGAGAACAACTCTTTTGCAATACACACATGCTCGTCTCCATTGTAGACTCTTCTCCTCCCTGCCCAACCATTGATCAGTAATGAGGGAAAAAAAGCAGCACTGCAGGATTTCCACTTTTCAGTAAAAGATGTTCAAATGAACGAATCCCAAAACATCAAGTAGAGACAAAAATAGGTAACACTTTAACAGGGCTGTCATGTTTGTCTGTGGGAGTACTTCTTCAGTGTGCATAGAAGACAGGTTGTTAGATTATTCTAAACCAGTGCTGTGATGTACACATAATTAAAAGTCCTGTTGCCTCTAAAGTGGCTGTTGAGAAATTAAAGGAGAGGTCACAGACTTCTTAAATTCCTCGGCAAAATCCTTGTGCCCAAAATAACTTCTCAGAAAGTAGCTAACATGATATAGAAGAGGGAAGAGAGGCATTTGGTTCCAAAATGGAGGAAAAGTAAATCAGTTCGGGAACATTAGTTGGGAACTCATGTTTTTAAACATGGATTTGTTCTGAATTTATCCTCAGACTTTAATTGCCTGTCTTCCTAGTATTGTCTCTTTTTTTTTTTTTTTTTTTTTAAAGCTGTCACTCCAGAAGTAACAGGCACCCAAAGGAGAGATAAAAGTAAATTTCAGATTGCGAAACTGTATTAGGATTTATTGTATGGAAGCTGTAGAAATGAAGATGCGTTTTCCAGCCTTTTTACTAATTACAACCTCTTATATAACCACGACTGCCTGGTAAGCTTGGATGTACATTATTATAAAGCTTTCTCCAACTCATCCAAGGCTATAAACCATGGTTAGCAATTAAAACTCTCACTGAAGTCTCATATTGCTTCCCATGTAAGCAGAGGGTAGACAACCTCATTAAGAATGCACATGACCTCTGGCTGAATGTGCTGCGCGGAGCTGCCGCACGCTGCAAAGGAAGACGCAGACACGGTTAGATTTCTGCTTCCGTCCCAATCTTTAAACGTTGGCTACTGTTGCTTTAAATATTTATAGTGGATGCAGGAAGTGTGGCTTGAATATAATGGAAGGGGAGAGATGGTGAGAAACTCATTCTCTCCAACTTCTGTTTCACTTTAATCCCTGGTTGATAGAAGTCAAGAATTTTGATACGATACGTTAGTGCTAACAGTGGGGGCTGTAGCTTTAGCAGGCTCTGGGCCCCTTAGCATAGGGTTAAATGTCAAAAGCAGAGGAAGAAGCTGTCTGCAGTGAATGTGAATTCAGTTTTCCCTTTCTCAGCAAACCAGAAAAACTATTTGCCACCAGAAAAAAGCAGAAACTTCTGTAGCACTGTACTGTAATACCTGATGTCTGCTTCAAGACATCAGAGTGGATAGTCATCACTGCTATGCCTGCAGTACTACCTATGCATGAAATCCAGTGGTACCATATGGACTGTCTTTGTTTCAAAGTATTCGCTTTAAATCTCATCTTGCCTTTCAGCGAGTCCATCATTTATCCCTCTCCCATTCTGCCCTTGCCACATACAACACCAAAAAAACACTATTAATGATATTAATCAATTATGATGTATCCTGTTCTTATAATTAATCCCATTCATTACAGTGGGATCTTGCATAATTATGAACGTATGTTAGCAAGTTAAGCTAGCTAGTTTAGAGCCAATAACAGTATTAGTCAATAATGATACTTCCTCCTCCTTACAAAGGGAGCATCTCTGCCCGGTGAGCTCAAGCTCCTGTTGGCAGAGGAGCCCCCAGCTGTCCTCAGGGAGGGTAGCACAATGTTTGAGCACGAGGAAGGTACCTCTGATAGCGTGTTACACTGGGCTCAGTCGGACTGCCAAGATGGGCAGATGTTATTACCTGCACTGTCTAGGGCGGGCAACCGAGGCACAAGAAGTCTCCTGATAGGAACATGCTGACATGAGGGCTGGGAATAAAAACGAATCTTTCTGTTCTAGCAAGGAGACAAATTCCTACATCTGAAAAGCTTTTTCTAAAAACAAACGTACCCTGACTAGGCTTGACTCCAACAAGGCTGTGTTATATTATGATGACGATGGAGCTGAGGGAACAGTAAATAAGGGGACTTTGCTGGCTTTTAAAAAAGAAGGGGAGATGTCTTCACCCTCATTTGTCAGTGGATTTGACAGGCTCAAGAACAAGTGGGCATTATTGACAACTCCTTGAGACAAGGACTCAAAATGCCAAGCTTATTTACCCTGACTTCCTGGATCCAAGAGCGAGGGTGTTTGTCTCTGGGAGTTTTGTCAGACCCGCGACACAGAGATGTCAGTTGTGAAGGGCCAGGACCACAGGGGAAACGCTCCCCTTCTGTGGGCGTTGGAGCAGGCCTCATGACGGCATCTGCTGCTGAATTCTTCCAGATGTCGAAGATGGAGTTCAGGCTTGATTCCATGGCTCACCCTCGCCTTCTGTTTTAAAAGAGGGAAACGGGAATCCCAGGAAGATCCGCAATTACAAGATCAAACTGCGCTTTGGCTGATGACAGAGTGAGGGAGGGTATCGGGGGGAAAAAAAGGATTCAAAATTTACCTGCGTGGTAAGTTTATGTGGTGGTGTCCAGCTGCTGCTTGAGGAATCAAGAATACTGGCACGTCCATGTATGTGCTTTGCTCAAAAATTTGGGAAGGTAGGGAGTATGTACAATGATATGGGCTGCACACTGTACAGCAGGGAGATGCAACTAAGCGACAGCCAGTTAAAAATGAAAAGAAAAAACAGTGCCAAATGCTTTGGAGTGCTTTCTAACCTCTATAGCTAGAACTAATTTTCACCTTTCCAAACTTTTCCACAAAGAACTTTTTTCCAATATTTTTAACTTCCGAATTACCAAAAATATATTTTCCTACTTTGTTCTTTTTATTCTTTCTTTCCCCCATCTTCGTGCAATCTAAACGATCGTTTCAAAAGGTTTGGGGTTTATTTTTTCATTTAATTTCTTTCTCAGGCCACATAACTTTCTCACAAAACAAGCTTTGGAAAATTACAGGATCAAAAGGAACATTTTTAGTCAAGTCATCCTGTGAGCGCTGGAACTTAAGGCGGTTACCTTCTACCCTCCCCTGGGTCTCACATGCAAGCTCCTGAATGGATTCTCCTGCCTCTAGTGAGAGCTGAGTGCACCCACACATCTGTTTTCACAAAACTTGAAGGCACTTAACCTTGACACCCATGTCATCTGTCAAATTTTGTGAAATAGGCCCCAAAATAGAAGTTGCTGGGAAGGGATGTAACAGACATATGCACACTAAAAAAGAGTGATGAACAAGCCTTTAGGAAACCATGATAAAAAGAAAAACAGAAAAATGATAAACGCATATAGGTGATAAAATGAATAAAAGAAAAACTCTAAATTTTGAAAATTCAAAGTTCCATGTCAGTGGCTAATTATTTGACTGAAAAATTCCAGCCTTATTTTATAGCACTAAACTTTATAAGTACAAATAAAGGGAAATAATCTGAAACCCTAGTTTTGCTCAGACCTTCTCCAAATGGTGATTTTTGAGTCAAAAAAGCTGTGCAGTTTGCAATGACAAGAAAATAAGTACATGAGGTTATAATCTGCCTTTGTTCCGCATGAGAAATTTCCATGGAAGATGGAGCTGCTGGTTATTTCCATCCTCTAATTAAGATACATAGCAATTCTGTTTGGCCTGAAGTACACTCAAAAGAAGTACAGACATGTAGTGTGTCAGAAATAATAAAGGGAACGACTTTTCTAAAATCCTCCAAAATGATACAGAAAAGAATACTCTGGTCCTCTCTGACCTACCAGTAGGCTTTCACCATAGTATGAAAAGCCTGACGCTAAGACCACCTGGAGATCTCAGGTCACCTGGAGCCTGCCCACCAGAGTCCTCAGCTCCTCTCAGTCTGGCTCTGGCTGCAAGATGCAGAAAGCGTCCAGCGTACGACGAGTTCATTTGTTTTCACCTTTTGGCCATTTTGCTGCATGCAACTGCTTGTACTAAGCATAGAAAAGTTGGAACATCACACAACTGGGTCATGAAGTGCCTGCATCAGATAAATTACTGAGCCTGCCACCTGAACACAAAGCAGAGCTCCAGGGGTCAGAGCTAACAAGATTATAAAGGCTGATGATGTATAAGTACGGAGAATGCTTAATGATGTGAGTAACCTGACTTACACACAGAAATCCTCTGAGTAGCGTAAGAAGTTGCAGCTGGGTCCCTGTCTAGCATTTGCAATTCCTGGGCAGCATGTTGCATTGTTAATTTTAACTATACTTTTACGAAGTGATATCCATTGCTGTTCTAGGCCATTTAGCAAAGGAAAATTACGTGGTAAATCCAAGCTCTTTGGGACTGTTGCTCCGACAGGTTTCTCATGGATTTCAAGGACAGAACAGATACTTAGCTTATACACGGGGTGCAGTGATTAGGCCTTGAAATGGCGAAAACATCCAAGGACCCTGAATTCCAGTGCAGCCCCTGAAGTTGCCTCTGTCTGCTTGCCAAGTGGCTCAGAGAGATCTACATTCCCCCAAACTGCTTCTGGGTTGGTGAGGAAGGTGAGAGCCTGGAACTGCTGGGGATGGGGACAGACAGGACAGTACATTGCATGGTCATGTGTATGCTGCTGTAACACATGATCCTGCCCAAAGAAGTGCTGCTGGAAAGGGATTTGTCTCCTTCCTCTTCTTACAGCAAATTCATCTATATTAATTACCAAGGAGACACCACGCACAGCTCCACCGAAGCAAAAGCCCTCCACAGGCTGCAGAATTTGACTTTCTGAAAAGAAAACACTTGTGACAGATGTTCCCAGCCAAAGGGCAAGTCCTTTAGACACTGACCAGGTAATAAAACAAAAACATCGAGCTTAGTTACGAGGAGAACCACTGAGGAAAACAGCAGTAATTAAGTTAAACGGGAGATTTTGAGACTTCCATTTTTGTCTTCTTTGGGGTTCAGGTAAAGGAGGACAGTAAGCCAGTGCTTCATGAGTTTAGTGCAGTTCAAAACCTTCAGTTCTGTGAGGAGGTGAGTACTTACCTTTTCTTCCAGGTGACAATGTATTTAAGTATTTGCATGTTCAACCAGAAATTTCTACATTTTAGGACTTGGCCCTAATTTTCTCATCTTTACATCAGTAAGCATAATTAATACAACTTGCAACTTCCTCTAGTGTGTTCTTGTTTACTTGGCAGGGTTTTCTTTAAACCTCTATGCATAACCCCAGCACGACTAATGCAAGGCCTTTTGTAAAACCTTTGCCATCCAGGGAACAGTTTTGTTTCTCTCCTCACCTCACTGACTGTCCCACGTTTTTTATTCTCTCCCTAAATTTCCCTCTGCACTAGTTTATTCTTTGACCTTTGTCACTGCATTAGTTCTGGGGAGATTCACTTTTCAGAATGAAACAAACAAAGAGAAAATAATTTACTTGGGGATGACGGAAAATATTTAGCCCTTTTATGTAACTTCCTCTTCTAGTGTAGGGGTTTTGAGGTCAATTTTTTGTTCAGTTTGGTTTTTATACTAACCAAAGACACCTCAGGAAGTCAGTTTTACTTTGAAAATGTCAAAACAAAATCTTGAGCATTTATACAAGAACCTTTTTATTTAAAAAAAATCTCTAGGCAGAGTTTTTCAACTTTTTTTCCCGCACCATCCGAAAGTATAAGATGAATTTTTCTCTTTGGAAAAAAACATATTTTTGGAAAAAAGATGAAAAAATTTCTTTACGAAGGACTTCACTGTGTCCCAAACCTAAATGACTTAAGTGTTATAAGACCCTTCCCATATGACCAGAGCAAACCGCAAAACTAAAACTGAGGCTGGCAAAAGCAGCAAATAAGAGTTATAGAAACACGCCTCTACAGCACAAGGCTTAAAATACACATTGTATAGTGCACAGACATCACAGCCCACCAGCTATGGCACCAGCACCCTACCTCTTTGGAAGTTGCAGCAAGAAAAGGGTTTCTGACGAGGAAGACTCTCTGGTTAATGATCACCTCTGAGAGGTAACATCCAGAGGAAAACAACAACTGTAAGGGGATGAGTGTCCTTCCACGGGGCATTTTACAGAGATAAGCAGATAGGTAAGTCTTCCTGCCCTCCCCGTAAGCAGGCTAGGAAAAGGTCCTGGGGATTAGTGCACAGTATTTTTTAACTGATAAGCTTTATTTTGGTGGAATATACAACAAGCCTCTAGGAAAATGCCTAAAAAGCACTAGAGCTAGAACATGTCAGTTTTGCAACTCTGTCACACATCTCGGAAGAGGCGGCATTTAATTGAAGACAACTGCTCAACTCCAGAGAATCTTAATTTCTAGCTCACTTGGGTACAGAGACTCAGAGGGGGAAAAAATTAAGGAAGGTGCTTAGAAATGTGAGAGCGAAACAGAACTCTACATTTATTATTACTGTTGTCATTCAATCTTCTGTTCTTTGAGCATTTGGGGTTGGCAATATTGCTTCCCTGATGGGCAGAACTGCTCATTAATATTTGTGATACATCTGCTTCTCCATGTTGTACAGCGCAAGCAAAATCAATTCTGGTCGTGAGTTTGAGCTTGCAGCTATAATGGAGACTGTATCTGACAGTAGGCTAAGCCAAATTTCTCCATTTCATAAAAAACATATGCTGTGAGATCATTAAGATGTGGTCTCTTTTTCCATCCACGTCTGCTGGAGTTTCACATGTAAACAGAGAGCTTTTCAACTCAAAATTCAACACCTGATATCCTGGCTTTGCTCTGCAACTGGCATTAACAAATGATCATTGATTCTAGCAGTTTGCAACTATCTTTGCTCCACTCTGGATGCTTAACTAGTGGCATGGTCTATTATCCTGCACTGACGACTGCTACGTGGTATGCTGCTGCTTAATCACACAGTCACCAATATCTCATGGTCTAATGTGCATCCACTTCAAAACACAGCAACTATTTTTCCAGTATAATGTTAGTAAATTTATTCTTAAGTTATTCCAGAATCCAGCAAAGTAAGAGATGACACTTTTCCAGATGCCTTGGTTATTTAGATGCCTCAAGTCTGCCAGTGTAACAATTTATCTGAATGGCATTCACCGGGACAAAAAAAAGGAACACCTTTAGTAATACTGCTGCATCAGGTATGTGGTGCTTGTAAACCTGCCTTCCCAACCTCTTGACAACACGGGAAATCAGACATTTTCACAGCAGTGGAAGAACTTATACAATTCTGTTTTATGTAGAACTCCACTTCAGGCCCTAAGGAACTGCTTTTTCATTTTATTGTTGCCCTTTTCTCTTCACCCTGACCTGCCTCTGTATTCCCAAGTTGCTCAGCCTTTATCTCTACGTAAAGAGGGCAAAAGCCTGCTATTCGGTGCGCTATTCTGACGAGGAATTCCTGTCACATGAACACTCAAACATCGCTACAACCTGACAACGATATGTCCCTGAAATATTATTACTGAGCACTCACTACATATTGAAATGCACTAAATTATGTGTTATCTGCACAGGAGAGAGAAAATGAGTAAAGGTCAATAATTAAATTTTTTAAAGCCTACAGCCTACAGGTTACCATTTGTGTGTTAAAGATTGCAAAATATTTCAGGAATGGGTTGCTGTTACTCAGATAAAAACTCTGAATGCATATATGTGTAAAGCCACGAGGTCAAACACATTACACGCTGCTCCTGGCATGTCAAAAACAAAACAAAGCCGCCAGAACTTCAGGATAACACATACACAAGGTTTTGAGTGAAATTTTTTATGCCTAACGTTGTAAAAACAAAAGGACCTAAAAAAGATCAACTCCTGGGAGAAATTTTTGCATGGAAAGTTAGTTTACCTGTCTATTTACCTAAACATCCATGCTTCTTGTGTTTATAATGTAGGTCTATACTACTAGCATTGACAGATTTAAAGCTTTCTAAAATTTCACATATTAAATACTTAGCTGGGAAGGAAAGTAGATTTCCTTATAGGTTTCGACAAAAGGATGTCGAATAAGCAGTCTGGTACAGATTCCATTTCAGCAGGGTGTTGGGTGCTGCTCTTTTTTGCCACTGGTTCTTACTGTTGCTGCAGTGCCACATATTGCTTCCAGAGTTGTACATTTGCAATACAGCCCAAACCTAAAATAAAACCAGCACCAACCATTCTGCTCACTCTAGTGGGCTCTGGATCACGGAAGCCTATATGAGTTCCATCTTCTGACTATGGGATCAAGCTGGGATATAGTAAATCTTCACAAGCCTCCACTGGATTCACACCTGCACTCATTTAATTCTGCAGCTTCTGGTCCTGAATCCCATACAAACCATCACGCACTACAGTCAGCACGTAAGCATGTGGTGGAAACATCATGACCCAGTGTCGTAAGTCATTCTTTTTAAACAAATAGGATCCTAAATACCAACTGATTGTTAAAAGGGCATTTACCAAGGTTTATTAAGTACATACAACATAAATCCATTTGGCATGTAATTAATTCAAAATTACATGAGCACTAAATGTGCAATTAACTCTGCAAGGAATGTTTAGGCCTTTAGCTGGCATTTACAAAGGAAGCTACAAGTTTATTAGCTAGCAATTTATTGCTAAAATACTGGCAATTCATGAGTATGTTGATTGAAATCTAACTTACTATCACTATATTGTTATAGGGCAATTAAGGGTCTAAACAACCCTTTCAAGTAAATTAAGAAACAATGGAAGTTTTATGCATTAATAAGAATGCTGTTAACCACACAACTAACAGGTCTTTTATTAAAGCCCAACAAGTGTGCTTTTCCCCAGCTGTGGAGAACCCTTTCAAATGCACTAAAATACTTCAACAACATGTTTCTAACCTCCAAGGAGATATTAGGGATCTGTGGGCAAAATCCCATCACTATTGCCAGACAAATATTGTGTAGGCCATCATACAATGGGTTTTAGCCCAAAAGCCACATTTTAGGGACTCTTCTAGTCAAAACCGTAATATGAGAAAAGCTCAGCACAGATGCTGAAACAGAATGTAGTAAAACAGAGAAAGGGCGTCACTGATCCCTTTGCCTGGGAAGTTCTCCTCTTGGGTCCACAACTAGCAAATCATGTTTCCAGCTTGGAAGAGCACGCTTACACACATTCTGATGAAAATGCTCTTCTGGCGCTACCAGCCTGGTGCCAGACACACCATACGTATCAGCACTTACCTACGAGGTGCCCGCACACAGGAGAGTGCAGAAGCGCCCTCAGAAGCCCAGGAGCCTGCACAACGGATGGGTCCTTGGGGCTTCGTTTCTTGCTCTGTTTAAGAATCATCACCATTAACACAACTCCAGCTGGAAAGGGAAACATTAGTTTCCAAATCTGCTAAATCTGGCAAAAGTTCGGATTCAGGCCCAAGCTTCATGGCCTGGAGCTCTTTTTATGATCAACTAAATACTGAATCTGAGAATCCACAAATTTCTTGAAAATACATACTTAATATGAACTTGGAGACTAACCCCATAGTCCAAGTCTATTACTCAAGTATATATAGTCTCCTGGCAGGACATCCAGTTTATGATTACTCTTTTATCTCTGGAAAGCATAATCTGTCCATAGCAATGTCAACAGGCAGCCATCTGCAGCACATATTTTGCTTCCACTTATAACCTCCACCCTGTGATTCTTTTCATGTAAACTAATAACCAGCTCCCATGTGCCAGTACTTTATTGCAGTTGGATCATTGCACCCATTCTCTGCCGCAGTCATTGCATACCCTGGATTTCGTATATAGAAGCCAATTCAAGCAAAATGAACAGATGACAACAGAGCAAGCTGCTCCCCTGCACCAGGCCTAGGCAGAGCGGTGTTTTGCCATCTAAGATTTCAGTAGCATCGGGCTTCTCATTCTTTGGTTTGCTTTTCCCGCAGCATGAAATTTTGTGCTATCAGTGAAAATTAATCCCCCTGCATTTTGCAGTAGAGCAAAAGGTTAGGAGGAACCACAGAAAGAGGGGAGAGACAAACTGTTCCAGGATTATCTTTTAGAGCTGAGGGTCAGGAACTTTTAGAGGACTGAGACGTTAGGGAAAAAAAAATCATTCCAACTGATAAATAAGAGAAGTCATATGTCCCTAAGATACAGCCAAGTTCCTTGGCACTCTCCCTCACTGAGATCCCCCCAGACAGAACGGGCAACATCTCGCTCTCCCCTGCCGTGAGCCAAACGGCATGAGGTGCCACGGCTCCTCTGAGACCACCCTCAGCCTGATATCGAGATCAAAGACAGACACTGTGCAAGTTGCTCCTGAGCACTTCAGTGTGCACATCGCTGCACCATCTCTGCAGAATGTCTACAGTCCTCTGTAGGATATATTACCCATAATATAGTGTTTCCTACATATTATGTATTACAATTTTTTGCAGCAACATAAAACTGAATTTGCAATGCCACAGATGCGCTGTTTAACTTGATAAATTATATTTCAGGTTGAGTTGCAATAACTCTTTCTGGTTCTGTTGCTTGGTCAGGTGCTGACCATCTGATAACGAACTGCAAAAGGGTCCGCGGATGAACAGTATTTAAAGTCTGCAGAGGACAGAACTGGAGCTGAAGGCTTTGAGCACAGAGCAGTCAAACTGGAACAATTATACTTAAAAATTTAATATTCATCCTCCCCTCCTAGTGAAATCCATGATTAAATCCAACACTGAGGAAAAATAAGACAAAAGAAGGAAACATGTTTGTTTATTTTTATTAGTTTCTTTACATTTCAGTATTTTATTTTTAAGGTTTTTAAGGAGCTTCAACTTTTGCCTTGCTGAGGGAATTTAGAGTTAAATGTAACTTACAGAATTCAAGGGCTGCAGCAACTGTTAGTGTTTCTCTTTAGAAAATCTGAATGCAAATGTTACAGGTGACATTACTTTGAAGTTCTATTCTTAGTTCTCCAGTAGATGTTTAATGACATCAGAAAACATTATCCAAGGCAATACAATTAAGCCTACTCTAAAATCCCTGAACAAAAGATGTCCAGTACTGAGTGCCATGCCCAGGATAGAATAAGCTGTCAGATCCCCACGCTTACCTACATACTGGTGGGGGGCAATCCCGAGCAGGCTGAGATTTTAACTTGCTTAAAGTTGACCTCACTGTGGACACCATCAGTGTCTTTCTGTTCACGCATGGATTTTTAAAGTAACAAATTAGCAGTTACCAGGCTAACTTAATAACCAGACAGCCCAGATAATGAGAGTTAGCAGACAGAGGCTGTGCTGGTACCTTAGAAATAACAGGATTATATGCCACACAGTCAGCTTGAACCACAGAGTACTTTCCCTGCCCTGCCTGGGACTCTGAAGAGGAGATTGTGGAGCAGACCAGTGGGAGACACAAATTGTGGTACTATCCTAGCAATTTCCAGTTCCTATTTAAATACCATCTTGCCTGTTTACATTGGATTTTCAGTGTAAAATGACATTCAAGCACATTAGACATTGGGAGAGAGGTTTAATCTCGGTGTGCTGCTGATATTTTACCCAGGGTCCGTATCATGCTTTGAGTAGCTGTACACCAGGACAAATAGTCTCTGCTGAGCTTTTGTTTTACATATTAATGCTACTAATTTACATGCAATCTTCATTCGATCCCGGCCAGGCCCTATTTTCTCAACCTCCACCTGTTCCTAAGCCACAGGGCATTTGTCTTCAGTCTAGATTGATTGAACAGTGGGGGAAAAGTTGATGGGGTTGTTCCATGGAGATGCCTAACCCCAGTAGATGTTGAAGAGGGGTTTATATGCACAAATATATTCACGAACAACAACAAGAGAGCAGGATTTACTGGTGCCTGCCACTGAGCCCTGAGTTATGATGAGGACTGTGTCAGTTGAGCTATTTTCAATGTTCTTTTGTTTAGGGTTGATTAGAAGTGCAGTCTGAACTGTGCGGCTCCCACTGGCAGCCTGATAAATACAGGCACAGCAGCTTTGTTGATTGTCCTCCTCTCCTCTCCCTTTCACTCCCTCTCCTTAAAAATGCATTTCCAAAACTGCTCCATTCATTCTATAGTCAGGCCACCAAAGGAAATCAGAATTTACTGGAAGGCCTTTAGTTTTCAGAAGGTTATTTAGGGAAAGTAAGAGAAAAAAATCCCTTGGGAAAATCTCATCTGAAAAAACCACAGTGCATTCAGAGAAAAAAAAATCAAATACAAACATTAGGCATGAATATACCAACATGCCACTAAATAAAAATAATCCTTAGAGCTTACACAGAGCTTTTTGACTCTACAAAGCAAACATTAACCAATTAGTTAAAGCTAAAACACAAGCGTTAAGGTCAGCTATGCACTAAGTTGCTGCACTGTAAATCTGAACTAAGTCCACAGACTTAAATCATCGTGCTTTGGATTTCCAGTAGCATGTCTGACAGCAGAGGCTGGCCACTTGATTAAACGCAAAAGATGTTCTAAACTTTCAAAAGCCACTTTCCGTGCGCATGTATGTGCCATGTACCGCTGGAACTTGGCTACTTGGCTACACGCATTTCTTCCGCAGACATTCAGATATCCAGGGCGAGTTTTCCACTACTGTTCTTTTACTAAAATTTATGGTGAATAATACTTCTGGAATTTGATCACACACACAAAAATTCTTAAGTAAATACTGATGCTTTTCGAGTATCCACTGCATCATCCCTGTCCCCCTCAGCAGCTCTTTCGAGCAAGCAATTTCTTTTAAGCTTAAAGCTCAGTAGAGCCAGTAAAAGAAAAAATCTCCAAAGCAGCTTACTGAACTTCGAAGTTTTCCGGCTCTAAAACAAACACGCTTCTATCTCTTTAAATCTGCTTCCTCATAACCACAAACATGTATGTTTTTCATAAAGCTCTGGAAATTGTACTGGACCCAAGGGAAGGTACCAAGTAGAAACCCTGATATCTTGAGATTAGAACTCTACTAGTCCTGAGGTACAATGTGCTGTTTGTAACAATTATAATAATACACCTGTACTACCATTGTCAGTGTGGAGTAGCCACATGGGGTCTCATTAGTATTGTATTAGGACTGCATGGGGAAACGGATAATGGCCCATAATGAAAAATGCCAAATTTTCTATATAATAAAAATGAACTTGATTAATGAAAATCACTTTCAGGGAAAGAGTTACAGCGTTGTTAGAAATAAAAAATGATGTATTAATCCGACACTCTTACAGATGGTCCCAACCTCCTGACAACTGCTATTCATTTGAGATGCTATTAGCATGCATAATTATGCTAATTAAGTTGTAATTAAGCACCAATTCTTCAGAGGGCTTTTTTTGTCTATCATTTAATACAACTCAGCTTCAAAGAGTGCTTAAAGCTTTACACAGTGTTTCATAAGAAAGGGGTTCCCAAGTTTCTTAGTAAAGATTCAGCAGCTGAGCTGTGGAATAGGGCCTGTAATCTTTGTTTTGGTTAAAGGGAAACCAGTAAATTGAAGCAGGGTCTGCCAATTGTTGATAAAATAATTAACACTTCCTGCTAAAATAGCACAGTTCATACTAGGACAATTATGAAAAGGAGAAAAATGGTATAATTATCAATGGAGCCAACACCAGTGGCCTATTATGGCTGGTACCCCCTAATTTGAAAAAAATAATTCATTGAAAAGTAGATTCCCGTAAATAATAATAATGGTCCTGATTCAGATACTCTTGCTCATATTGTGTACAGTCCCTCATTCCAAGACTACTCCTGCAGGCCTGATTTAAATAACAGGGCAAATTGCATCAGCTCAATTTAAATTGATCTGAAAATCAATTTAATTAAACTAGGGCCAATCTCAGTGTGAACACTCCTGCTTCATTTTAACTTACACCTGTTTCAAATTGATCAAGGATTTGATCCAGTAAAGGAGTTGAGATAAAGCCACTCTTATTTTAGGATTTGCACTGTTTTAATGCAACTTAGCTGTGTAAACGAGGTTAAATCAGAGGCAAAAATAATAATCCTTTTTGACAGCTCATTTCTAACATTTTTATTCAAACATTTATTAAAATGAGAGAAATCTCTTAAAAGCAAGCAGAAACCCAAGCCTCTGTTTGCAATTGCTGGCAAATCTTTTCCTCCTTTTTGGAACAGGACCGGGCAGCATTATGAAGCCATATTCTTACAATTCCCCATCTCCCTTTTTCTAACACAGTAGATCTGTACTCCTATTTGGGCAAAACTCTACTGTCACATTAAGCCAAAGGAAGATTTTTATTTTTAACTGATTCAGCTGATTTCTTGTCTTGTGAGCAGAGCTGAAATGGCAACCAGCTTCTTTTTTAAAAAAAAAAAAAAAAAGACTCATGATAAAATATTAAACTATGTACTGTACGTGCAAGTTGACATTGTGAGTATCCAGGCTTGGCCAATTTCCTGGGACCCAAACATTTGGCTCTAATCCTCATTTAAACAGCCTACAGGACCAAATAATTTTGCCTTCTCTTTACTACAGACCCCATCTCAAACATTAAATGCATTGCCAATAAAACCTAAAGCAATGTGGTATTATTTGCCTCACATGGAATACTAAGTGATACATATAAAAGCATATAAATATTTTTTAAAAAGTAAATGGGGAACATGCACTGTAAAATCAAAAGTCTCTTGCACTAATCTTCGGATAAACACAACTGGTTGCTGTTAAGAAAATGGCCCGGAGGGGATTATCTAAAATACTGTTATGCTGCTGACAACTTGGCTGTCTCTTTTTTATTATTTTATTATATTCTTATTTAGTGCTCTACTCTATCATCTGCTGTAATTTCAGATTGGTCTTTACTTCTCAGTTAATTCAAATTCTCAAACACTGGCAGGGTCGTTTGGCTCAGATTTCGATTAAAGACATAAAAAGCAGAAAAGCCCACTTCTTCTGATCAGGATGTTTTTAACCTTTGGGGTCTTCAGGAATGAAAAAGCAAATTGGAAGCAGAGGATTCGACTTTTTGTCTGAAAACAAACAATGAAATTTTAAAAGCAGGCTGGGCTGCTTTGAACACAACTGATAAACTCCACTTAGCCAAATGCCAATTAGAAATCCCTTGAACAATGTCTGGAGCCAGATTATCAGATTTTGTTCAAAAGCAAAAAGGAAAAGCCATTGAAACAGCAGAATATGGGCATGTTGGGCAGTTTAGCCATAATTATTTGATATTTTGCTAAACAAAACACCTACTTAAACAACACCGATTCATACTATGCTAAATACAAAGATGGGCACAGTGAAGTAATCATCTCAAGTCTGCAACTCCATATTCAGTATGTTCCAAGTATCTCTCATCGTAAGACATGATTAGAATTCACAGTGTGATTACAAAAGCCATCCTCTGGTAGGAAATCCAGCACCACTACCCTTCAAAGTCTTTTTCCTGCTGGGAAAAAATCTCAGGATCTGTCCCAAAATGCTTTGTTCATCTGTTCATCCATATAATCATTTTCCTGAATTTGCACTGGTGGCACTGACTTCCCATAGGTCACTTGTATAGCAGTGTAATCTATATCAAGGAGGATATGTAGGATTTCTTACACTTTCCTCATTCCTCTGAAATGCATTAGCACTAACCAATGCAATGCAGCAGGAACCCTGTTGTGCAAATGTCCCAACCTCAGATAGTCAGTGCTTCCTCAAAGGGCTGTGTGACCCCAGCTTGCTGCAAAGTCACCTGGCTTCAGCCAGCCATGAACAACATTTTAGGTGAAGACAGTCAACTCCCATTGCCCTAGGGAAAAAACAGGATTCTGAATTCTCTCCTGCCAGACGACTACAGGGTCATGATTCCCTACACAGGTATTTCAGCAAATCTTAACAAGGCGGCTCTTACCAGGGGTTATTGGGGACCACCCCACCTGAACTTTAAAACCTTTGGCAAGACTCCCAACAGAGTTTATTTCCTCTTTGTGCTAAGCACAGACAGCACACAAACTGGCATCGAGTCTGGCACCGCACACCAGACTGGAATTACATGCTGGAACAGAAAGTTTATCAAGTCTGCCTATTGAGACCTCCACCAGCAATAAAGGATTAGAGCCATCGGTGAAGCCTTACTGTGTGCTTGTCTGCACCTTCAGACACAGGTATTATTTTCAGTGGTGGGTTATGTAAATAACTTACACCATCTACAAAAGAAGGACATGCAATACACGGTATAAACCCAAATGGTAGAGAATATGGCAGCGAATGTTTGAAAGCTTTTAATTCAAAAGACTTTGTGCATTTGTTTTCAGTCTGCTTTATGTCAGCTATATTGAAAACTACCCAAACTACAAGAAGCTAGTTCAAAGGCAACAAATGCAGGTTGTTCTTTCAATACAGATTGTATTAAAGGAATCATGTGTTCTCTGAATGTCAACCAACCATTGACTATTGGCAAAAAGCAATTTCTTTAATAGCAAGGTTAATTGAAATACCATTGAAAGCTGATTTCTATTGTACAATCGAAATTAGTGGCTTTATCTGGAAAATCCAATTGGCATTGAAAAAGGTTGCTAGCTGATCATAAAATGATGAGAAGAATGGTGGCTGAATGAGTGAACTCACGGACAGGGAAAAAGAACATGTGGGTTATGCTCCAGTTCCATCACTGCACAACTTTGCTTCTCAAAGGCCCTTTTCAACCTATTAAGGATTTTGAGACATTTGGGTGAACTGTTAAACATGAATATTCCCTACCGCAAGAAAATTATATTTAATACTTGAGTCAATCATGAACTTACTTAAAATGTTAGAAAACCATAGGAGATTTTAGATTCCCAAGCACTGGGAAAGCATATCACCGAAATTCAGCAATCTCAGTGAAGAAAATGTAGCGGATTCATAGCTACGTGTAACAAGCTACCTTGTCTTCCTCCCCTTGCTGGTAAGTATAGTATTTGTTTTAGTGTTGTCTGTACGATTCAAATATTATCTATACTCTTCTTTCACTGTAATAAGACTTTCCAAAAGCAAGATCTAAAAAGACTGGTATGAATTTGGAGTTCATAACGAAATCTGAAACTAACATATTTTTCTTCCAGGATTTTGCTTACATATATGAAAACAGAATCTCTAACAGGCACCTGATCCAAACCCCAAAGTCAATGGCAATCTTTCCATTACCCTCACTGAGGTTTAGATCCGTTTAATGTCCATTTGTTCCCGGTTTAGGCAAAAACAGAAAAGACTCTCAATCCACTGTAGAATTCTGACCTCCAGGCTCAATCAGAAAATTAAGTAGTTTACCAAAAATATACCAAAATTCAGGTCCAAGTCTAAATCATTTCTCAAAAAGAAGTAAAAATGGGATTCCATGTAATCTGTTTACCCATCCTCCATGAAAGAATCTTCTCTTGACTGTGCTTGATAAAAAAAAACCAAAAACACAATTCAATTGGCTTTCTTTGAAGAACAAACAGAAAACAATCCAGAGGCTGCTTCCCTCCCTCCCCACTAGTGCAAGAAAAGCAGTGAGAAATGATCTTTTGTTTTGTAGCAAACTCAAAAAGCATCACAGCCCATATTGTACAGACTGTGACACTTTCAAATCAGGCCTCAGCAGTAGTAAATTCCTACGAAGACGACATAAAGGAATGTGAGCTGAGAGGGAAAGTTTGTAAGTATTCCTTCCAAATTTTGTCCCCATGTAGTAGAAAACTAGAGTGATTAAAAGTGATTCAATTTTAGAAACAAAAGAATGGGATGCTTTTTAGTAACTCATTTTGGGGTTGCCAGACTCCTGCAGAAGACACATGGGATTGTTTTTCAAGAGTAAACGCTGATGTCCCTATTGTCAGAATCTATCTTAGTAGTGACGTTTGGCTCTTTCTCATGGGAGAGAATTTTTTCCAGTAATGCACCAAGTTTATCATGAAACACAGAATAGGTGACATTAATATTCAGTTTGAGCAAAACAACAGCTCTGATGCTGTTTTGCTTTTCATTCCTACCACTGTTCAATAAGATTAACATTCATCCACTGGAAAGTTTGTTCACAGTTAAGCCAGAATGAATTTTACTCAGCAGAGCAATATGCCCTGAATACAAATAAAGCCCTTATATTTTTTGATTAATGTTATTTCATGCTCCCAGGACACTGGGACAGTATCACATGAGAAACTGGGAAAGTCCCAGTAAAACTAGAACATATGGTTACTGTAAATAATAGAAATGTACACACCGGGAAAAAAGTTTCATAGGGATTACACACAGAAAAATGCTTTTGCTCACACCTTTCTAGGACAGATTCCCTCGAGGACACTTTCTACAAGAGCAACCAGTCTGCTCTTAAATTTCCAAAGCAATGGTGTTTCTACTACCTCTTCTGATGGACTGGATTTATGAGCTTCCTGCACATACTCATTCCACTGCTGTTTTCTCTCATCAGTGCCTTACTACTTCAGTAGTCACAAAGTATCTGAACAATCCTCAAACAAGAATCCAAACACGTGCTTTGTTCAGATACTGGCAGGATGGAGCATAGCCAGACTTTTGTGGTATCAAATCAATACCTTCAGCGGATCCCTTCAGTGCACTCACTACTTGATGAGTTTGGCAGTTGTGCACTGTTACCCTAATGGATAAGAGTATCGTTTTTGCAGCTTGCATTCAGAAAGCACTCTCAGCTAGTTTGGGCTCTGGGAATCAGGATTACTAATTCCTGCATTGCTCAGTTGCCTTTTTGTCTGAAACTGGGCTAGTTACTTAAAATCTACAACTTCAGTCTGTTCATCTATACAACAGGGTCATTGAGAAACATAGCAAATGATCACAAATTTTTTTTTAACAAATTTAAATGGTTTTAACCTATATACTAACAAATACTGGTATTTCTTTTCACCAAATAAAATAATATCTTGGTGGTATCCTGCCTCCCTTTGAAAGGATATTCCTTACATGAGTGCTTTATTTTCTAATTAATTCCTGCTGGCAAAGCATGCTACACTTCTCAGATAAGGAGTCCCACATAAATTCAAAGAACTAAATTTTTTTTTCCTTTTTTAGAAGATCATTCAAAACATTATAATCCCTAGCTATACAAAGGCATAGCAGTTCTACTAAGTTTCCAAAGCAGACAGCCATCTAGATTCTTATTTTCTTCAGTTATATTTGCACACCAAATAGGAAAAAGAAACCAGATTAAACACTGCTAAGGGATCCTGGCAAAGGAAGGGAGTCAACTGAGTGATCCACAAAGAAAGCTCCTAACCATGCCTGCCACTTGACCTAGAATTAACAGAACTGCCAAGTTTAAGAGTAAAGTTTTCTCACTGAAAAAAAGAAAAGGAAAAAAAAAAAACCTCTACCCTTCTTTTCTTAGTCACTCCTTCAAGGAAAATCCTGAAGCCAGAATAAAGTTTGCACAGGGTTTTAGTTACAGTTAATGTATAAGCCAACAATGTTTACTCAATATTATATAGGCTTTGCAACACACCACGGCAGTAAATTAGCTTGATATATTAGCTCTGTGCTCAGAAAATGAGACTGTCTCCGAGATCTGTAAAGCACTGCAAGTATTTCCCCTATGGTACAAAGATGAGTTCAGGTCACAGCAATAAAATCTAGGCCAACGTGCTGTGCTGCACACAGAAGAAAAACAAGCTCTAGGATCCTTGCTGCCCTCACGTACACATGTGGAAAACATCCACTGACCACCACGGTGGCAACACGTGCCAACCATAAGGATAAGCTTTTTTAATTCTTCTTTTCACCCCTATACCTACCCCAAGACAGTTCTCTATGGAGAAAAACAGCTGTACCCTTCCTGTTCTTTCTCCTCCTTCTGATTTCCCCTAGAGATAATTTTCTTCTGAAATGAAAAAAAAAAATCAGTCTGTGATGGGAAAGGTGGAGTAAGGACAGTAAGATCATTTTAAGCATCTCTTGTTTTCTTGGCTGCATCTTTCCACCTCAAGTTGCTTAGAACAGACCTGTTTTGCTCACCACCAATGCTTCCAGTCACATCCTTGCTTAAAGGTAAACAACAAAATGAAGCTGAGAAGTCAGGGACTTTACATCGGTTTCTGATGTAAATGCAAACATCCTGGCACCTGTCCTATGTACCAACTGCCTGCTACAGGGATACCCTCCAGAAGTGATACAGCTACTCAGCCATTTCCACGTTCAGTTCTTCTCTATACTCATTTGCAAGATGGGAAAGTAACATTTCCTCGGTGCGCAAGATTGCTAAGAAGCTTAAAATAGAAGTATTTGTAAAGTGTTTTGAATTATTGAGTAGAAGGTATTCCATAACAGCCAAGTACTCTTAGCAAAGCTACAGTTTGAAGTATGCCCCTATTTGCTAACAAAGAGCCTTGTGTTACCTTCCTTTTTCATGCTCATGGTTTGTCATTTAGGTGTAAAGTGATGAATGAAGGAACAGCTAGCTGTTCATTTAAAATCTAAGACCTCGGACTGAACAGTCGTTTATCTCTACAGAAGAAAGAAAACATTATAACCAAATCAAACACCGGTCATGTGATGCTCACCATTGTACAACAGTAACAGAGCAAACAAAAAAGATATCTGGAAGGACATAGAAGCACTACAGCTCCAAGAGGTAAACTACATTATTTTGCCAAACTGACATCTTTTTCATCAGTGGACTATCTCTGACACTATGATAACTAAGTACAGAATAAAACTATTTGACTGCTGTCTTGAGAATTTTTAATTGCTTCTCCAAATCAGATGGCATAAATCCACATAGAACATGGGGTAGGTGAATTCTACATTTGACAGTTGATGAGTGTTTTATTACATTCTGAAGTACTGTATATATTATCTCACAAGCCTAATGTCTGGAGGGAAAAAAGTGTGTGCAATACAGGTATTTAAGACTACCATTCAAACATACAACCTTTACAATGACACTGCTATCTTCAGCAAAAGCATACAATGTTTTGATTGTATCATTTTTAAAGCTACCGTTAGCAAGGTTGTAATAGCTCCCTTTCGACTACAGAACTTAAAATGTGTATCTGCTGAACAAAAAAATGCTGCTGGATTCTTCCACATTCATGTAGCCTGAACTTAGTAAATAGTAGCATAGTATTATCCAGGTACAGAAATTTCACTGAAGTTTGGTTAGTGATTTAAACAGCTGATGAACCACTTAAGTCAAAAGGATCTACCTTTTTGCTCTTACTTTAAATCACGATTTTAACACGATTTTTTACATTTGATTTAAACTTACCCCCTCTCCACCTTCTGCTCTATATACTTTATTCATTTATTGAAAAATATCTTAGTGTGATTTGTTGGAAAATAGGTGCTGCAGAGTGAATATCAGAGCTGGTTAAGTGTACACATTTTTTAAATGGTAAAAACAAAAACTGACTTTTTGGAGTAAGAAAACTAAAGTGTGGAGCTGACAACAGAAACAATGGAAAATAAAACACTTGGTTTTGTTTTATAATTTTCTAGTAAAAAATTATTTATGAAAAATGTCTCCATTGATAGAAACAAACATTGCTATCAAATAACTCAATACTCAGTATAACAGTAGGCCATCATGGTCAATTAGCACAAGTTAGCTATGCTATCCTATACTAAAGTCAGATTAATTAATTGTCTTCCCATTAGTAGTCCTACTACGACTGGTACGGTCATGATAGGCATTCCAGGAGTCTCATGGAGGTTTTGGAAATGGCAGAGGATTGCAACAATCAGTGCAAGACCAGGATTTTTCTGGGTGCAGCTTTCACTCCCACTGAAGTCAATGGTTGGTAGGGACACTGCTTCTCTCTTCAGAGGAATAGTTTTGAAAACAGAAACTGAGATGACTACAACTCAGGTCTGAATATTAGATACATGTGGATCTTGTTAATGATAGCAAATAAGTCTTGGTGGCTAAAGATAAAACCATGTGTCGTCAGGTCTTACCAGCATATGAAACAGTTTCATCTTGCACACTATAACCTGGGACACCATTCTTTTCATAGTCTGACCCTGAGCAGCGCGCTCTTTTTGGTACCATTTGTACACCTGTCCTGGTAAAAATTTATTGCCCAGTCATTATTTTAAACCATCAGCACTGCTCAGTGAGAGGGTTAAAATCCATTAGCACAATATAAATAGTACCACTACTAACAGCCTCCTATCTTTTTCATCAGTAGAGAAGATATCAGATCTACTGTTTAAGGCAAATTGGGGTTATTGAGGAAAAATAAGCTCCTGCCCTAAAAGAGGACTTAAATGCCTAAGCAAATAAATTTAGAGCTCAAGGAGGAGACAGAGAGGGGTGACTAGAACATTAGCTAAACAACCCAGAAATGGTCACCTGAAACTGCACTGGAGGATGTATTTTTTCCTGACAAGGCTTATCATGACAGCACTAAGCTAGTAGGTGCCGAGTGTACTCCCTTAAAGATCATGCATGGAAAGCTTCTATTTGCTTGGGTGTTATAAGCTGATCTTAACCAAATCTTCCTCACAAATCACAGGGTAGAGCAGAGGTAAGTAAACTTACCTTTCTCCATTCAAAGTTGCTGAGAAAATCTCACCAAATACTAGTACAAAGACAAAATACATTCAAAAAAACGAGAAGTCATGAACTATAATCCTTCCAAATAAATTTGCAACCAGGAAAAAAACTAGTATGTAAAAACCAAAACCAAAAACCCAAAATAAAGTAGTTACCTTTTTCTTGCAAGTTCTGGGATGTTTAGTATTTCAGTTCAGTTGATCACACCATGTTACAAGGTCCATAGAACTTGTTTCTGCAAAGAAATTAATATGCTTTTCAGTTTGCTACACTTCGGTTCCTCAAAAATATATGGAAAGGATAGTTTTGTACAAAATTGCTCACTAGCATGGGAGAGGAGCAAGTCTTCTCACATGTTGCAGTTGCCATTCACTTCTGGAATTAATACAGATGAATAGGAACAGCAAATTCCCACTTGTATTTTCACGTGTATTATTTTCGTATGAAAATAAGCCGTAGCCTAACTGTTGCTTTAAAGGGCACCACACACACACACAGAGGACATCAGTGTGATACATTCTGCCTTCGCACTTGAAATTACCACACGAACTTCTTCATATAGGCAAATCCACAGAATGACCTCCTTAGTGATACGTATAGATGGTCTGAGTAGACTAGGTCGAATTCTGCACTTCTTGCAATTAATGGCAAAATTGCTACAGACATCAATGACTGTCCAACAGCCCTTGTTTTGCTAATTAGAGGATTCATCTCTACAGAATAAAAAAAAATGCTCTGCTCCCATTGAAATCGATGGGATCGGAAAACATTCAACATACTCTGGACATTCTGGCCCTTCCCACAGTACCACTCTCCTCAACTCCTTTTTTTCTTGATGTATAGCAATCCGCACACACAACTCCAACTAGTACCATTAGAGATTTCTTAATATGTACTTAGGAATAAATGGATCTTTACTCATTAAATGCTAGGATACAGGAATAGTACATTTATTGTTTGTTTTTCTCTAAACTGTAAACATCCACAGGGAAAGCTTTTATTTAACTTGTATGCTAGTGGGCCAGTTAGATGCTCCCAGGTTAGCACTCCCGATCTTGTGCTCACAACTGCTGTCTGCAGTCTCGATGAAACCTGAACGATAGTCCAGATCCAGAAGAGGAAATCTGATTGCCTCTTTTATGTCTTTCATGCAGCTACCATGGCAAAGGTTAAGTCAAGCGATGTAGATTTTAATACCTAGGTTTGGAGAAAGTAAGATGATGTACATCTCCATTAACTCAGCATAGCTGTACGTACTTCTTATTTCACATTTATATTGCACGAGTATCCAGAAACCTCTGAGAGGCCTCTCTCCAGCTCTGAAACTAACCTGAAGTATTTTAGGGAGATGTTATTGGAAATAGGTTTTCCATTTGCTTAATAGTCTCTTCTGTTCTATAGTTACTTTGAAGTGTTCATAAAAGCCGAGATTTACAGAATATTGATATTATTATGCAATCATATAATCATTCTCTAGTTCTAAACTACATTTTTCCTTGACCATATAAATAACAATAATAATTTATCAAATTACTGTTGTTTCCATGCTTATAACTGATTTTACATATAGCATTCAGGGCAAGCTTCAGTTATTTTTTAACTTATTTTTATCTGTTTTACGTACTTTTTTTAATATACGCTTTAAGTTGTGCTACCAAAGAGTGTATTTGAAAAGGCAGATACTGCAAGGTCAAAGGCCACTGAAAAAAATGACATTAAGTTTAATGTCCTTTTGAGGGGAGCTGCTTAATTAAAAATGGCTTTTGTTCCATGAGGTTGCATAAAATATCATTTCAATGGAGTACTTGGGGAAAGTTTCCCTGACTGTGACAGTGCTGCCAAAATCTAATTAGAGATTCATCTAGTCATATATATCAACGTTATTGTCTGTCAGGCAGCCACAATGTATCATGGTTAAGTGGATTTTTAACTGTCTAAATCAGTCTGTCTAAACAACATAAAATAGGAAACAAATCAAAAGACCAGTTAAAATCATGAAAGTGACACGTATTTATTATAAAATACCATTTGTTGTATTAATGGGTTTAATGGCAGGGAGATGGAGCCAGGTGTGTCAGAGAAGTGATTTTCTGCACAAGAAGATGATGTTAGTGCTAATATAAGAGACAACACTCTCCAGCCTTTGTAACTAATAGGACTCAATAGGCTTTGCCATGTTTCATCAACATCCCAGCGTGGTTTTAAGGGGCAGTAGCTGTCACAGTACCAGGCCTTCAATGGACTACAAAACATGGTCTTAGAAATCATCATGTATGCATTACAGTGCCAGCCAGCCTTCACCTCAGCCACGGAGGAAGCCACTTTACCCCGGGAGAAAGCCATGTGCCAGGTCTCTTCAAGAACCACCGCATAGTTGCACACATACCCTGCAAACAGCACAGCTAGTCCAGGATGATTTAAGAACAGTGCCTTTATTTTAAACCCTTTTATTCTTGACTTTCCAATCTTCAGTTTTTAACTAAAATTTCCTTTTTAAAGTTATGCTTTAATCACCCCCTCAGCTGTTCAAAAACTAATCATGTTCTTCTGTGGTCTCTAAGTCACCTCTAAGGGAGACTCTCCACCACCCCTTCCCCAGCAGAGAGATGAAGCTGTGGAGGAGCTGACAGAGACCAGAGGTGAACTTCCTAAACACCGCTCCTTGGCTCCATAGGTACGAGACAAAAATAAACAGCACCACCTCCCAGCTGAGGCTGCTGCCTCTCGCCCTTGGGAAGCGAGCGGAGGAGCCCAGGTCAGTGCGGGTGCTTTCCAGTATTGGCCAGAAGGCAAGGCCTGGCACTGCTCAGCTCTTCTCCATCCACCCCCCCCCCCGAAGTTTTTGGGGTTTGGTTTTTTTTTTCCCCCCTCAAATCAGCATTTTTTTCCTCAATATCCTTGTGCCCCCTTATTTGTTCATCCATGAGGTTGGGGACCACTTTTACATTATGCTTGCACAGTGCTATGCACAAAGTAGATTTAATCTATGCCTGTAACACTCATGCAGCAGTACATTATGACTTTATGATAATTTTCCACCACGTGTATGTTGTTGACAGACCTATTTTTTTTTCCTTTCTTTATAAATAATGATCAGAAACCGAAAAGTTTCAGTATCGAAAGCTTTTAACAAGGGGATGCTTATATATCTATAAGTCAAACAAGTATTCACTGACCAGCCCTGTTGCTACTCTAAGGGATGATTTATGTTGAATATAGACCCACAAATACCACTGACTTAAACATAAAGACCACCTGCAGGAGAAAACCACTATCAGCCTACCACCTAGAATCTGAGGTTGCCAGTCACTGACACAGTGTTTCACTCAAACTGGCACCACAAGGAAGGATTTTGGTTCCTGAAACTGAAAACTAAGTGGTTATCAGGCTGGAAAGCCTGTATTTTAAAGGAACACATTCATTCTTATGCAATGACATGTCATGAATTTTGCATGAGGCGTAGCACTTGGTGTCAGAAATTATATCAGCTCCAGCTAGGGGGACAATGATACACATGTTTGTACAAAACACATAATATGTTTTATTTAAAGTGTGCCATAAATATTTTTGCCCTGAAGCAGGGTTTAAAATGAGTTCCGTAAGGTGTCATAACAAAATGTATGTTCAGAAAGTAGAAAGAGGTGCATCTACTCCTAAATGTCTAACTTCATCTGAAAAAAATTGCTGGATATTCACTGATAAAGCTGCCACTCCATTCTGAGATGGCTGATACTAATAGTAAAACATACAAGGCCACGTTTTCTGTCATGGCTCACAATTTATGCATCAAACCTTTTCTCTCTCAAGAGCCTGACGATAGCAGTGCACTGAGAAAAGCAGTAAATCACACCACAGATTACAGATGCATGACATTCAATGCTGTCCAGTGTGAGAAAAATAAAATCAGTCGTCTGGTCTACAAGCAAAGAGGATCTTAGAAGAAGCAACGGCAAACACATTGGCAGGTCCCCCCACCTACCCACACGGGTAGCCCTTGCTGTTTGTCAGGGCTACTATATCTGGGCCAGACCCAGCCGTAGCTAACCAGTGACTCAACAGGAATGGTCCTCGTAGCAATGAATCTCTCCTCTGCTCACTGCTGCCTTCGAGTACCTATTGCAATTGTATTTATGTCCTTAGTCAAGCAGATAATGGAGAACGTGGATCCTGGAATTGCTCTCGATTATGGGGCACAGAATATGAGGCTGACTTGTGGATCTGTATCATTACTGTAGATTCATTCAGCAGAAATGATTAAAAAGAGTAATTCAACCACTGAGGTATCACACCTACTTATAGTACTTAGCTATCTCTAGGTAGATCGCTGGTTGAGCAAGGAGACTGTGTTGCTTTCTTCCGCTCTCGGGTGAGATTTGAATTTGTATGGATGTACACACACAGATACATACATACAACGAGCAAAGCAGGAAACAAAGCCAAAATAGCTCAAGGCAGCCTGGAGTTGCACTCCATTTAACACTAAGTCACTCTTAATAAATCAGAATTGTCTGTCTCCTTTCTCCAAGAAATAGTTTTAAATTATTCCAAAATCCTAATCCAGTAACTAACCCTGCTACAGCACCTGCCAAAGGCAGATACTCTGTGTGCTTTCTAGTCACTAAGAAAAAATAAAGTTAACACTGAATGCGCAAAAGCAAAATAACTCCACAACAGGATGTGACAGGGATAATATTTGGGAAATATTACTGTGTTCACAGTTGTAAATGAGGCCAGACTTAAAACTGTGGCCAACCATTTCTTTCTAGGTGTCCATTTTCAAGACATAGGTTCAGGTTTCACAAACTGAGTAAAATCAGCAAGAGCAACAGGCCTCATGCTGCTGATCTCAACCCTCTACTATCACTAAGGGAGGTCTAAATGTGACTTAAGATTTAGAGCTACCAAAACAGCACCAGAAATCAATGATGAATTGTAAAGAGCTATGTATGGGCTTGCATTTTCCATTAATGAAAAGGCTTAGAAATGCTCTCATTTTATACCTGTCCCCAGCCAATATGTGTTTGGCTGAGCTATAATTATCTGGTTAGATAGGCATTAGAAATAGAAGCATTTTGTTCACAGTGATTTGGAATTGCCCAAATGCCATTATCAGGAGTAAAAATTAATGCTGGTAGACGGGAGGTTAAGTTCAGACCTGCTGTTCTGAACATAAGAGTGTACAAAACCACTGATGTCAGAAGCAGCTGCAATTTGCATTAAGGAAAATTACAAATCAAAAAAGAAGAAAAAACCTTCAAAAACTAGTACAAAAAAATGGCAGTAAAAGGCTGACAAGGTTATAAAGCTCCACTATCAATCTGAAAAAAAGAACCATATAGAGGAACTAGAGGGGCTGAATCAAAGTCTTCCATGCTAAACCTTGCCCACAGAGAGAAAATCATGGGAGCACACCACAGGGTATGATAGATCTGTCCTGTTTGACAGAAAGAGAAGAATTCAGTTTTTAAAGCATAGGAGGTGGTAGAAAGACAGAACACTCCTCCATTTCGACATGCAGCATTCCCATTGATTCTGAACCATCTTCTATTAAATCGATGGCAGTCTTTCCATTGACCTCAACAGAGGTTGGACTGGACCCACAGGGGAATCAATCCCATAGGTAGTAAAACAAATGAAGGCGATGGATTTCTTCATGAGCTAGCCACCAATAGAATTAAGCCAGTCAAATAGAATCAGATAGTGATTTAAAATTCAAAATAAAGTCATCTTTCTCCCTAGCCCACACTTGTCTTCCTCAGATATATAGACATTCAGGATCTGAGCCAGCCTCGTCCAGTGCAAGATATCTAAATACTACAATCCCTGTATATTTGTGTTAGCTATCCTAAAAACACTTGGTCTAGATGGAGACTAACTGAATAAAATAAATATTCACAATGTTGGGAACTGGAGCTCAGGCAGGTCTTTAAAAAACTCAACTTGTATTTGTATTTTTGATGTGCAACCTAATTAGACCAGAGCATCTTTAATTAAGTGTGTCAGCCCCAGTGGAAGCCACAGAGTTCAACGCTAATAAAGCTGATAAGGTTTTTATTTTTCAGACTTAGTTTATTTAATGCCTCATCCATGTTAAGCCAATCTGTAACATATGGGCAGTTCTCCCACTATGGATTTATCATTTGGGTGTTTCTTTTTGTGAATTAATGCAATCAAACTCCTGCCAGTGTTAATTATTTTTCTTCAAGAGCAAATCCCAGAATTGAAAACACACACACCTGTTATTTGCTGCATAAGCCATAGCATAACAACTGAAAAATAATTTCAAAAATGCTGGGAGAACCCAGAATGTTTCTGGATTGTGTAAAAGAGATTTGGGAAAAGTTCAAGAACATAGTATTTGTATTTCTGGCCTTATAAGACAATCAGCAGAGGTACAACAAAACCCAACTCTATATCCGTGTAGAAAGGAACAATTATTTCAGTCTTTAAAGATCTGCCATTTACTATCTCTTTACTTAAAAGGAGAGAGGGGAGAAAAGCTAACTAATTACTGGAGCAAGCTTTAAAGTAATGTGACAAATCATTTATGGTTTAGAATACTAAAACCAAAACCTTCTTTTGAAAAGGTGTATTTCAGTTCAACCACAAGTAACAGAACTTTAAAAGGAATCACTAGTGAAATTGTATAGCTTATGTTATGCATCAGAGTACGCAGTCCTTGCTGCCTTTAAATCTATGAAAGGATCTTCCAGCCATACACCCCTGGGCAACGTAATGGTAGTCTTGGATACTCACCTAGAGTCAGCAGCTCTTCGAAATCTCAAATTGTCTCTCTTGTCTAAGCCATAAGACTGGGAACATTAAGTGCTAAATCTGAAACATGATTTCACTGTGCTTGGACTTCAAGAAAGCCACTGATCATTTTCATGGCTCATTTGTGCAGATTAATTGGTTAATATCTATGCAATGTTTTGGAGGTGGAAAGTACTAAACCATTGCTCTCAGTCCTGATAATCCTTTGTTGCAATCTCATCCTCCCAGCTCTGGGTTCTCCATCACAATTTTAAATCTCTTCTGTTCCATACTTCCTCCCCTTGGCAAGCAAGCTAATTACTATCATACATAACAAAGAAAACATCCCTTTATAGGGGGAGATGAACTAATAGGACTTTTCATTTCTAATTTTTGGCATTCCCTGATTACCGGAGCTACAGAACACTGACTGCAGAATTGTTCTTTATGTTCTCCAGGCATATTAGAAATGCTGCTAGTAGACACACAATTGTTCATTGCAATATTTGCAGAACTTCATTGATTCCGACTTCTCACACAGCTCCTGTATATCATGTGCCAAATAATGCCAACTCTATCTTCCCATATTCCCTGCATTAAGCAGGTACTATTCTGCATGGAAAACCATTCCTGAACTTGTCTATGGACTCTCAAAGTCTTACTCAAATTCCTTCTGAAAGCTCAGTTCTTCTCTGAGACACGCAGGAAGCCAACGAAACCAGAAGAATCTATTTCTTCATGAACACTGCATGCTTTTGCTAAGGAAATTCAGTATCTTTCTGCCTTCCTGGGCACTTCTCTATCCATCACTTCCATCCTTTTCTTCCCCGCTACCCATTCATATGTGGTTAAGTTCATCTGCACATCCTGTTTGTCATATAAGGTCTTGACCAAAACTCAAGTTCCTTGTAGCAGGGACCTTGTTCTCGCAGGTGTTGACAGAGCACCCCCCACACCCTCCTAGAGCTGTAAAACAATCTCTTTCCTATAAATGGCTACAGTGAACTCCACGAGTCCATGATCTGCCTGGTCCCAAAGTTTAGCCAAACCGTACAGGATTTTATTTCCCTTCTTCACCTTTTCAAGAATCTACTGCAAGCACCAAACAGGTAGTATTGACCCACGGCATGGCAGCAATTTATTTAGGTTTGCTGCTGTTAACAATGGTTCTCTATTTTCTCCTTTCACACTATGACAGTCTGTCAACAACGCAAGTAGTTCAAAAATCTATTTAAACCCAGGTCTGTCCACTGATATTTATAAACGCCAGTGTAACCTCCAAAACTGACTTCTATCATTGCTGTGAGAAACAATGTATTTAATTTTTTTTTTTTTTACTTCTTCAGTTGCTGATCATCAGAGCACTTTGCATCTGCTTTCTTTAAATTTCAGAGATTCCCCAAGGAGGGGAACAAATGTCTTGTTTTCAGGCTCAAACAGGATCTCGCCTCAGATGTAGATTCCATCTTTCTAGGTGCATACAGGCACGAACTGCTGTTATCAGTGACAGAGTTGTATAAACTTGCTATCCTCTGAACCTAGCATTCTCTACAAGGAAAGAATTGGGCTCACACAGGTTATTTGCTGATACTGTTTTAACAGCAGGGATATTACTACACCTCTTATTATTTATCTCAGGGATTCTAAGGCAAAGCAGCTGAAAAAATAAGTGCAAATACAAGGTTAGAAAAACAGAATGAGGAGAGCACGACTGCTGTCTTAAACTGTGTTTTAACTGTTTCCATGACCTTTGCAATCTCCCTTTGGAGTCCTGCTTTTTACAGTCCAAAGATACTGGAAAAATAGAAACTATTTTATTTTGCTCTGCCATTTTTACCCCTAAAATGAAAATGTAGTTTTAGAAATTGTCTTTAGAGGTCTTGATCAGCTACACAATGACACTAAAAGCTGATACCTATACCTTTATATATTTATAAAGGCTGGCTTAATTTTAATATTAAAGTATTATATACACTTGTGTTATAAACACTTTTTTCCAAACTAATTTGAGGAATCAGGATAAAAAGTTTTACTGAAGGATAGCAAGGGCTACAGTCCTGAATTCACAAATTTGAAAAGTGTTCCCTCAGAGTTTCTGAATATCAGTGAACATGAAAACTCAAACACGTATTAGTATCTGTCCCTTCTGAACCATGTAGGAGATCTTTCAAGAATCCAACTACAAATCACCCAGACAATCTTCTTGGTAAGTTCTTTTTTAAAACTCTGTCTTGTGAGTCTGACCTGTCCCCTCTCAGCCTTCCCAAAACATGAAGGTATGTCTGAAGCCCACTAAAATATAGAGTAATAGAGTCTCCTCTATAGGAAATTTAAGCAACACTGGGAGCTGGAGATCTCTGAAAATCAAGCAAAGTTCCCGCATTTCTGAGAATTACTTCTCTCCCGTTCGAAGCAGAGATACGGGGGGAAAAAAAAGACGACCAAAAAAAAAAAGAGAGGAAAAAAAACCACCAAAGTCTCAAGAACTATCTCACAAACTCAAGCCCAATATAAAAAAAAAAAAAAACACAAAGAATAATCTTTTTGGAAAAACTGGTCCAACTGTGGAAGTACCCCGTAGGGAAAGGGCTTTTATCACCGGCTGATACAGGGACAGGCTTCTCTTAATGTCAGGACTTGATAACACTTCGTTGTGCATGAAGTTGTTACTTCTAGGGATTCTGTTTATTAAAATACTCAATCAAATTAAGACTTTTCTAACAACAAAGCACAGAAGTCAATACTGATGTTACTAAAAAACCAGGAAGGGAGATGGAATGAGGCAAACACATACACAAAGGACTTCCCCAACGATTCCCATACCTGTTGGGGGGATTATGCCATCCAGGATGATTCTTAAAGATTTAGCTGCTGGAGTCCTGCTACAGCTGAGAATGTCAGCTTTCCCTTATCAGTGAAATATGCTTTTAACTTAAGTGGTTCAGGATGAAATCTCATAAACACAAAAATATACTAAAATTCCCCAAACAATGACAAAAAGATTTTTTTAAATCCAAGTTTATAATGTTATTGGTGATTGAACTATAGCTGTTACTGTATAGGATTAGCTTCAGTATTTTACACAACCAACCATAATCATACATGGAGTAACTAGAACAATAATCCTGTCTCCATCAGTACAAATAACGACATTCCCAGTCACTTCAGCTGAAGCAAATGTCTATGGCCGCCAGACTTATGCGGAATCAACACCTGCCTTCGGGAACAGCCCTAAAACTGGGGGAAAGCCCCAACTTCCCAATCCATAAGCTTATCCAAACTAAGGGTGAGAGCAGCCTCCAGGATACAGCAGACACACTAAAACAGTCGCGCTCTCTGCCCTGTCCTATTCACCCAGACCTGCTTTGAGGTCAGAGAGATCAGAAAGCAGTTTAAGCCACCTCTTGCTCTTCTGATTCTGTTCCCTCCATGTGAAATCCTTTGCAGTAACAGAAGGGAAGGAGAGCATGCGAACTTTCGCGAGTATTAAGAGTTCCCATATGTGCTTTTTCAGTTTGCTGAGTGGCCCTGCACAAGAAACGCAACTGGTCTCACGCAGGGACCTCACAGGTCACGTGCGCAAGGAAAAAAAGCCACGATAAACACAGCCCCGAAACATCCACAACTGCGCAGTGCGAAACAGGGGAGCCTGTCAAACCACACAGCAGATTTCAAGCTGTCTGTGGAAACCCTGAAAAGGCACACGTCTAGAGGAAAATGCAAAACCGCTCTTAATCTCATCACTCTCCTGTAAACAGGGGTCCAGACAGCTGTTTAACAGCATATTGGGCTTCCTCCTATGGCCTTGCTGCCCAATATGCTTCTGAGCATTGGAATACTTTTTTGTTGTTGTTGTTCATAAACGAAAGGCTGCCATTCGCCATATGGGCTGAGCCAGCAGAGTCCCTCAAAGCCTGAAAAAAGTCCTACTTTGTATAGCATACAAATAAGCATCTTTGAGTACTGAGGTCTCTTGGGCTCGGTCAGACCCTGTCTCCTGCTTGATCTCAGGGTAGGAGATTCTGAGATTTCATTTCTTGGCACCGTACCATAGTTTGAGCCAGACAAAGCTTACCTCTACCTACATTACACTCTGATGGTTATGCACCCATTAATCAAACAAATTAGGATGTGGCTGTTCATATTATTTGTTTACTTGTCTAGGAGTGGCCTGTAGTTATCTGTTTTCCAGCACACAAGTTCCCCCTCTATGTACACACCACCACCCTTTTTCATGACATGGCGATGTATTTAGGTTTCCTGCATTTTCACACTGACAGCGTATTGCTTGCCAGTTAAGAATCACATTAGTTCGAAGATACCATTCATCTAACATTAGTGCTTCCATTAGTGTGGACAGTTCAAACTGGGCAAAATGCACATCTCATGCATAATTTAATGGACTTCATATAGCGAGTCAAAAACTGTTAGTACAACAGCATAAGCCCCA
Organism: Calonectris borealis; assembly: GCF_964195595.1. Taxonomy (NCBI): domain Eukaryota; kingdom Metazoa; phylum Chordata; class Aves; order Procellariiformes; family Procellariidae; genus Calonectris; species Calonectris borealis. The sequence continues at coordinate 17,630,876 of NC_134323.1, forward strand.
GACTATTTCTTTGGAGACTCATCACTGGGAGATCCTGAAATAAGGCAATTGCTCCAGAAGATTAGTAGTCATCTCCACATGCAGCAAAAAAAAGTGGGTTGCACACCACCTTTGCCTTAACTTGTCTGAGATGTTCCACCAATACCCTGCAAAGTTTTTCTGAACCGAAAAGCCATGCTCCTCTTTCATCAAAATCTCCTACTTTTCCTTCAGAAAGTCTTCACTATTCAAGTATCTCCAGGGCTTCTTGCTTTTGATCCCAACGGTTTGTATCTGGCTGATACAGAATACAAAACTTCTCAGGGGAGAGTCTTTTGCATTATGATACATTTTTTGCTTGCTTGTTTGTTTAAAAAAAGAACTAAACTTCCACACAGTCTAATAACCCATAAAAATAAATAAATCAAAACCAGAATCCCATGCAGAGTTTTCCTCCCAGATGAGAGGTATGATAGGCAATCAACAAAACTGAGCAGGGATAGCGTTTATTATTTCACCAGAATCAGTATCTCCACTGATTTTACCCCCAAACTGCTTATGTTTAACATATTGACAGAGCAGTATAGCACCCTAAGACAGATGCATTCACGCTACTCCACATGCAGTCCTCAGTCGAGACAGGCTGAATCACACCCCTTAGATATGAATGAGAGCCGCTGCAAAGGGCCAGAGGCTTTGCCTCAATACACATGGTAGGCTGTGAGCCTGGGGAAGAGGCGCTGGGACCAGGACCCTTGTGTATTCTGACCTGCAGTGTGGTCTTAGGAAACTCGCACCAGTTTCTGTTCTTCTGTTCCTCCTTGCAATGCTTTGTCTGCATTTTGCTACAGATGGTCCCCAAAATGATGGGGCTCCAGGCACTGCTGGCTTCTGTTGGAGCAGCAGTGTTACCAAAACTACAACTGCCTCCAATCACTCATTTGATTTGCTAGATTTTTTCTTCTGCTTCCTCACACTTTCAGAATTTTATCAGGGCTTCTTACACACAAAGTTATTAGCTAACTGTTTCTAAAAAGCTCCAGTACCTTTAGCTAAACGAAGAGAGAACAGAGCAGTAATTTCTGACCTTTATCTGGGATGATTCACACACTGTAGCCCAATTCTTCTGTTACTTTCCTAAATTAGTAATTCAGAAAGGTGGGTTGGTCACCATTCGATCCCCCTTACTGCTACTGGAAAATCATCCAAATACAGCAAGAGGGAATTACTGATAGACTATGACACAAAGGTGTAATTTCACAAATTGTCATCAGCTTACCCCATTTATCATATCCACTTTTCCCTTTCAAAAACACCCCTATAAATCTCCCTCTGCTGCTTGTGTGAAGCTGCACTGAATTAACATGACAACATCCCTTCCACTTCATGCCTTTCCACTGCTGCTCTGGTCTTACCCTCTGCCCTGACTGTCCACCCAAATCTAGTGTCGCTTTGACCTCTAGTACTGAATTGCTCCATTTAAATCCTAGAAGGGAAGAATTATCAAGCAGTAACTACCAGTCTACGGTCCAAGTCTCAATGTGATTTTAGTACAGAAACTTCCCCCTGTATTGGTGGCTGAATAATATTACACTTGCCCATTCTGTGCCTGTGCTTCCACTGATCTGCTTTCTCTCTCTCTAAGCAAAGCACTCATCTCAGTGTCGCAGTTTTCCCTGGGTTAAATAGAGACAACCAGATTTACCTTTTTTGAAGGGCATTTTTAGACCCTTAGGAAAAAGCTTTAGGTGAGACCTGAGTGTTGGAGAAAGACCTGCCACATAAATTTAAAAATCAAATAAACATGAGTTGTCATTTCTTAAAAACAAACAAACAAAAACAAAAAACAAAACAAAACCCCCAAAAACCAAGACAGTTCAATTTCTGAGTTTAAGCTCTAAGACAGGACAAAAAATGACCGAAAACCTGACAACGAGAAAAGGAAAATTATAGTCTTTTCCACAGTGAAAATATTAGGAGAATGAGAGAATGATAGCAGAGCATGTCACAAGCTAAAGGAGGTCAAGAGAGAAAAAGAAACAGTTGTGATCTATAATCAGATGATAGGAGTTGGGATGCATAATGTATATAAATACACATAATACACTCTGTGCATTCAGTGCATAGATTTTTTTTTTTTATTTAAATTGCCTTACAATAAGGCAATATTCTTCTCACCCATCCATGGAGAAGGTTCATAAGGCTAATGTGAGTGATCACTTATGAGACCACTGGCCTCAACTTTAAATGAATGCGACTTAGATAATGATTTCTCTCCAGCTTCAAAGTCAAGACTCTTCAAAACAGCCAGCAGAAACAGTACAATAGATCTGTTTTGAAGACAGAAAACAAGAATCACTGTTCATGCTCATTTTTTGCAGTCTCCCAGCTGCCAGACCCATTCATATGAACAATGTTTGAAGTAAACTACCAGCCCCAGATCAAGTACACTTGATGTCAAAAGTGACTGGCTGAGGCAGACAAGTAACGCTTGGTGCCTGAACTCCAGAGTCACAGCGGGGTTTAAAAAAGATGAACTGGAATGGTGGTGGATGAAAAAAACATGAGCCTGCCTTCCTGAAACCATCAAATGTCTCTGGAATCCTTGAAATCAATATTTCTTCATAGATGTGTGAAGATGGACAACTGAAACCTGTCCTCAGCAAATGAAAGTCCTTGTAGGAAATGCATATTCGTCCTTTTCTGGTCCTAGCCTCGTCTTGTTACGCTGTAGTTAGTTTACAAGAATTCTAAGAGTCTTATGGGATTTTTTGTGGATCAAGCAAGTCAACATGAACACAGGACCACAGAAATTGGTCAGAAAGAAGCACAGGTTAGGAGGAAAGTACTTTGAATTGATTACACAATGGTCAAGGAAGCTTTTTTACATATTTACAATCATTTTCCATGATGCTGAGCAGCAAGACCAAGAATGTTCCTGATACAAAGCAATACTTGAATTTCAACCTGAGTACTTTCCAGAGAAGGGAGATTACTCTGAAGTGTCAGGTCCTTTGCCTTTAGGTAGTAGCCCTGGATGGGAATCCTGCCCAAGAATGTTAGACATTAGAACAAGAAATTACAAGCACTTTGTCTTCTGAGTGACTTATTATGTTCCATGGAAGTAGTGAAACGCTCATGTTCTCTGTCCCAGACACTCTAGAGCAGGATGTTTTACTGAAGTGCTACAGTGTTTTCTTTCAGTGATTTATAACCTTACATATTCCCACACATACTGAAAGACACTCTAAGTACACAGGCAGTCCCCCGTTTAATAAAAAACAGATCCTATTTCAGCTAACTGTATTACCTGAACAATCTCCATCTTAAGAACAACAATGAAATCAAGGGAAAAGACAACAGGTAACCCCTTGCAAGCACAGGATTAGATGACCATCTCAAGTGTTTTTTCAGATCTCGCCACATTCTTGCAACAGGCTGCCACAACTTACTCAATTAGATAACTATCACTGAAGCTTTGATTTAAGCTCATCTGTGACCCAAGATTAGACCACCAGATAAACATTAAACCAAAGGATACCTTTTCCTTGTGTAGCTCAGAAATATAAAACTAAATAACAACCAACCAAAAAAAAAAAAAAAGGCAAGAACTAGTGGGAAAGTGTCTACATAGAAAATGAACATGACGGGTTACAAAAGAAAAAAAGCATTACCTTAGATATCCTTTACTGTGAGTGCTGTGAAATGCTTTAAATATTTTTTTAACCCAAAGAAAATCTACCTGAAAAGGGTACGCTGTAAATATTGCTCTTATTTTTACAATTGCAAATGAAAAAGAACATGGGGAACGAAGAAATAATAGAAGACATTAAAACAGAAGTAAAAAGCCTCTTTGTCTTTCAGAGTTGTGTTGTTTTAGGCCACTTACGGTGTCTTACCCTACAGGGAACATTGTTTTAGCGGACCACAATACACTATATGGCATAACTCTCAGCTTAAGGTTAATGGAGAATTAAACATCTTCTCGTGAAAGGCTCTTTAAAAAAAATATAGGAAAGGCTTCTCTTCTTACTCAGTTGGATAATGGGCAAAATGAGTTGCTATTGGATAATTATTAGTAAACATATTTTAGAAAGGTTTTTCTAAGTTTGTGTCACAAAATATTTAAAGAAAATGAGACATTTCCAAAGGAACGCTATAGCCCACACCAACATGAGCTCATACTCAGCCCTACACCGGCCTTGCGCACAGCCTCCCAAGTTAACCATCTCCACCAGCTCACAAATGCACCATTGTGAGCTGAAAGACGAGCACGAATAAACATAGAAGCTGTGCCCAAGCCCCAAAACACACCTCAGCCGTATCCTACCAAGGAATTATAATGAAGCAATTTCTGGCAGAGGTTCTTGCTGTTGCCCTTGTTTGCGGGTTTGTTGGGTTTTTTTGTCGTAGTCCCCCCTTTATGATAGGCATCCAAACAAAGCAACCATCCTATCTAATTACCTAGGCATTTCTATTGCGTCATCACTGGATGATATCGGCACCTTCAACTCCAACTTTATTCTCACAGCTCCCAAATAGCAAAGGAATATCACGACGCTATCCCACAGCTGGGAAATGCAGACCAAAGAATTGAATTAACTGCCCTTGGTCACAGATGATGCTACGAAAGAGCTGAAAATTGAACACTGAACCACGAGAACATGCTTCACTATCACTAATAGTTTCTGCTGGGTAAATCAGCAAGGTACCGAGCATCTTCTGAGACTCAGTGAGAGTGATCACTTTCCAGCTAGACTTCAAATGCATAAAACTCATAGCTTATAAACTACACAGTAAACATTTCTTTAATTCATTATTTTACAGCATTTTAATATGGTAAAGCAAAAAAGTATTTCCACTTACTTTTCCATAAGACTATAATTAGCTGCAATTTCATATGCATTAGAGAAGACACACGCCTATGATTTCCTTTAGTCATACACGCCCCATTTCATATACATTCAACAAAAGAAACTTCAATGTCACTGGAGTTTTTTGTGTTTGGTTTTTTTTGTTTGTTTGTTTGTTTATTTAATTAAAACCACAGGAATAGCCATATTCAAATTTCTTCTTAGAGCACACAGGTTTGGGTTCAGAAATCCCATTAAAATCAATGCATAAATCAAGGTACAAATATGTTCCCACGGGACTGATGGTAAATGACAAAAATGGAGACTGTTTAGGATTTAAAACTCTTCCAGCAGCTCAGCACCATGGGGCACATTTCAAAGCTAACTGTACATGAATTTTCTCATTAAGTTCAGTTCACAGCCCTTCTACTAAAGTCACATGGGGCTTCAAATGAGAAGGAGATGTAACAGTGATATGACTTGAGAGCCCATCAGTTACACCCATCAGAGGAGGGGTGCACGCACTGAGAATCAGCATCTTTAATGGCTGTTCACTGCTCATGACTTAGGAACACCACCTAGAATGAAACAATAACTGAGAGCCAGGAAATTCATAGTTTGAGAATTTTCCTGGCTGTTTGGCTATCCTGAACATCTCCCAGTGCCATTAACTGGCTTTACTAAAGAGTTCAGGTGCCACCTTTCCCTAAGACGTTCAGAGAGCAGAATTCACGAAGATTTCACCGGCTATGTGTTGTTACTCATACACAATGCACTGGAGTACAGAATGGACATACTCTAACACTGCCCTATACAACCAAGGACCATCCTCATTTTTTCTTCCCCCACAAACCTGATCGGACCATTTTATTCCAATGGGAAACACAGATGCTCTCCATTACACCAGTTTCAGAAGCTAGTAAATTCATGGGTGTCAGTAGAATTGCAGCTGTTTAACACCTGCATACAGAATAAGACAATGAGCCGTATAAGGTGCTCAGCGCATTGCAGAATCACTTCTGAGCATGATATTCCAGTGAACATTAAAGAAAAAAAAAAATCTCAATTACAGTAAGCCACACAGAAAAAAAAGAGTATTTCATTTATAGAAGATTTTCTACAAGGGTGAATTTTATCCGTGTTCCCCGGGATTTGTACTAGCCACATAGACAGTGGATTTACACAGTGGAAAAACTTGGCCTTTCTTGCATATATGCTTGACAGCGAGGAAAATTGCACCAACTCTAGTAAGTTGCACAGTTTGTCCTAATCTATGTTTTATTCTTTCACATACACCTCAATTTGAGGGGAAAAGAAATAGATATCAGATGTGACAAGTGTATGTTTTTTTCCCCTGATATCTGACTGTTCATTTTGCCTTGGAAGGGCTGGAGCACCTTTCAAAAGTTTTAGCCCTCTGTTTCTGAGGAACTTATCCTTGTGGCATGTCTGTCAGTTTTCACACTGCTCAAGCAAGTCTTTGCAATTTTCACATAATGGCAGTTGTTGACAGGTTGTTAGGGCTGACAGTGAATATGTTTGAAAAACTGTCAAGCTGGTGAAAAAAAATTAGAGGGAGAGAGAGGGAGCCTCCTTACATTTGTAACAGCATGTTAAACTGCAAATGCATTCTCAAAATGCATAGGCCTACTTCCAGTCATGTTACTTGCTCTACAATGACAGCATATGTGAATATATGATCCTTAAAAATTAATGTCAGATTGTCACTTTATAGGTCATGGTCACATTACTACAAAACTCTGTTTACCTTTACAGAATTTATTTTACCTTTAATGCTCAATAATAGCTGTTTCGAGCAAAGAAATTGCTATGGTGCTACTGCTGCTAGCTTTTAATTAGCTGCTCTTGCCAGAGGTATTATTGCCCCTGAGAGCCCATGGTGATGCATATAACCCAGCTTCTGTCCAAATGCCTTTTCCAGCACTGTACAGAGGTGGTATTGGAAGAAGGTCTTCCAGAGCTCCCCAGCTGAGGAAAGGCAAGTGACCACCAGCAGCTGTGGCCAAGGCCCAGCCTTGGATGCTCTTCCACAGACACCAGTATCAGGTTCATTAAGAGTCTCTTTACTCAAAATTGTGAAAGTGTCTTCGGAAACGAATCAGTATGGATGGTAAAGTCTTTATTTACATTGAACAGCAGTGTACTCCAAAATGGTCCCTTGAACAAAGTGGGCCAACATATAGAGAAGCACCACCAATGTGATAGAAGAGAAATTATTTTGTTTCATTATTTTAAGACAGATTCTGCTCATTTTGGTGATCCTGCAATAGTGTGGTGAGTATCTGATAATAAGGAGGAATTTCTTCTCTTACATGTTTGCATTATGCAACTCAGCAAGACTGATTTTTCTTGTTTGACAAGTTTTAGACTTCAACTTATTCCTGTGAAGAATGAACTTACCGTGGTCTGTCACCCAAACTCTCCTTCACATCAGAGATTTCTTAAAATAATTTTTATTCAGATTTTAAAGACTTGTTCTTGCAGTCTTTTTATAGCACTGCTTTGGTCACTATTTCAAGGGGAAGACTGTGGATCCTGAGCATCCACAGTGTGAGGCAGGTCTACTTTGTCTAATATTGAAACAGACTAAAATAACTGGGAGAAATAAAGGGCAGGTTAGCATAATCACATGAAATTATTATAACCATGATAAAGTACTATGTACAATATTCATAACGAGAAAACTGCCTAAAATTTCTCTTGAGTAGGAATTTGATACGGTCAACTACGTAGAAGCAGTGTTCCAGTAAACAGCAGTTAAGTTTGCAGTAACATGTCCAGCAGAAAAATAAAGTTTTTAAAAAGAGGGAAAGAACTGCACTGGATAAATCAGTGAAGGAAGAGAATTGCGAAGATGATGTGGAAAAAATTCATGGATGATATATCTCCCAGGGTTACATGCAGCATCAGAAAGTAAATACGCTGGAACTTGGAAAGATACAAAAAAAAAAGTTAAAATAATATAGAAGGTAACCAAGACAGAATAGTAAAGAGGAAGATTAAAAATGAATCATGTAAGAAAGTCTAAATAACATGACCAGGAAATATCAAACTCTGTACTATCATGAGGAAGGAGGGTCCATGAGGTTGAGTGTGGGTTGGCATCCCAGACTGAGCTCAAAACTTGATGTGTCAGAGAAGACTTCTTCCAGCTCCTGCTGAAGTCAAGAGAAGAACTCCTATTTCTTTGAAGAGAAACAGGATTAGGTCCTAATCCTTCTGCCTCACTATCCAGTAAAGTGAGGATAATAATTGTATTGACAGGTAATTCTGTCTCACAGGAGTATTCTGAGGATTACGTAGCGTCTGCACTGTGCTATGAAATGCTAAGTGCTAAATATGATTATACAGGGATTTCCATCCAAAGATCTCAAAGCACTTTCCAAACATTAATAATTGAAGCTTTATAATACCCTTAGGACTGCACACGTAAAGAAGGCAAACAAGATTCAGGGCTCAGCAAAGCGGGCAAGGATTATTAGACTTATTTTATAGTGGATAAACTGCACCACAGTGAGATTAAGTGACTTGCCCAAAGTAACAGAAAAAAGTCAGTGACACTTCAGAAAATGAGCCTAGAAGACCAGACTCCTTCACACTTTGCACAGGAAAGGAAAGATGCACGTGGAATGAGAGGGTCAATCAGCTTTTGGAAGGAGTTGGATGGATCAGGCCACAGCAGAGAAGTGGAACATTCAGGGAAGACTGAAGAGAGCACATGAAGAAAAACAAAAAAAAAAAACAAATAAACAAAAAAACACTTTTTTTGGAGAGTGGCAGGGTTTGTTTGTTTTTAGGTACACAAGCAAGAACCAGTAGAAGACAATGCCTTAAAGCAGCAAAAAGTATAGCTTATTGGCAGGAGGTATAGCCACTACCAAGAACAACATCAATTCTTTGCCTCTCAGATTCAACAAAGATGATAGAGAACACATGTCAGGACTCAGATTAATTTCCCAGGGGAAGAACAAACACAGAAGGAAATTAAAATCATGTTAGAACAAGGAATCAAGAAATCAGAATGACTGAAGACTGGGTAAGACTTACAGCCGGAATAGGCTCCTCTCAGTTTTTGGAACAAAAGGCTAAGTATTTACAGAATCCTTCAAAAACCATTTTGGTATCAGACAGTTACCAACCTAATCTGACACTGAAATGGACTTGAAACTCAAGATGGCTAGGATAGTTTCAGGAAATCACAGTAGTCTTGACATATAAGAACGAACATAAATGTAATCAAAGACAGCTTCTGAGAACATTTAAGAATTCAGTATTGTACACGCTGACAAAAGAAAGATCTTGTCTAGCAAATATGACTGAATATCAAAAATACAACTCTGGAAGTAAATTTGCTTTGACTGTGTTACAGGGTTTGAACAGGGCCAGCCAACCACGTTGCAAAGTACCGGTATTTTAGTACATTAAAAGTGACCTTCATCTGACAGCCAGCAAGACTTTGGAGCAAAGGACTCTGGTATAGTGCTGCAATATTCAGATGAGGCATCACAGCAGATGCTGAACATGAAAGTTCATTGTCAGGACCAGCATTTGGAGACAGAATTATTTCTCTCACAGTGTGTGTATGTACAAATCTCTCACGGGCTTCTGAGCTACAGGGAATGTAAGAGCGGGTTTGAAGGAAGCAGTAAGTGGAGTACACCGTCAGTGGTTATCTCAACATGGAGAATTCTCATTTCATTGCAAGAGTGGAAAGAAAGAAGAATGTTTTCACCTCCTCGGTGCAACACAGAGAAAAAGTGTTTTGCCCAAAGGAAATGAACGCAAGTCCAAGATCTATCTGTTTTAGCTACTAGAAAGGCTTAAAGGAAATACTATAAATCTATACAAGCACAGATTGTTCTTATAAACAAAGAGGAAATTAAGAAAAAGTACATTACAGTAAACTCAGGAGGAATACCGAAGTGTTACATAGTTATGTATCTACACAATTGCACACGGAAAAAATGTTTTAAGTATTTGCTGAAAAAATGATACTAAAATAAAACTGCTAACTTAAAAGTGGGACTCCAAAAACATTCTTGGCTTCACTTCATTTGTTTTTAGATTTTGGTAAAGGAAAAAGCATTTCCTTGGCAATTTCATTGCGGAAAACAAGCCTTGAAATAAATACAGGAGAGCAGCACCTGAAAAATGTAAAGTGTTGTCTTTTACTCTGATTCCAGTCCCTCTTCTGTACCAGCTTTACAGTTTTGCTTTTGCTAATTTTCTTTTCTTCTATGTCATGCCATATAATGCTGAGTACTTAGCTTGAAAAGATAGTATCTAGTAATTACTTAAAGAGAGCTATGAATATACATGGTTAATACTGACCAAAAGGATAAACTCCGGAGCAGTATTTCTTCCTCTTTAATGGAATTAAATTAGAGCTGAGCAATAGGATTTCATACAGACAGGAGCCTCATGACCAGCTTTGTTACAAATACACTATAAACATTTTTAGTTAAAAGTGATCTGAAACATAGATGATTAGTGTTTTCCTGCTTAAAAACCTTTTAGGTTCATTGTGAAAGATACTAGAAATCTGTAGAAAGCATTTTGAAAGTACTCTGAAAACAGTCTCAGATGTTTGAAGATCTGAATCAATTTCCCTTTAAGTCAGTGTGAATGTTTCCATTCATTTTCAAGGAATCATTGTGAAAGACAGATACAAATGAAGTTTATATAAAGAAAGATGAAATCTCCTTTTAATCCTGACTTCCTAAGTTTCCACACTTCCAACTGAGTTAATTGGAGTTTCGCCACTGACTTCACTAGCAACAGGATGAGGATCAATATTTTCTGATATAAAATGATAAACTATAACTCAGTTCTTTTGTTTCCCAAATAAAATTTAACATCTCCATCATCCAGATACTTTTTTGAATACAGTAATTGAATTTGAATTTGGTAAGAAGCTGACGACCTCTCTTTGGCATACAAAAGCTGTTCTTACTCTAAATAGGCTGCTGTAAATTCAGTTTTGATAAAATCTGACTCCCTGCAAGTGAAGAAACGTAACAGATACTAAACCTTCATTCTTACACTTCTTACTGACATGTGAGATTTGCCAGATTAAGGAATTTTCCAGCATCAAGACCATGGAATTTTATTCATTATCCTTTCCTATATCCAATGCAAATAACATGTACTATTCTTTTTGTAAATTAAAAACACAAGGAACAAAATAACAAAAGGAGAATAAATAAGAACAGTCTCCAATTTGTAATGGATTTCTACCTGTGGGACGAAATTACACAGGATCGGACTTCAGTATTTTAAAATTATAGGTTTTCTGTATTTTTCACAATGCTTTGGAAATTAAACCATTTAAGTTTACAGACTGTATTATCCATATATTGAAGAAAGTTTAAGTACTACCAGCATAATCCTAGAATATCTGACCTAGATTGGATAATTCCTACTATTTAGAGTAGAAGAAAGAAATTGGCTCAGTTAAATGTAAATACTTGTGTTATGAAGTGAGTGACAAAAGCAGTGCGTTCACCTTCCTAATACATTTGTTCCTTGATATTTCTGCAGTACCTGTCATGTTTGGCATCACTAACTAATTTATGTCCCAAAAAGTAGCACAAACATTGTGTTCCACACACAGATCCCTATCTCTGATAACGTAAAACAATAACATTAGGAAAATTTCTAAAAGTTATATAAAATAAGCAGCTTTTTTTTCCATTCTAAAATAAGCAAATTTTTTTGCTATTCATTGCCATTAACAAGGAACTTGTGATCTAATAAATGTCACAATCAGTTTCATTTAATTAAAATAATAAATATTATACAGTAATGCAGATTGACATTTATATCTTCATTTATGTGAAGTTGGATTTATGGTCAATGCTTTATTTGATGGAGGCCACAAATAATGGCTATTAAACTGCCACAGGATGGACACAAGATCACATTAATGAAATTAGACAAGGCAAGGCACTGATATATGGAGCCCTCCTGCTAGAAAATAAAGTCAGTCATGTCCAAAGCAGACGTTTTCTTTGGCTGCAGTTTAAGTTTGCTAAATTTTTAGTGGGCAGTTTAACTTCATATACACAAAGGTGGAAAGGAACAGAACTCCCGTGACAATGCCTTTTAAGATGTATTGCAATTAATGCAGCACATGAGCTCTGCTTCCCTTGTCAAACATATTCATGCAAGAATGATTCTTAAGTGTAAAGAAATGTCTGATACAATACTAATCATTAAATTTCAGTTAAGAAGCCTGAAATAAGGTTTTTGTGCTTATTGGTGAAATAAACATCTCGTCTCTCCATTTTGCTGATTAAGCATACATCCAGGAAGCTAACTACAGATACATTCAAGTTCTTCTTGATCTCTTTTTCTTTCTTTTTTTAAAAAAAATATATCAAGAGTTTTGGAATATTGGAGTAAGGTTATCACAGGGCAAGTAGAAGGGATCAGAGGGAAAAGACATTTCCACAAGGGAGGGCTCTCCTCTTACCTCCGCAGCTGCATCCTTACCAGTTTTTCTAGCCCATCCTGGAACATGATGCATTGGGCGACAGCTCATTGCTTCTCACTCACGAAGTTTTCCATGAAAGACAGTACTGCAGTATCTATCCTTACAGTGCTTGCTTAACAAATCAGGCTAGTCCATAGCTCTGCTGCAGTGAATAAATAATCCCAAGTAGCAGAACATTGTGAAAAATGAAACAAACTTGCCTTGTGGGCAAATTATCTAACTGGATGCTGTGTGTTAAATTCAGATAACCATTCAGTTACATGGAACAGCATCTGAAAGTTTGATATTTATCTTTGTGGATTTATTTTCACCTCAGGATCTTCATGTGCCACGCTAATATGATGCCACACAGGTTCATGAGATAAAAAAAATAGTAAATTGGGCACAGTCATTTTGGGAGGCAACACAGACAATAAAAAGACCCAAAACAATGAAAGTCTTTATATTTTCTGCTTCTGAACTAGACAAATGGCTTTTAAAGCTATGCCTTCTAAAGAATGGCTTGGTTTGGTCGTTTATGCTAAAACTTAAGCATTACAAGCCTAAGGGTCTGGTCTAAGTAACAATACCTTCATTAATCAATTTATAACAGCTGAGATCCTATTTCTGGCTCTGGAGAGGAATGCAATATAGTCAGCTGAAATTTGGCTTTACATTCCTCAGGCTCAGGTAAAAATGACACTGCAAATAATTTAGACATCTCTGGACAATTTATTCAGTAAATTGTCCAAGCTTCTTGATCTATTTATCACAAGGGATGGAGCTGATTTAACTAAAAACTTTACCTGCCTTATTCCAGAATAATTTCTGCATTCTGCTTCAAGTTCTCTCTTGGACAAAATTAATTTCCATATACAGATAAATCTATGCTTAGGTTTCTTGAGAAACCAGCCGAAGTTAAATCCGAGGCCTTAGGCACTTTTACTTCCACGCCACAAAAATCATGCAGTGATGAAACATTGTTGGCTCAACTTGTGACTTTTAGCCATCGTCAGGTGCAATACCAGGTCTGAAGATGACGCAATCCCTTCCCAAGAGGACTGCGAGATGGGCTAAATATACAGACTACGCTATTTCCCTTGCCCTGCACAATGTGTTCTACCTTTCAGAGCCATGCTGCTCTGCGCAGAGATGCAGACCTGGGCAATGCTACAGCTGTGCTTCTCCTCATTCCCTTCTTGGTGCAGGCAGTCACAAAGCAATCTCTGCCTCACCCAGAAGACCACAGACAGGTCTTGGGTCAGCCTTTACAAGCATACAATCTGAAATTATCAGATGGCCAAACGGATCCCTTGTTCATGATCTCCCTTAGGTCTGCACTTGGACCTAAAGGATTCAGATCTATGATACTCTAACTAACTGCAACACTCAACCTGCCTGTGGCCCCAGGGAGTCCATCCTGTGCAAGAGCATAACAAATAAAACGAGCATTTTATCAGGGTATTTCCCTTTTGCTCTGTACCTGCCTTATCCCCCTGGAGAGACTAAGTGTGCTGGTTTTGGCTGGGATAGAGTTAGTTTTCTTCCTAGTAACTGGTATAGTGCTGTGTTTTGGATTTAGGATGAGAATAATGTGATAACACACTGATGTTTTAGTTGTTAGAATGTGCTGGTTTTGGCTGGGATAGAGTTCATTTTTTTCATAGTAGCTAGCAGGGGGCTGTGTTTTGGATTTGTGCTGAAAACAGTGTTGATAACACAGGGATGTTTCGTTACTGCTGAGCAGTGCTCACACACAGTCAAGGCCTTTTCTGCTCCTCACCCCACCCCACCAGCGAGGAGGGCGGGGGTGCACAAGAAGTTGGGAGGGGACACAGCCGGGAGAGCTGACCCCAACTGACCAAAGGGATATTCCATACCATATGATGTCATGCTCAGCATATAAAGCTGGGGGAAGAAGGAGGAAGGGGGACATTTGGAGTGATGGCGTTTGTCTTCCCAAGTAACCGTTACGCGTGATGGAGCCCTGCTTTCCTGGAGATGGCTGAGCACCTGCCTGCCGATGGGAAGGAGTGAATGAATTCCTTGTTTTGCTTTGCTTGCGTGCGTGGCTTTTGCTTTACCTATTAAACTGTCTTTATCTCAACCCATGAGTTTTCTCAGTTTTACCCTTCTGATTCTCTCCCTCATCCCGTTGTGGGGGGAGTGAGCAAGCAGCTGTGTGGAGCTTAGTTGCTGGCTGGGGTTAAACCTGACACTACGGAATGTTGTGGGTGCAGAACACACCTGGTTTTATGTGAGATACATGGAGTACGGCAAGGGGTGTGCTGGCCATCTATGTGCACATGAACATGTACACCACCACCAGCTCCGACGTCCCTGCAGCATGCTGCCCACCTCGGCAGGGAGGAACATGCAGCTCACTGTGCCACCAGCACATTTTCAACACCTCACTACAAAGCACCGCACAAAGGTTTCACTGCTGTTTCAAAACTGTGCTTAAGAGCAAACTGTGTGAAAGAAGTTAGCAAAAAGTTCATTAGTTGGACTAATTTGTTTCAGTTTATTTTATTTTCAAACGTGCTTATTCAGCATATCCCTGAGGCACACCCTGGCTCATTGTCTCTGCGATAAGCACCCACTTTAAGGGGAATTGCTACCTGCTCCCTGCATCAGAGTCCCAAGATTTTTGAGGACAAGTATTACTCAACCATGGACCGAGTGCACCTCAAGCTTTATTCAGATCAAACCTATATGCAGTACCCACTTCTCTGACAGCAGCAGATGCAGCATCTTTTCCCTGTTACCTGTACCTCTTACTCCTCCACACTGCAAGGCTGAACTGAACAATTTTCATTGACATGCACTTCTGCATTATCACATTGCACTAAAATCCTAGAAACGCAGGGCAAATAAGCGTTCTGCAAAAAAGCAGAAAAGGCCTGGGACGTACATTTGAAAGCAAGAGAAGAACAACTGGAAAACCAAAATCACGCTGATCTTAATGACTGAAGGACTGAGCTCTTCATTTTGGTCAGCTTTCTAAGTAAGTTAAGATGTGCTCCCTGCTACATCTTTCACATTACAGGTAACCTTTGTTAAAAGGAAACAAGTTTCCTCTGGTGCACAAAACCCATATCGCATTTCAACAGTATGCAATGTGTAATCAAGTGTAAAGCAGACATCTCACAATATACTGTTATTTTATGCATACACACAATTTTGATGAAATTAGAAAAAAAAGCATATCAGCCTCAGTAAGAGAAGAGCCCCAGACACCTGCAAACCCTGTTCTTTTGTTCTCACACATCTCTCATACAACATACTGCTAAGCCAACCCTTCAGGAAAGGGCTTCACAACGTTAAGTGTTTTATCAGTTCATGCAGATGAGTCATTAAAAATCGAAGGTTTGTTGTCAGAAAGCCAAGCATCACTCATTCCTTCACAGATAGTGACTTCTGCAAAAAAAAAATAAAATCCTTGTCTGCGTCAGGTTTCTTAACCTGTGACCTTAGTTATAAATATGCATACACAAAGCCAAATTACAGTCCTGCTGAAATCAAAAAGTTTTGCCATTGTAGTGCTGAGTCTACTAAGTTTCAACAGAGTCATATTACAAATCAGGCTACCGAAAAGACAGGATTCCTTGAAACAAACCCCATTGCCTTTACAAGCTACACTGCTTTCCACTGTCCTCGTTTCCCATGCGAAAGTTAGGGCAACATTCCTTCTGTCAGGCTGCTCAGCATGAATAATAGATATGTCATTTTTTAACCGACAACAAAGTATCTTTAAGAGGTGCACTTGGTCCTTTTGAATATCCTCAGCAAACTGTTTATTTGGCATTACACAGAGCTCATATTTTCCAACTAGCGAAGAAATTACTAAAAAAGACATACATGTTAAACCATAGAAATAATTTTACTCACACCTTATTATCCTTATGTAATATCTAATTATCTCCTCTCCTACTCCCTTGCTTCAGTGACAATTTGCTCAATTATGTGTCAAGGAGATGGAGAAAAACAAAACAAATGAGGTCAAATCTGTGCAATAATATGCTGGTGTTTATTTACTGAGGACCAAAGCCTCAGCGGCTACAAATGGTATGACTCCTGTGCAGGCAGTTGAGCTCTGCTGATTTACACCAGCTGTGGACTGAAACACAACTGCTGAGAAACAGATTACATTTCTGTAATCTTAAATGTAAACCAGGCGATATTTCAGATACAAAAAGTAAAGACCTTACAGGAGAGCTGAAACTGTACTGATAGGGTGACAAATACTCCCATACACAGAAGAGGACAAGTTTTTGAGTGGTGTAAATGGCCACACTTCCCCTGGAGCCCAGCTCAGGACCACCCAAGTGTTTGTGTTGCTGTGGTCTCCATTACTTCCTTCATAACAATTACTCTCACTTCTCCTATCTTCCCTTTAATAGTCCTTCACAGTGCTTCAGCATCGCTCTTCTGCCAGCAGCACATCTGATGCATTTGGCAGACTCACCCCTCTGCTCCACCCTCTGCTGCCATTCCCTCTCCACCGCCAGACACTGGAAGTGACCGTCCTCTCAGCTGTGCCAATCTGACCATTTCCACAGCCACACTCTAAATCAGGGACGTGAAATGATACTCTCCAAGAATAAAATACAATGACTGTTGGAGACTTACAGCTCAACCACACAAAAAAGCTGAACAGGAAAGGCAGAGTAGGCAGTGGGAACAGGAGTCACGAGTGATGGTGGGAAAGGAGGAGCCTCTGAAATCAGATCTGCCGCAACAGCATCATTCAAACGTCAGCAATAAGTCACCTTATTTCTTTGGGTTATGGCTGGGCCTCAAGGGCCTCAAATTTTTGCTGTTTCCATCATGGTTTATTCCAAGAGCTACCTGATATTTAAAGGGTAAACACTTCCTTCTCAGGTAAGGATTCATCACAGTGGAACTTTCAACATTTAAAGCTTTACTGCATATACACAGATACATAAGTAATCAGCAGTTACTCATGAGCCATAGTATAACAATTTGACAGTGGCCAAAAAGTGGTTGGTGGCAGAGCTAGGATCAAAACGCCCAAGTTCCTAACTAGATGACAGCAAACATGCCAAAAAAAATCACAGCTGCCTGTGCAATGGCCAGCACTTATCCCTCATGCTCTGGAAGGAGTTCACTTGTGCGTGTGTTCAGGCCACCACATCGCTCTCCTTCCAGTTTGGAAGGATTTTTTTATTTCCCTCCAGTGTTATTGCCAACGGGAGCAATGGTGGGCATGTAGCACAGTGATTTAGGAGTTGCATGCATTTGTTCTGAGCAAGGCAAGAGGTCCCTTTAAAAAAAAAGCCACCCGCTTCCCACGCATTAGAGTTTTCATTCTTGATAGCACCACTAGACGTGAAAAACTGATAGGAGTCATTGGGGAAAATTAGGACAGGGAAAAAAAAAAGAAAAAAGGAAGGAATAGACAGCCCTAAGAGTGAGGATACCATTACTATAACTTGACAGACCATTAAAAAAAGGTCAGTATCCACTTTAAATATATGAACAAATTAGCAGAATACACCATGTTCAGCTACATGTTAAGAAGCATTAATGAGAATCCGAATAGCTTGCAGTTCACTTAGCTCTTTAAATAAACATGGGCTATTGGAAATGTTATACAACAACGCAAGCACCGTAAGTGTAGCTCCAACTCCTGTCATTCCTGCAGATGAGTTACAAATCTACAAGAACTTGTCTGCTCCATGCTTGCAGCCACCGCTAAACTTAAATTAGTAACTATGTAGGCCTCTTCCAAGGCATATCAGAGACCAGCTGTGCAAGGACCTGTCACCTTCTTGTCAGTGAAAGTTTTCTGTCCAAAGAACTTTCGTCATCCCTCATTCCTCAAGTAGCTGGATGTCACTTGAAGAGACAGCTGAAGTCACTTGCAATGAATGGTCTCAAATCAGAGCTCACTGCCCTTGTCACAGAAAGTCTCACCCCGCAGCTAAAACTGTCACTGATCGTGTTTAGATATGTACACTGAGGTATCAGATTAGAAAAGAGTATGCACGAGATGGGAGTTTAAAAGAGGCCAAGTTGCAAGGAAAATCTTAATAGGGAGAATCGAGGGCTTGAAGGGTTAGCCCTTTTCCAAACCCAATTTATATTTCCCATCAAATCCAATAAAAAATATCTAGCTTCTAAAAACGGCATGTTTCCAACCAACATATTCAAGAAGAAGCTAAAACTTTAAGTACTTTGGCCAGAGAGCATGTAGATTGCTAGGATATTATGGCATCTCTGCAGCAAGTTACTTCATTAACAGGAAAATACCCAAAAGGCATATTCTGACCTCAAGATTAATGCTCAAAATGGTGGATGCATATGCTATAGTTAGAAAATAACAACAACAAAAAAAGTATTACATTGATATATTCTTAAGAAACTCTTGAGAATATTATAATACTTGCTGTTTGTTTCTGAACTTCCTGCTTACATTAGCAATAGGAGCATTGCCTGCTGGTTATGGCAAGAGATGGAGCAGTCCGGGCTCCACAGTTGCTTTCCCATCTCAGGTACTGACTTCTAGGGGACTCGTTTAGACTCTCACTAACTTCTAGGAAATCCAGCTTAACCGTTGGCAAACCTAGCTGCATGGGTTTGCCAAAGAGCACTTGAGGACACATTTCTAAAACTGACCTCTACACTAAAAATAACAAAGTGAAATTGGATGGCAGCTGCTAGTAGAAAGACAAAGGACACAGAAGCATCCAGAAGATGCTCATTATTTCTATATAATTTCATTTTACACTTTTCTTCTAAGATATTGCCATACCAATACCTCATAGCAGCTAGATCCTGGGGAATGCTCTGCAGATTTGCCCATGTTACACAGCAATCTCTGGTGCTCCTCAGGGCCGGCCCCAGAGCAGTGCAGGAGCAGCAGAAGATCTAAGAGATGGCATTTCTAGTCCAGTGGCTCCAGAATAAGGATTTTTCTGCTATGCATCTCCTCAGAAGGTGAATTTTAGTGGGACAGTTAGCTAAAGGCATAGCTAGTGGCTTAGTCAATGGTTCTCAAAGACATTCATAAGAAAATGCAGGAGTGCCTTCTCCTCTGTACACAGCACCTCCTGAGAAGCATTAGATAGCCAAGTAACCCTTGACAAACCTCAAATCCTAGTACAGCCTGGGAATTGAGAAGACATGTTTGAGCTTTCACTTGTGCCTGCCCAGTTCTCCTTCAAGGCTTTGAAGGACTTGAATATAATTTTGCGGGCTCATCTCTGTCTTAGAAGTTGAATTAACCAATACCTTATTTTCCATATATAAAAGAAAATGTAATCTTCAGTCAGAAGCATCATAAGCTTCTTTCCTTTTACCCTTGCACTGTTGGCTTGAAAGCAAAATAATTTGTTCCCACTACTTATTTGTAAAGACTATTTGCTTTGTTTCTGCTTGAAAACATGGCCAGAGAAATTGTACTCCAAATTTCATATGCCAAAATTCTCTCCACAAACGAAGCTTGATAGAGTGAAGGGAATTCATTTCAACTTACTTTTTTTTTTTAAGTATATTTGTTTTGTTCTTGCCTGAAAACACAGCAGAGAAATTTTATTCCAAAAAAATATGCAAGAGTTCTCTTCAGAATAGAAATCCAATTTTAGCCTAGGAAGTTTTATTCCTCACCTTCCAGGCTCCCCAAAAATCACAAGCATGTACAAAACAGCAGTACAATCCAAACTGAGCCTGCAACCAGCATTTACAGTTTTTGCCACTTGAGGAGTCGTCCTTGAAATACCAACTGCACACTAAGACCCAGCAGGACCTACCACAGTCCGCTTCACACTGAAGAGACCCCCGTGGGGTACTGTGACCGATCAATGAACCCCTACCATGGAAGGTGGCTCAGAGAAGACAGGCAAGGATGATGTGCTCATGAAGCTCAGAATGGAACATAGGAAGTGACCACAGCTATCTTAAAGGAAGCTGAACTTAACACAAAAGGGATCAGAGGGTGGCCTTTGCTTTAGACAAAGACTGTTTCAGTTGAGTGGGTCAACTGGTAAACGGACTTGCTTAAAATAATCGATAGAGAGTATTATCTTCCTGAATCAACCAGACCAGCATGGGAAAGTGTATATGTGGCTCAGCCCAGGGTATAAAATTGAACAACCAAAGTGAACTTTGAAGGAAGCAACAGGCTTGAGCTGGCTTCAACCCACATATTCTTTCCCAGAGACCAGGGACGCAGAGCATCAGGATGGTGAGCACGTAGAGACCAGCAAAGGTAATCATGTTTGTATTGTGATCCAGCTGTAGGGTGCAATCACTATATTGTGTTTGTGTTGTGATTTCAGACTATTGCTGTATCGCTCCGCTAAATCAAAATTCCATGCAACACTGAATACCTACAAATAAGAAAATTTTATATTAAACACTAAATTCCCCTCACATAGAATATCTAAAAACCTGCTCAGAGAGTATTGGACTCTGACAGGTATAACCATTGACCCCAAATAGGAGCTCCTGGATGCTCAGCCCTTTTGAAAATTAGGCCACTGCTTTAGAAATCTAAACATAGGCTAAGGATCCTAACTGTAGGCTCCTATTTTTGAAAGCCCTTGGTCTTTAATTTTCATAGCATGGTAAACAAAGCATCTTTTTTCTTCCCCACTAGAAAGTACTCCGGGTTCAGAAGTTTATTGGAAACATAGCTGACATCCAAATCAACACAGACTGCAAAAACAACAGGGCTGACAAGACAGAACACTTTCAAAACATCACACTGATCATTAGAACAGCAGAGCAAAACATTAATATCGTAAGCTTCTGCAGTCAAGGACTCTGCTTTAGCTGGGTATAGCTCTTTCAGCAATGGAAACCTTGGAAAATAGACTTTGAAGTTAAATAGACGGATTTGCTTTCCAGCAAACAAATACAGGATCAACAAAATTGAACATGATGACTATTCCATAGGCAACAGGGATCCTGCCATGCAGATTTTCAGAAATGTCACTACAGCAAATAAGCCTCTGTTTTGCTCTTGGAAGGAACAGAAAGTGAGAAAGAATAGATAGCAAAGAACATTTTGGCAAAAAATAATAGACAAAAAATAAACAAACTCTCCCCATCATTAAGCTCCACTTTCAGTTGACTCAGTCTCAAGTCTGGGGTGGACAGGGTTGTAGCTTTAACAAAACAACATATTTTTAAAAAATCTTCAAACAGAGAAACCATTATTTTAGCACTATCGAAGTGAAATAAAACCTCAAAAATAGTAATTCAGCTCTAACAGAGGAGGGTCCTATTTGCAAAAGATGTTTAGGAGTAAAACCAACCCCATTCCCCCTAAATTCAAACCCGTTACTGGATGAAAGCCTCATTTGTCTGATCCAGCTTTTTACACTTACAAGACTGGAGATACATTTTTTTTTGAACACTGAAGAGTTATTCTTTTCAAGTTCCACTTGTGAAATAACTCCCTACAAATATGAACTTCATACGTTTTAGTGACATGAGTGCCTGTAGTCCTTTCACAGACAGACCTACTAATGATCTCAATGGGAGTTACATGCATAGAGAATCAATACTGTTGACACTGAATTAATGGTGTGCAGATATACTATGTTTGATACATGAACATAAGAAATAATAATTCAGCAGTTCAATCTTCAAAATTGATAACTTTTACTGGAGGTGCTGGGTCCTTCACTATTTATATTATTTCATTACTGCATTCTTTTTCGGAGCAATGACTTTGACCTGGCAAACACATTTTCCTTGCCAAAGTATGTATATTTACAACAGGGAAACTAAAAAGCATCATTCCCCTAATGTCTACACAAGACAGCTTGGCAGTAAAGCATATCTTTATTATCATGTCACACACTGTGCCGTTATAGTTAAATGTCTGAGTTTGTCAGTATTTCCATTATAACCCTGACCATAAAAGTGTGTTTTGAGTGAGACTTACAAGTCAAAGGCCCTGATTCTCCTCTCACTTGAATTGACATAAATTAGGAGTTAGGGCCCACATGGCATGCATGAAAAGGGGGAGAGACTCAAGATTCGGGGAGGCAGGGGCGGGTAGGGAAAGATGCTTTGCATACCTGATGCTCAATTTGCAGACATCCACATATACAACAGTGAGCCCATTTCAGCCCCATTCAGCTCACACAATTGTTGCAAAAGCATTTGCATGAGTTTTATGCATAATCTTTTGCACATTTAACAAATATGAATATGCTGTGCTAGCTCCAGGCTTACCTGTCTCTTAAAAAGTATAATAATATTGGTAGGAGTAAGACTATCGTTTAATTGAACAGGTCAAGTTTGAAAATTGTGTTTTCAATGAAAGGCCAGTCTGATCCAGTGAAACAAATATGGGACTATAAAGATAGGAATTTCCAGATCTTTATCCCGCGGCTGCCAATGATTTGATGAGTCACTTTATGAGAGTTCACTTACTGTTTAGATTATCACACATTCACCAATTTTTAACTAGGGATACTAGCACTTGCTTACTTTTCATATTGGGGTGTTGTGAAGATTCAATAACATTTCCATGTGCTAAGCATTAGAGAAGTGCTAAGCGGTTATAGTATCTGATTTAATGCTCCCTTTTCTGGAAGCTGGGATAGAGTTACAATTTTCATTCTAAGCTTACCTCATATTGCTTGTCTTGGTAGAGGAAAGGTCTCTCCTTAGCTACATATCACACAGCATATATTCCAAAACCAGAACCGGCGAGTTTCAGGCCAAAAAAGAAAAGCCACGATGTGCACTGTGGTGAACTTGAAAGAACAAAACCAACCCCACACACCAGTGTTTTATTCTTATCTTATTAAAATTCATTCATTTTTTCCCCCACATATTTTTCCATTTTTGCTGCCTTAGTTATTCTGTTCATCTCCATCCTTCACCAGAGTCACCGGCTTACTGAGGTCACACTGCTGTATATGACATCACACATCACAATCCCCACAGTAACCGCCGTGTTGTCACAAATAGTATCATAGAAGGAGGAGAGGGAATAGAGTAAGAAAAGAGTATTTAAACACAAATATCTTGGCAATCAAACAGACTGGGAAAGGAAATGCACAAAAAAGCCTATGACAGCTTAATGAGGTTTTGGTAACATGCTGTAGTTTTCCAACTGTGTTCAAGTGTGATCTTGGTTCTTAAAACCTGATTTTCCTTACTTTTATAGACTTAAAAGAACTACATCCATTTTGCTCAGCACAGCAATCTGAAAGTTCACGTCTGACTTTATTATTTAATGTGTAGGAAGAACTGCATTTCAACGCCTGCTGAAGAAACTGCCTTTTATAAAGACAGTCTACAGAGATATGTTTGGAATTTTAAATCCTGGTGTTTTGCTTTTTCTTTAATCTTTTATTAATGGTTTGTGTTCCCATTACTCCAAACTGAGCATTAGGTTGCTGGGGAAAAGCGCCAATCAAATGTGTACAGTGACTGGAACTTACTTGAAAATGAAGGAGGGTTAGCTGATCAAAATCAGTATTTCTTAGATTTAGGCCTGTGATGGACATCTTGTATTGAAGGAAAAAAAAATAAGAAAAAGTAGAATCATTTTGACAGCAGCAGGTTGGAAGGCAGCGAGAGAGACTGGAAACCAGCTCCCATTTTGCTTTAATTCTGACTGATCAATCTCAAGAGGTTACGACAGAACCAAATTCAAATGCCATTTACTTTTTTGTGACAGAGATGGGCATAAATTAATTCTGGCTGACCTGACCACAGCTTCTCCTGGGGTCCCTCCTTGCAGCTCACTCCTGCAAAGGACTTGTGTAATTTGATTGAGTCATGAGAAATAATGGCCACGATTTGCTTATTTGAACTCAGCCTATGAGAAAAAGGAAACCAAAAAGAAAAAGGAAACCAAAACTTTTTCTGTCAATACTGACAGCTAAACCTCCATTTTCTGTCCTTCCTCTGGAAAGCTAAGCAATTATTTGCCACTGGGTTATAACTGTATGCCCAAAGATTATAGAAAAAAAAAAAAAAAAATAGAACTGCATGGCAGAAAAAGGCTACTTTCACATACCCACCTTCCCTTCCCTGAGCACAAATGCAGCCCTGGTTAATCGGGTCGCACAATAACCAAGTTGCTCCTATATACAAAGTCCCAGGATAAGAGGTAGCAACTCATTTGCTATTTCCCCGTGAGAAGACAGCACAGAGCAGAAATGATGGCAGGGTAATCTCCCTCTGCAATATGCCCTCATACTTTAGTGGGGATGCAAGTCTACCCTATAGGGGTGTTTAGTAGGGCTTTCCAGAACTACGTATATTCAACTGCTATTACCACTATTAGAGCACGGTATCCTTCCTTCTCCATAGATTTATTATTATTAAACCACGTTACAGCATTTAATAGGAAGTTTTATCACTGTTAGGAATTCTGGATTTAAAATTACCTACAAGGGTCATTTTAACGTGGCCAGTGACAATGCTCAGTGTCCTGATTCTAAGGTCACTGTTGTTCTAAGTTTAATGTTAGCAAAATTCTAAGGTCACTGTTGTTTAATGTTAGCAAAATATTAACACTTAACTTTTTTCTTTTGTTCACCTGAGCGGTTGTGTGGATACCCCAGTGTGCTCCACACGCGAACCACACATAAGCTTAACCTTCAGCAAAGTAATTCGGACAGAAGGAAGACGGCTGGAGGCAACATCACAATATTCCTTTCCTCAGAATTCACATGAAAAACGCTTGTTGAGGTGTTGGTCAGTGTGCACGGCAGGCACTTGAGAGGGGGAGGCAGCGTAACAGGTAAAAGATTTGCACAGTATTGAAAAGAAAGAATCAGGAAATCAAGGTCATTATGTTCTGAAGAGGACAAAAAGTGTTCACAGGACAAAAAAAAACCCCAAACTTACCAAACCAAAATATTGAGAAATCTTTAGGAATAGTTTAGCATTTGAGCACTAAAAAAAAAACAAAACCAAAAACCGACAAAACCACACATTCCCAACTTTTCTTTTTATCAAGAGCCTTACGTGCCCAGGGAGAAAAAAAAAAATGGTATTCCCATGATGCTGGATATTTGGTTTTAATTGAAACATGGATTACAGGTCCAGTATTCACTATTTACCACATCCTGTTTACAGATCTTCTCTTAAAACCTACTTTGTGTCTTTGTTTCAAAGATACATACTGCACTGTAAAGCAAAGTATCAGCTTGGCCTACACAGAACTGGGAGCTCCTGAACAGCAGCATCTAAAATGTTTTTAAAACATTTCAAAAAAAGAAATTGGAGTGCTTCACACACACTGTAAAACTGGACAGGATAAAAACAAGAGTTTGCTGCTCATCTAATTTAACTTATCTCTGTCTTTTGCTATACATCTAACACTGCCTGCTTCTAAGACCCATGGGTAGCTCAATTGAAAAAATTGATGGTAAATATTGATCAGATAATATTTAAAATAGCAAATAAAGTTAAAAATTTGGAGATGATACGATATCTCTGTTTTCCTAGCTAACGTCTTGGTATTTGAGTTAAAAGCGAGTAAAAACAAAGTGTCAGAAGTAGTACTGTAGCAGTAATGCAGTGTTTCAATACTCAGTTGAAAGGTTCTTTGTTAGATGCAACCAACAACTGATTGATTAAACACTACAAGATAGATACCGACGAAATCTTCAAACTGCAAGGAATGACAAACGTACAACATGAGAAAATCAAAATGATTAATCGAAGATGAGGCGTACTGCAATAAAAAATGGCCTTTAGTTCTATCAGCAAAATTCTACAGGAGCCATTTGCAGCTTAAAAACAGATTCCTTAAACACTACTAAAATGCATTTCTAATAAAACATTATTAAAAGCAGATATGCTCAAAATATTCCTTTTTCTCATGTGGTAGTAGGATCAGCTCTCTGTTCTGCTGCAAGTCTTTTCTGCCCATACAGATCGGCTCATTTTTCAGTGGTTTAAAAATGATGCACAAAGTGCTGTAATCACACCCAGAATATATGAAATGTGATACAGGAGCCACAAGAAGTGCAGTGAGTTCCAGCTATTCTACACATTTTCACTGTTGAGTTTACCTGCTCACTTCTTAACCTCACTTTGCTGGACAGTTGCTGCTCTTTTGCTTTTGAATCTTCCCAGAATTCAAAAACTTTGTAAGGATTCAGTCCCAAGGTCTAGACTTTGCCTACTTATGCACATCTTAAAGTGCCACATAATCTTGTGAGCACACTTTTCTGTTGATCCTGTAAAGTATCCAAACATGTCCTTTTAGATCCGCATACAAATAACTTAATAAAGTGATATTAAACATCCCAAGTATAGATTTTAAAGCAAACTCAGCAGGAAGTTTTGTGTTCTGTAATTACCAGTATACTTCAAAAGCTGTGGGACACTACTTTGCAAGCGTACATCACATTTAAAGCAAATTATTTTGATGTTGTGATATAGATTTTATTCTGCATTCACCCACATAACACTGCACAGGAAAATCTACATGTTGCAGACCCAGAGCTCAGAAATTACATGGTCTATATCCTCACAGGTGCAGAAAGCATTTCCAGTGGAAATGCATCTGTCCCTCAGGCAAAAAAAACAAGGATTTTTCAGAACCAACACAGAAGATGACACAAGTCAGCTGGTTTAATGCGGGGTGGGGGAATTCTGGCCAGGGGAAGAGCAGTCAGAGGGGCAAGTGAGGAAGTCGGAGCCCAACAGACAAACAGGGACATACTGTGGGGTTTTTCCCTGGGGAATTAGGACCCAGACTCTCTGACCAACCTGTGCTGCATAGAGTGATACTGTTCTATGAAAATAATGAATTTTTTAAAAACTTCCACTAAAATTGTTAGTTGCACAGTTGAACAGACAATGAGAGAGTAATTTATCCAAAGAAGGGGTGCTTTTTTTCCTTTTCTTCTTTTCCTTCATTTCGGGTAAATCATCTGAAACCCTTTTTTTTCCCTGTATATAAAGTCCTTCCCCTTGCCCACAAAATGTAATTCTGCAAATACTTTTTTTTTTTTAATTTGAAGCTCACTGGTTGAGCAGTTCATTTTAAAATACCCATCTGAAATTTTTACACCTGGGTGTTAAGACAGGTTGGCATGACAGCCATTTCCCTTGTTTTGAGTGGATGGTCGTATCATATACACACTCAGATTTCCACTGTAACTCTTTAGGAACAGTAATTGGAAATACCACCTACTAATAGTCAGATATCTCCTCTTAAAAATCCCTTGCATCCACGAACTTCCCTAAACTGGTATCGTTTGTGAGAGTATTCCAACACAGCAAGAACAAAGTAACCACACACAGATCTAGGCTAATTGTTTAAAAGACAAACAATTTAAATTGTTTAAAAGACAAACAAGTATTCACTGTAACCTTCTGCAGTATTCCTCCATCGCTTTCTGTCCAGAAATGGATCGAAAACTCCTGGTATGAAGCTCTCTGTTAGGACTGCCTTTAAGATCACTTTCTCACACTCTTGTGAAATGTCACCCTGTGTGGTACAATTTATTTTTCCAGTTGGAAATTGGCTGAATAAAATCAGGCCTTTCAAAACATGTAGGCAAACTGACCCAAATGTATTCTTTGAGACAGTCAATGAAAGCCATGTGCAGCTGAAATAATATACTGTATTCTTAAATAATATTTTAGTTCACTCTAAGAACATGATAATTGTTATCAGTAATCTTGTTCTCACCTGAAAAAAGGGAACCCGTGGAAGACCCTAGCGAAGAGACTTGCCCAAGACCAAACACCACCAGCTAATTTTGACCTCCTAAATTCATCACCTCTGTGCTCTATCACTTGCCAACAAAACTTTGTGCAATACCTGATACTGTGCTTCCCATTTAAACAAGAAAATCATGTCTGATGTTTCTGAAAAGCACTGCAGTTGAACAGTAACTTTTGCTATTGCAAAAGATGGAATATTTTCAGGTTGTCTCGTGGCTTATTGCTTTAATCACCTGCGATATTTCGGCGATTCCAGGCAACCAGCTTATCTGTTAATACACAGGACGTGAGCCTCTGCTCCACTAAGTCCTTTATTGTTTCACTTGGCTGAAGCTTATGGATGGGCTTCCCCCCTTCCCTTTTGCTAATATTAATTAACTAGTTAACTAATACTGCTGCTTGCTTACAATTCTCTGATTCTGCTATATATTGAGCAGTCCTTGAGTGACCTATGCCAAACAAGAGTAGTCACTCCTGTGAATTTATAGTTCTAATTACAAAGGAAACACCACCATCTGGTGGTCTGTTTGAAAAAACTTTTACATTGAAAAAATAAAAAACAATATAGTGCTCTTTCTGGCCTAACACCTTATGAAAATCCAGTTTCTTTTCCTAGGACGGAAGAAACCTCAAATATTTGAATCAGAGAAGCATGCATCCCCTATGCTGTTTCTCCTCCTTCCTTCCCCCGCCCCATCATATAAAAGATTTATTAAATCCTATCCTGAAATACTGGGATAGCCCATACCTTGTACAGATTCATTAATAGAGTTTTTACTTGCATGTTGCACTCCCTCCACAATGGAGCAAGTCATAAAGGTGGGAGAAACTTGCCTGATGTGACAAGCTGTCTTGTCACTCTCTTGTCTCTCAACATCATAAGCAAAGAAAGGCAGAGGTTTCTCTTCGACAGATGGGGCTGAGCTGGAATGCTCCTCTCAAACCCTCCCAGACATACAAGATTGCAGGCTGTGCTGCTCTAGTCTGAACTTCAGTGGTGGTCTCTACCATGACAGGTTAGAAAACAGATTTAAACAAGTGTAATTTCCCATAAGATACATGATCCAGTTTGTCTAGCTTCGGTTCTGTTGCCCCATTTACATTACATAGCCCCATTTGGGGGCTGGAAACTTCTTCCACTTCAAGAAGCAACCTTTGGCTGCATGAGGTTTTGTAATTTATTTCCTTTTAAAAATCTTATTCTTTCAAGTATACAAGGTATGCAAAAATTCAACACCACCTGTCGGTACCCAGGGAACAGCTTTACAAAGACAATCTCCTTAGATAATATAAAACCCTATTGTTTCTTTTCTTTAAGCCATTAACTATTTTCATACCCTTTACATCAGCTGGGAACTATATATCACAGACAAAGACAATCTCATTTGTTTTAATGGCTAAGTAAATTCAAAATGGAAATGACTAAAGCAATTTCTTCTGCTGCTTTTTTAATTTCAGTCCCTTCACTCCCCCATCCCCCTCACCACCACCCTCTACACCCTAAAAAAAAAAATCCTTTCACTCAAGGACTAGACTACTGGCAAACCACTGAATTCAATATAAATCAGGTTTAAGCAAATCAAGGATTTGGCCTCAGAAGTTCTTTAACTTCCTAGTACTAGGTTAGGATGCTTTATTACTGGAATTCTTCATTATAAGCCTTCAAAGTTCATCTTTCAAACAGTAATATCTTCTGTAATGGCCAACAGATAAAAGAAAAGTGTAATAGACCTATAATTGTAATACAAATAATTGTAGCGGTTGCTGTTAAAACAACAGTTGTATCAGGTGCTGTGCAGGCAGATATAGGTCAGTCCCTGATGGATGTACTACTTTGCCATTTAACTGGGGCACACGAATCCTTGGCAGGTAATTATCAGTCATCTGCCATTCCTACACTTGAGTTAATCTTAATCTGCATTCTGCAGTGAGTGACTCCAATTGGATTACCATTTGTTTTTCAGCACTTCTACATACTGAAGTACTTTAGAAGACAATCCAAATAGTAGTAAGAAGGAAAAAACATTTTTATTTCATTATCTAAAGATTCAAACATTTTGCACACTGATTCATACCATTTTGTTAGGCTTTGTTTCCTTTTACAGAAGCTTCTCAAGGTCTCAGGCACATGATTCATAATACATCCAGGTCTGTGGAACAGCAGATACTCACTTCATTCTTTCATTATTTTTAGGCTACTTGGCACACCTTTAACTTACTGTGCACAACATTTCAATCCTGCACAAAAAAATGTTCAGAATATGCCAACAGTAATTTTAATAAAAAAAGTACATGAGAAGTATAGAGTATCTCAGAAAACTACTCTTTCATTATGATATAAAACACATGTCAACCGGTTCTTGAGAACAAAGCAGTGGGCCAGTCCTCTACCTAGAAGTCAGACAACTTCAATAGAACTTGATGCAATTTAGACTTTGTCTGCCCTAAGCCTCTTACCATGAGATGCACAGTTACACGGTACTGGTAATACAGTGCTGCACTGTGTTCCACACAGCATAGGCTTAAGTGTACCTGTTCATCTGATTCATAACCAAACACTGGTCATGTACAGCTTCGCATCAACTAAAGGAACCGAATTAGGCTTTAATCCAATCAGCATATATGCAGAAGTAACCAGCATTCATTTGAACCTAACACAACTTGGTATCCTTAATACGTTTTCTAGGAGCAACCAATGCTATTCACTCTGCAAATTGGAAGGAGAAAAAAAACCACCCAGATTTTTAATCAAAATTAGTCTACTTCACTGGAGTTCATAGACTTTAACAGAGTGAAATTCAGGCCCAAAAGCCAAAGACAGGACAATGAAGTGTTAAATGACTGTGTAGCCTAGGCAGAATGACCAGGATACAACTGTTTCACCCCAAAGAACAAGATGGATATAACTTAGACTTGTTGAGGAAATCTAACAAAGACGAGTTTTTGAACAGATGTACAACACAGACAACAGATAACTGCTAGCATGCTTAACTAAAGCCATGTGTGAAAGACATAAAGGTCCGGACAAACTGCGAAAAAGAGAGGTCATTTCTGAACTGCAAAATGGATTTATTTTGATTAAGAAATACAAGAAGGTAATACAGAGAGCAGTGACCAGAGTTTCAGATCATACAGCAACAGAAAAGGAACTCATAAGCCCCTTAGGGACATAAGGCTACCCTCCCACACAGAGCTTATATTTCAAGTCTTCATTTTAAGGCCATGACTTGACCTCTGTTCAGAGACATATTAAGGTCTTGGCACAGTATCAGATGCCTAGAATAGTGAAGTATCGTAAACAGATTTAGTGTATGGAATTTTACACTGGCCAAAATTAATTGGCTAAGAGGTCAAATTACAACTGTTAATATTTTGCAGTAGGAGCCAAAGCCCCCTGATTGCCCTGAAGTCTATTAACCGTTTCCTTCGTTGATTTTTACGTCTCTAGTTACTTTGTTGAAAAAAGTCACAATTCTGAGGTTTTCAAAAAGTGACAACAAATATTAAAATGTACCTCAGCTTTGTGCAAATCCTGCTTTCAGCCAGCTGCAGGAGTTACTGCTAAAGACATGGCCTGAAAGAAAGTGTGAGGAAGCAAGGTCTAGAGTTTATAATACTAACCTAAAATCACAGGCAATCTAAGTTAAAGCTGTTCTTGCAGCACCACCAGCTTCCTACATGAATTTA
This sequence comes from Calonectris borealis, assembly GCF_964195595.1. Taxonomy (NCBI): domain Eukaryota; kingdom Metazoa; phylum Chordata; class Aves; order Procellariiformes; family Procellariidae; genus Calonectris; species Calonectris borealis. Next base: position 17,662,577 of record NC_134323.1, read on the forward strand.
GGCAAGTCATTCAGGCACTATCAGCACACACTGCTGACAGTAAGGGCCAACGCCAAAGGCATCATGGCTCTCATGAGACCAATTATAAACTCCAAAACACAGCTCTCTGTAGCAGTCCAGTCTGACCCTGAAAGGTCCGAAATACTTTCAGATAGGCCACCCTCTGCTGTGGCCCACTTGCAGTTCAACCATCCCTAAATGCGCTCGGTCCTGACCCCTTCCTTCCTCCTCTCCTTCTGCCTGTAAATATATACAAGGGTTGAAAGGATAGTTGCCTGCTGACCAATTCCTTGGGCAGCTAAGCCCCTCACTATGCACCTGGGATACATCTTAGAACCACTCTGGAATAACAAGAGCCACATATACATGGTTGGCTTTAGTGTAGGCCCCAAGGTTTAATACAGATGGAGGACTGACTTCATGGCCAACCCTAATTATCACGTAAAAGGATGAGGAAATACTTTCTGGCTCCACTGAAGTCAATGGCAGCAGTCCCATTCTCAGGATTTTAGCTTACAGTACTACAGCTATATCACCAGCTCCCTTCCCTAAGTATTTATGTACTATTGCTAGAGTGGGGGTGTATTTGAGCCATATTCCAAAATTTAGACTTGGATGTACAGTGGTGTCAACTCTAAATTTTATAACCAATAATCTCCTACCTAAACTTTGTGCCCATATTTCACACCCGAGTAATGAATTGTTGGACCCGCTTCAGTAATTGCATCTGTGCCTGGCTTGAGCCCATAAAAGTCAGAGATGCTCAGGTTTACAGACCTTGAAAGTCTGTGTATTCTAGCAACGCTTAATTGTTTCTAAATTCTAATTTGACTAATATGTTGGTTTAGAGCTATCAAGTTTCCTGAAGTCCACCAGTGAAGTCTACTTCAAACCCAGGATGGCTCAGCTGACCTGTACATCTTCTAAAGTGGCAGGAAAGTATTTAATACATGAGCTCTTTTAGGATGGGATACAGAGATTACTGGGCCATTAGTGAACCCAAGTTTTTAAATTAGCATCTCCTTCAGAGAGGAGCACCTCAAAGTTTTGTTGTGGTCTCTTGTAGGGGAATCTGTATCTATTACACTCCATATCTTTCCCCCCTGAGGATTTCTGAAGAAAAAAAAAAATTGGGAGCCAAATCCCAAAAGCTATTCAGCAAATTCCCTCCTTTCCTACCAGCTTTGCTAGACACGCAGATACTTCCCACTATTTTTATAGCTGTGCCTGTAGTCTTTTCAGATGGTGCTTAATACAGAAATAAGTAATATTTTGCAGGAAAACAAACTACCAAATTTTACTCAAAATAGATCATAAAAATATTTCTGGCCACACACAGGATTCCAAAGAAGCTGGGAATACATCTAAAAATAAACCTAGTCCTGAAGTTTAGTTGTTTCTATTCCTTCACTCAGGTGCTGAGGGAAGCACCGAGCTGGAAGCGTTTGCAATGCCAGCCACTACCTCTGCTTCTTGGCAAGTGCCAATGACTTGAGCTTCCTTCACTTCCCTCAGGGCATCGCTACTTATAGCTAAGAAGCTGGGCCGTACTAAAAAGCAAACCAATAACAACCTGCCCCAAACCTAATTCTTGATATCTTTATTACTTGGAAAGTCAACAGAAGCATTTTTTCCATGAAGCCAGGTCTCTGAAAGGAGGCTACCTCGCTTCACCAGCTACAAGGTAATAAGCAGATTGCATCAGTGTACCACTCCCCTCCAATTCAGCGTTGCCTAACCTCATTTCTGCCTCCCAGTTGGCATCACACAATCATCACCTCACAATTATAGAACAGCCATGTGATAGCCATAGCATCACTTGCATGAAGAGTATAATTGGGAAAGTGTCTCTTTATTGCTGGTTGACTTAAAAGTGAGAATGGATACGTTCTTTGTGAAAGAAAAGACAAGACAGTCTTCTTCCTCTTCTCAATTCATCTTTTCCTCCCACATGCTTAGATTTTTTCTACCAGAAACCAGGCAGAAAGAATGCAAGATGACCAAGGCTATAAACAACACTTGAAAAAAAAAAATAAAAAAGGGGTTTTGAAATCAGGTGTTCCTCCAGCAGCCATCTTACCAGTCTCACAGGTACTGTTGTCATCTTATCTACATGTTCCAATTGTAAAGGCCCTGTTCCCTTATGCAGGTTCATACTTTGCTATAGAGATAATAAATTTATTCTCATGCTGCCTCAAGTCTTGACTAAGCTGGGGTCCCACTGTGGTAAACATCACATGAACATAATCTTGAACAGCTTATAGTGACTATCCTTTGTATGCCAGTCATCTGAGACTTTGACTTCTTTAAATATGACTGCATCAATTTGATTGTGCTCTGTAGAATGATGGAGGTATGGATGCCTCAAGGTTTTTTTTCAGTTCTCAATATTGAAGAGGATGGGTGCTAAGAAAGTTAGATCCTAAATGAAGAATTAAAGTCAAAGCCTTTTGTTTTAAGTGATTTACAAATCTTCATCTGTACATCATGATACAAAATGGCAGATAATATATTGACAGGCTAGTCCAGGTCACTGCTACACTCAGATCAAAGATGACCGCACAGATTCCCAACAAGAAACATGACTTCTCGATATTAGAGAAGTTAACTTCTCTTCTGCCCTTGCTGTTAATGCTCATTAAGAATTTCTTCTTCTAAAGGCAAGAATGATGCACCCAGCCCTTACAACCTACTTTACATGGCCAGAAGGTGGAGTTGTAATGTAGAGGGCCATTACAGAACATCAAAAAGCTACACATTCAACTGAACACTAGTTCTTCTCTACTAGAAAAATATACTGTGATTTTGTAATCATTAAAAAAGAAGCCACTCTGCTGTATTCATGCCTCTTAGATGCTAGTGTACAGCACCACTGCACAACTGTGTAAGAGCCAAAAGCAGAGAGCACACTTAAAGCCAGAAAGTAGCCTAAAAAAAGCAAGCAAAACCCATAAATAACTAGAAGTATGTTCAGTTTTTACCTATCTTTCCATTTTTTTCCTGACTCGGAGCACTTTAGCAACATCTGCAAGGGACTGTTTAAGTTACACATTCATTTGTAAATGCATATTAATAACGTGTAAAGGCAATGTTATTTTTTATGTAGACCACTGGATAACCACGTATATACATATCTCTGTTGAAACACACAGCCAAGTAAGTCAGCCAGAAAACCATGCACTGAATGGAAAATTTGAAACAAAATCATCCTGTGATTACATCTCAATAGTGTCCCTTTAAGCCAAAATAAACATTTAGCGCCAGTCCATCAGTAGTTAGTAGGAGGATATATTTAATCTGACTCCCATATATTGGCACCAGTGTAATTGGGGGCGGGATGTTAAATGTGCCACCCTTTCCAAGCAGTGCTGATTTCCCATCCTGGACAAATGAAAATGAAAGCACATAACATCCCTGAGAAGCCCCAGAGCCCTGCACTCACAAATGAAAACTGAGTCCTCAGTTAAGACTTGGCAGGAAACTAACTCCCTGACATTCAGCGCTGATGCCGCTGGTGCAGTGACTGGATCATTTACATTAATACTTTCAGTGCTCAGCTATCCCAGTGGCCTGACTGTAGAGTTGGAGATCCTTGGTTTTAGATTTAAAAGATAATTTAAAAACACACACACATCCCCCAAATCCAAAGTATCTAGAAGCTATTAAAGACTGAGGTAAGTCCTCAGACTTACCTACTACAAGGCTGAGGTAAGGATTGAGAAGACCAAAAGAAAGTAAATTCTCAGAGAATTTATTCAGATGGATGAAGACACTCAGTAAAAATTTACCAGAGTTGGTGTTACAATGCTCACTTTAGACCAAATAAATTCTGAAAAGGTCTTTGCTAATTTTTGAAAACCCAAGTGAACAGAATTTATGGAATAGTATTTTTTGAAGAGGAAACAGGCTTTTTTGGTTGGATCAGATTCTATCCCCTTCAAAGCTTACTGTAACTGCAGTTTCAAGCAGGACCTAACCTTCCATTAACAAGACCAAAACTTCAGCATAATACCAGCAGCTGACAATCTGAGAAAAATCTTAAAGGGAATAAATGAAAAATTGTTCAGAAATACTACTTTTGACATAAGAAATTTAAATGCACTACCTGTTCTATATTGTATACCTGGCCCATACGTTGCAGTGAGATTTGGAAATGCTGAGGTCAGTTTTCACAGCAGGGTGATATAGGGCAGTTAGTTACTGCCTTGCTGGGAAAAACCAAAAGCATACTGCCAGTCAAATCACAATTTTAGGGACTATTCTGGTAAGGACTGCCACCATGGGAGCATCAGGATTGGGAAGCTAAAGTGAGAAGACTTGGAATTGTAGACTTCCTTAAGGAAAATGTGGCATTTGCTTCACAAAAACTAATCAAAATAGAATGCAAGAGAAGATGAGACTGAGCACTATAAAAAACATACAGCAAAACCAGAATCAATGTACACAAATATAAATTATCAGATAATAAAATTGAGGGGAAAAAATGATAGATAACGTGGCTGACAAAGAGGAATTTTACTAAAGAAAAGGCAGGCAGTTAAAAAGTAAAATATAATTCCTGTTGGAGTAAGTCATATGTTCATGAATCCCAGAAAATTGAAAGGGAGTAGCTTTATTCAAGATGAAACTGGATTCTTCTTAAGAATTCTGCTGAACTGGAGCTTGTGAAAAAGTATAATAAAATAAATCCTTCAAGACAGTATAAGTACAAGGAAGAAAGGTAATATTGTATGAGGGACAGCCACCAAATGAAGTTACATGAGCAAGCAGACTAATCTAACAAGCTCATGAATACAGGAATGGGGAGGGGGGGGGAAGAGATACAAGGAAGATACAGCAGAAAAGATGTCAAGCACTACAGACTAAGGACAGAATAGTACATGCTGAACAAGAAAGGGAAAGGAACAGGCCACTGCAACTACAATTTCCTTGTCAGAAACAAGAAATTGGGGAGGGAACGACACAACACAAACCAGTTTTTCATCGGCGGGTGGAGTGGGGTAGGGTAGGGAAGCAGGGGGAAGAGGTTAGAGAGGGGAAGCCAGGAGGTGCAGGAAAAGGAAATCACTTATAAGCTTACTTTTTTTTTAATGACTTAAATACCTACTTAAAAAAAAATTAAATCTACAGCTAGTTAAATATTCCTTTAAAGGTACAGTCTTGATTCACCATATACTTCTTTCATTAAAAGATACTTAACATGTTTGGGGTTTAGGGTTTTTTTTCCCCTCCTTTAATTTAGATTCAGAGCGTTTCAATTTATCCACTACTATATTTAGCGAAGGTCACAAAATATTTTAAATAAAAGGTAGCATAAAAAAAAGTGTTAGAAATTGAGGGTTTTTTGTTAAAAAAAAGCTCTTCTTGAAGTGATCTAACTCTGCCCAGGTTTTATCAGATGCTTAACAGTTTAATCAGACCTCTATTGTCATATCTTCCAATTATTATTTTACAGAGAATGCTATGATAAGAATCAACTAGATCAGCAAACTAGCAAATTGTTTCTTATTAGGGTATTTCCTACACTTAAAATAGCTATTACAATACACATCACCGAACACTTAAGTACCCTAGGCATCAAATCTCTTTATTATTCTCTGACGGAAATCATTGTAAATGATAAAAATCCATATGAGATTCATTTTGAAATGTGTGGGAGGCAGTCTGTCTTTGTCTTTAAACGACAAATACCTAAGATACATCTGTTGTATTGACTTAACCACTTACATCGCTTCCAATATTTAGCCCATCTACATGACTAGCTTGTTTCTTTCATTTATACTTTTTCTTTGCTTTTTTCTCTCTTCCTGAACGACCTAGAATATCAGCATGCTGAAAAACACAATAGTAGTAACGTAGAACGAAGCATTGTAAAGGGCATCACACTGAATTAATCTGCTTGCATCAAATCCACTGCTCAGCAGTTTACCTATGCAGTTGGGAGCTCCTTCACTAACCAAGATTTCTGCTGGGACAGAATGCATGTTTGCAAGATGTACAGAGGTCCATCAGTCTAAGTCTTCTTCAAACCGACCTCATGTAAAGCACATACAGAGAACAAAACCCAAAGCACTTGAAAGGAAAGCAACATTTGCTTCTAACAAACCCTGCAGGGTATTAAGCAGGTGCAAGAGCCTACTGTCTGAGAGAAAGAAAAAATCTGTTAATATTTAACTCCCAAACAAATGCTGAGATTACTGCGGAAAGGCTTACAATTTATACTGCATTGAATCAAGCAGCTGGTGAAACATTTAAAAGCCTGTAAGGTAATATGGTCATTAGGACTATTTAAATTCCTTTGAAGGAATTTAGCAAAAGATTCCTAGGCTGCTTCAAATGAAATACGCAACGGCTCTCATTGACAAGGCATAATGGGATGGACAGGAATTTTGTGGTGTTGATACAAGGACCTTTAAAGCTGAAACTTGCTAAGGGTAAGTTTTGATTACCTGGATGACAGCTCTGAAGGGAGAATATATCTGAAGAGGCAAGAGGTTTAGATTCCTATCACCCTTGAGAAGAACGGCAAACATCCAGGTTGTGAACAAATCTGTCCAAAGATGCTCTGAGCTATAACATATTTTCACATGGATAGCAAATGATCTTTACAACATGTGAGGGGCAGCAGATACTGCCTGTCAGCAGCAGGGCTACTGGATTACAAGGATGGGAAACCTGTTTTACTATTCTAAAGAGATATCTATCACGACCAGCCACCAGCATATGCTACCCTTCTTTTAATCAGTGACAGATCTGGACACTCATAACCTGAACAGAACTTTCCATCTGTTGTGCTGTTTAACAAGTTTCAGATCGGAAATCGCTAACATTTCAACTTTATCTGATATTCAGTGCCCCACACAACAGAAAGAATCGATCATTCTAGAAGCTGCATATTTTCACTGCTCAAAACCAAAATATATTTGTAGTGCAGCTTATTAATACACTACGAGAAAGTGTAATTGTTTAATTAATACTGTTGGGCAGTATAAAGCTAACAAGTTTTTCACTCCCTAAATTAAAAAAAGAGAGCAAAGCAGCAGTCTAACATAGCCCAGTTTTCCATGCTTTTGTCTCCACTGGTTTAAATGCAGCCTGTTCAGTTTTTACCTACACTGTCTTCCTCCCCTATCTCTGTACCCTCAAGCTCTGGCACGTCCTGGATCTTTCTCCACTGCAACACCCTAACCTCTTTTTCCCCAACTTGTCTCCACCACAATATCTCCACCACAATATCTCCACATGTTTAGTCTAGTTTTGCTCGATCTTCCAGATGGAGAGGAACAACGCTGGCTGTGACGAGACCAGACCTATACATGCGGATTGGCCAAGCAGCTCTTCCTCTTGGCTGCCAGGCAAACCAAACACAAGAGCAGCCTTTCAGCTACTGCAGGTCTGCCAGCTAGATTAGGGGGACTACAGCTCCCAACCTGTTGGCAGTCCAGGCTTGCTAGAAAAACGCAGTTAAAGACCATTTGCACTTGTTAATCAGAGGGCCCAAATGATACAGAGGAGAGAAATACAGAGGAGAGAGTGCTCATTCATAATTCTTGTCTCCTTAAGAAACCGACATAAACTCAACTACAGTGATTTAGCAACTATTCTGTCAGTTTGCAGTCCCTTTGTCCAATGGTGATAACGCTTTATCAAGAGCTACAGCACTTACTCTCCACTTATGTGTATCAAACTTCTTGCTACGTGTTGCAGAAAGGGAATGCAGGAAAGAAAGAGGAAAAGACAAGGAAAGCAAGCAAAATCCTCATGCCTCAGACATGCACATTCAAAATTTGAATGAAAAAAGTTATTTTCAGAGATACTCTAACTCTAAATGCTGCAAAACCCAGGAGAAACTTCATAAAAGGGAGTTCAACCGGCAATGCTTGCTACTAGTTTTTTTTAAACTCAACTTTAAAGTATTAGGATAGAGGAAGGAGGGAGGGAGGGACCCAGTGTTGCACCAAAATAATATATCCACAAACACCTATGTCATTTAAACAGGAAAGAAAGAAGTGTGATTTCTTAAGGGCATCACACAAGCAAAATAGTGCAAAGCTGCTGCCATTTTTAGTCAGCTAAGCTCAGAATAAGTGGGAGACAGGAGGCAAAATGGTCTATTTACCAATGCCGTTTGGGAACAACCCTGTTGTATGTAATATTAAGAAGGTCTAATTTCCACTAACTCCTCTGTAACAAGTGTGCTATCACTGCATTCCCTCCAGCAAGAGGCAGCTTCCAGGGCTTAACACCTCACAGGTAACACCCTTGTCAGAGGAGCCCTCAGAAACAGAGGACCCAATCCTATCATGACCTTGTTTTATTTCTTCATTTTACCATTCCTACACCAATAGAAAACCCTTCTTGAGCTAACGGTTATGTACTTTGCTATAATATAAAGTGTTAAATGAACAGAAATGTAGGAATCTCTCGAGCAAGAACATTTAAGCATGTTGAGCTTAATTATACAAGTTATCACCTGGATGAGAATCATTACCAGTGAAGTGAATGAGGCTGCAGACATCAAGTCTGCTCAGACAAGTTTTAGTTTCCGGAATGAGACGAGACCCCAGGATTCAACAAGGACAGCATCAAACTGACTGTATAGTTTGGTAGAGAACCTATACAAAGAGCTAATCATAAATTATGGTGAAATACATATATATGTAAAGACGGAAGTTCCAAAAAAGGCTCTACAATATTAGAGGTTAATATTTTAATGATCTCTCTTTAAATAATAAATCATCTTTTGAACAAGCTAATACTTTACAGATGAGAACCTTTAAACCAAGTGTAATTGAGCTACAGTGTTTCTATAGTGGTGTCCCCTCATCCTGAATCTCTTTTAACACTCATTGATTTCTGCCAGACACTCATTGGAAGAATTAATTTATTTATGAACTTGTCATTACAAGTAATTGATTAAGATGTCCTTCCTTAAAGATTTAATTATGCCCAAAGATAAAAGATTTGCTAATTATTGTCTTTTATCTAATTGAAGCTTTGTATTACAAATAAAGTTCAAAGGTTTAAGACAGTTGCCCTTTCAACCATTCGGGCAAAGATGAGAATTTAATTAGAGAGGAGACCATGTTCTCACTAGTATCTTCAGACATATTCCAGGAGCCATTCTGGTAACAGAATTGATGACTATTCAATGTGCAGAGACCCCAGAAAATCTTTTAACCTTTTTTTGTCTTTCACATGTTTTCACAGCATTGCTCTTTGTTTTGGATCCATCAAACACTTTGACAGCCTGACCCAGCTACTGAAATATCTTAAATCAAAGATTAAGAACTTCCACGTTTCTTTTTCTTCCAACTTTACTTTCTCTTAGATACCAATAATGGGAACAATTCCTAAGATGCAGGTTTTCAGGTCTTCAAAAAAAGACAGCAATAGCCTCACTTAAGAATTGTTCTTAATTGAGGACTAGAGCAGAAAAACATCAGTGTCCAAATATCAACATGTCTTAACAGTAAACAATTCAGAAGAAAAAATACTACACCAGAAGTTTCTTTCTGTGTCATTAAACAAACACACGAACTTGTTGGCTCGTTTCATAATAGCACAAATCAGGAAACAGACACGTCCACAGAACAGCAAATCCAACATACAAACAACTTAATTTTCAAGCTTCCTAGGATGAGACCACATTTGCACAAACCTGAAGCACAAAGCTATTCTGTTTGGTACGCATACACATCTATCAGTACCGCATGCAAATACCACCTGCGGGAACTGTAGTTGCAAACGATAGCAAAGATATCACACTGTGTTCATAATTATTAGGTTTTGCACACAGCTGCAAATACACAGCTCTAAAGAGCTGGCCCACTGGGAAGCCCTTGTTCCCCCAACAGCATTTACTGTTACATTACAGAGAACCCAAGGCTCCGCTGACACTTCCACTACATGGATAGCAAGACTTTGTGGCAGTATGTGGGCAAAGGCCCTGACAGTCCCCATTAGACACAGAATGATTGCTCTGAAACTGTAAGCTATTCAAGTAGGTATTTGGTCATAATAAATGCCCACTAGACTACTACCTAATGAAACTGCTTGACATTTATACATATAATTAGAACAAGTATAATCAATCAATCCATCCATATAAAAATCAAACTATAGTTTTGAAAGTCTCCCTGATTTATGATATCGTTTATAGGAATAGAATATTTAATACTTCAGTGAGCCAGTGTTTCCACATTTTTTATTTCTATTTCTCAAAAAACACATATTGGACACTTGAAATTGTGAATGAGCTTTGAGTGCCCTTTACCAAAATAACTGCATTCCAAAATATTCTTGAATTCAAGTACTTGGCCTAAATTCCTGTAATTTTTTATTACTTCTAAGAAGAACTAACCAAGTAAATTTCCATGCACGCAGTGGAGCCACCCAGGCTGAAAGAGGGAAAGAGAAGGATATTCATTGAATTACCAGGTGATAGAAGATCCACAGTTTTTGTACGAGCACTGCCATAAATGTCAGTCATCTTCCATAGAAAAAGGAGCAAGATACAGGATCAAGGAGTTGTTGTATCTTGAGCCAATGAATTCTGTTCAATAATACGTCACGCCAAGTGCCAGTCACCAACAAAGTGAATCAAACAAGTCTCAAAAGATGGAACAGATCCGTAGAACTGGAAGCTTACTCTGTTCTACTTCGTGAATTACCACTTAGCATCCTGGTTAGAAAGATCAAGATAGAGAAGTTTTTTGTAGAACTACTTTGCCCACAGATTACTGGATGCTGAATTACTCAGATGTTGACAAGATCCAAAATTTCACCCTCTCACCACAGTAACCTACTGTGCGAGACAGTGCACTGCTAGCGAGTAGAGAATCTGGCCCGACTTAAATGTTACAAACCATTTCATGTTTGCAGCAACATAACCAAAAAGCTTACAGGAGCCCCAAGGCTAAATACCCTCACACAGTTCGTTTTCCTCTTTCTGCGAAGTTTTCTATTTATCAGGTAACCTCACACAGCTCCTAGCATTCAGAGTGCCATGCACAGGGAAGTTTCTAGTGTGCTGCTCACACACTAGAATTGTCAATTCCTGTTAATACTACTAATAGTAAAAAGGTACAGGAGCTGTACTTTTTTCCTTACAGTTGTAGAAACTGTACAAAAGTCTATCTACCTATAATTTTTTATAATCATTTCCAGAAGAAATGCCTTCTTGCAAAAGCTATGAACCCTGCTTTGCACCTAAACTTTTCCCAAATTAAATCGCAGTTTTATATCATCAGTATGACGGGACTAAAATGGAATTCCAAAACTGTTGAAGATCGCTATGGTTCAAATCTTAGTTTTGATCTACTTCTTCAGCAAGAATTCAGTGAACTTTGCACCTCAATGACACCCAGATGCTTAAACCAAAACAAGTTTTGAGATTTTCTTTTTTAAAAAGAGTTGGCAAAATAAGCATGGGTAAGCACACATTTTTTTCGGTTCTCATGGTTACAGCTTAAGCAAATCTCAAGAGCACCTAATCAAACACCTTTTCAAAATCTTACACTTTATCATTCTAGAAAAAAATGTTATGGCACAAATAAACCTGTTCTAACTACTTGGCAAGCTCAAATTTTTCCATCTCACTTCAATTTTCACCCAAGTGAAGGAGATGTCAAGACTATATTGGTAAACCAAACAGTTTAGGTACCCAGTTCTTTACATTGCCTAGTGCATGCCACTCCTTCCATTTTCGCTGCATGCAGAGCATAACTATGGGTTACACAGTACATCCTGAAGAGGAACCCTACAGTAAATGTGCCACAGAACCAACGAAATCCCATATATACTTTACGGTTGTGCCTAGTTTATTTCCAACAGAAAGAAAAACTTAATAATAATAATTTTCTCAGCAATGTCTGCCTTCTTCCTCAAAACCTGATTAAGGGACTCATTACCTTTGAAACTGGAAAAGTAAAAACAAAACTCAGCAGTTTTAAAAACTGCTATATCTATACGGAACGTGTATGTTCTCAGCAAGCTCCAAAGCATTATCTAAGGGGAATCCTACTCCCTTAGATGCTCCAGAGCACTGTACAGAACCAAGAACACTAGTCAAACTGGATTTGTGCACTGGCCATTTCCTTAGTTCTTCATTTACGAGCAACACTATAAAATAAAATTGACGATAAAAAAGAAAGCGAGCTTTCCTTCTCTATTCTAAATGCTGATTAAACACTAATATTTTCTTTAAATAAAACAGCGGATTATCAGAAGAGAGAAATAAAAGCACTTGCTAAGGCCTGAAAAAAAAAAATCCATGACAATTTACTGTAAAGCATTTGTCTTTGTACAAAAGACAGAACTCACGAGACACTGATTTGTATGTGCTCCCCTAGAAACATACCACACTAAGCTAGGCAAATACAGTAATCTCTGTTCAAATAATATTTCAAATCTAAAAATTATTCTCAGTTCACTGCAGTACTTTTTTTGCTCTCAAATATCCACATTGCTACCAAATTTTCCCACTGGTGAGGCTCCCTAAAACTGCTGATAACAGAGCAGGCTAATTCAGTGATCTTACCAACACAAACTGTGCGCTTCAGAGTTTCTGAACATGCTCATCGTGTAAACGATATCAAGAATTACCTGTAGCCTATCAGATAAAAATAGTATTAACAGCAAAATATTTGATGAGAAAGTAAAACTAACCAGAACTAGAACAGCTCAAAATTGCCTAGGAAAAAAAAAAATTACATGCAAAAAGGAACAATTCCAATCAATGCATTTTTTTTTTCTTTAGATATTGATCTTGCTGAATGAATGGTACAGCTCTCCAGCAGGTAAGTGGGGTGGTCATCAGAAGCTAGTGCATTATTGCTATGAGCACCTCTGTGAAATCTTTATCTAATGCTCGCACTGAAGTCAGTTGACAATCTGCCTCTTGCTTTTGTCATACCAGAATCTGCACTCTCACATTCAAATACTATCAAATATCAGATTCTAGAGGTTTCTGCTCAGCTACATTTTTTTCCTTTTAGATTTAATATTTGGAAAGTATACACAGCTAAGTATGCCTGTTTTCCAGAGTTTTCCATCCTTGATGCTTTCATGCTATCTTACATGGTGATTTACTTCATTGTTTCTCAAGGGACTGCAAGTTAAGGATGAGGACCTAGTCCCTGCGCGACAGGTCCTGCTCTCAGAATAGAAAGTGGAAAAGGAAAGTGAAGTGTCCTCATATGGGAGAGAAGCTTGCATCTTGTCAGATTTTTATATGGTTTATTTATTTTCATAAGTAAGCTGTAGTATCTGGGCATCTCCTAGTATTATTTATCGGCATTTCTATAGAGCTCATAATCACAGTATCCAAGTGCCTTACACTATTTACGATATGCCATTTATCTCTAGAGGGTAGAACTCTCCTCCTTTCTGCTTTGAAGATGGCTTCTCATAGAGATAAGGTACAGATGATTAATGCCTTCTGCACTTGGCATCTTGTGACACGGCTGTTTGGGGAAATGCGAGTCTTTAATCACGCTCTAAAGCGGAGATTTGGGCTCAGTTTGATCTTTTTTGGACTGTACCTTTTTCTCCAAATATAGAGGACAGACAATTTCAAAAAATAGGAAGAAAACAGGAAATTTTGTAGAAAAATCAGCAACTGCAGTTTTCCTCTCCCGAAAACCCACACATGACAAAGGCATTCTTAAAGGAATACAAGCCTTAACAATGTCTCCTTGTCAGGTAGATTCTGCTCCAGTGGGACTTCATTTCAAACATGTCTCAGAGCTCTCCAGTATTCCAGGGAACATTTTTTTCCAGTCTGAGAAGATCAGTATGTCTCCTGAGGGGCTGAGAGATGGAAAAATGAAGCCTCTTTCATACTGGCTGACACCAATCAGTAGTTTTCCCAACTGGCATGAGCTCGCATATCCAGTGAGAGGATTCTGAATTGCCTTGATGAATGAACTCAGTTCCTTCAGCCCCTCTGAAGAAAGGACTGAGATTTGTCCTTTCATACAAAACATACAGAAAAATGCAATCAGCTGATAAACAGCAAGTCTTTGATGATGACGACTCCTCAAAAATATATTTAGGAAAAAGAGTAAGCAGAAACCACGTCAAAGAGGTTATTTAAGAGGATAAGGTTTCTCACAGCTCAGGACTATTTTGTCAAAGCAGATAGGCTTCAATTTCTGAAGAACTGTAAGATTTTAAACAGAAAAAAATATAAGTATAAACAATATATTTTGGTCACTAAGGAAAAGTTTTCTAATCTTAATTCACACCCCTAAGAATGTTACTGATCCTTAGAAGACCTCGTTAGCGAAGACTAGAGAAAGATCAAAGAAAGAAAACCATCAATAAGGGTAACTTAGATTTTAAGCTCTTTGGCTTTCTTTGGTTATGTATCTTCATTGTCTGACACATTGACCTTAAAGAGAACTGGAATACAAACAAACAACAGGCATTTCCTTATTGAAAAGTCTTCTATCAACATTCCCTTCATTGATTAAATGAATTTGCATGGACTTTGCTGACACACAAATTTCACAAACATTTCCAGGATTAAGATTTCTGAAGGAAGAGCAACTGCCAAAGGACGAAATTCATGAGAACATAATTTAATTCTAAAGATATCTCTAAATAGTTCCAAAAGACACACTATGAACATGCACTTCCAGAAGCTTAGCAGATATATCTTTAGGAAGCGCCACCAGAAGTATATTTTGAGTGAGGTGGCATCAACTCAGACAGATACATGTTATTTCTATAAGGTGACTCATTTACTAGTTGCCAGATACTTCCCTGTCCACATCTTCTAGTCCGTTAGAAACAGGAGCATGATTTTTCACATGACAGATACAGAAGTACTGGTTATAAAACAGCTGAATTCTCAGATATCTGTTGAGCACTTGAGAAAAGTTTGGCTAACTAATCCTTCCAGTGTCAAAATAAGAACAAAGCTCTTTTGACAAATTATTTCCATAATGATGAATGCGGGGTCCTTTGGAAATCAGCCCCTAGGTTAGAGTTCTTTATGCTTCTTACTTTGGAAAGTCCTCAGAGGTACCGCTCAATCTGAACATATCAGGAATGTAAAACATATTCCAAAAGGAAAATAAAAGATAGCAAATAACTATGATGGTATGCCCAAGAAATCATAACACTTTCACTGCCTAGCAAATTCTAAGTCAGAAATGCTATAGTATACAACCGGCTCAGATTCCTGAATGTATTCATCCTCTTAATATACCCACACGTGGGGCACAAAGAGTAGTGCTGATGCAGGTGTTTTTGTTTTGGTTTGGGTTTTGTTTGTTTGTTTGTTTTAACAGAGCAGTCCAGCAGTATTAAAGTCCCAGCCTTGGCCCAGCACCTCACAATTTGTGGCGGCACAGAGTCCCATTTTCCAGGCTACGTTCTACACAGACAGCCGAGGTCAAGCTTCATTTCTGAACCCAGTGCTCTTACCCAAATTAAGTACATAAATGGGAAAGGATGGAATGGATTCAAATGTGATCTTAAAACCAAATGCAAAGAGAAATAATTCAGCTTAAACTACTGAAATAACATTGGTTTGGAGTTGGGAAAATTGATGGTAGAATCATCTCAGTATTCCTCACTAGGAATTTATTTCCTTAGCAGAGAGATTTCCAGAGAAAACCATCTGGGTAAAGAACAAAAAGGCAAAGAGGAGAGACACTGAGAAGTATAAGTAAAGTGCAGGATAAATCAGTTAAAGTTACTTAGGAATTTTGTGAGGGACACCATCTAATTTCACAATACTATGCATCACTCCATTCCCAATTAGTTCAGAGAAAACATTTGTAAAACCAGAAAGGTACATCAGAGGGCATGAAAAATAATTCGGGTTTTTAGAAAAGATATGATGGTGAGTGAAGATTTGCTGGGATTGGCCCCTATAGCTTGAGAAAGGAGGAGTGAAGGGAGAAGGGGGATTCAATTTCCAATAGAGACTGGAAAGGCAAGTGATGGCCTGATGTAGGTGAACTGTTTCTCAGCTGCTATTTCAAAGACAAGGGGCCATCAGCTGAAGCCAGGGAGAGCAATAACATACAACTCAGTTACGTTTCATAAACTGTGTTGGCACAAAACAAGAGGCCAAAGCAGCACAAATCAGATCAAGAAGCAAATGAACACACAGAAGGCCTGATCCTCCTGTTTATAGCAGCACACAGCAGGAGGGAATGCAGTGAAATCAATTCAGCAATGAGCACAGAAGTTCAGAGAGGAGAATTAGACCTACGAGGTTTGGGTTGGTTGGTTTTGGTGGGTGGTTTTTTGGGTGGGGGCATGTGTTAAAAGAACAAAAATATAGGCAACCAGATTAGGTATCCCAGCAAAGGATGAGGTGCTGTGGGCACAACTGATGTAAATCAGACTTAGATGCTTGTTGAGCACTATTTCCTTCCTGTGGCAGAGGTCCCCAAAAGTATGCTACCAGACCCAGCAGCATTTTTCTGGTGCGAGCCTAGAGGTAGAAGCAGTGGTGTTTTCATGCAAGACTAGGTAAGCCAAGTTCTCAAGTCAAAGCTAATCCAGATAATACATTCTAAACCAAGAAGGCTTGCTGGATTGCATGTGGAAAGCACAGGAAAAAGGATAGGACAACAATGGCAATTTTTTGTTGCCCTCTTGCAGATGTGTTGCTAAAATGTGAAGGACTTTGTCTGTGCTAATGCCATACTCCTGTGAAAGTTCCTTGTTACAGACAGAGCTGACAGGATGGCGGTCCCTGTTGGCATTCCTGCTATGCAATACCAGTCACAACTCACAAGAATACTTCTACAAGGCCTGACACGATGTTTTGCAAGTGCTAAACTTTTATCCTCTTGTACTGAGGTGGGACAAAGAGGGGGTAGGTCTTCAGCCATTTTAATGCATTTTGTAATGCTTCCAGATGCTGCATGTTAGTCTCACTAAGAGTTTCTCATTATCGTAAAATTTACATGCTCTATGGGCTGAAAGACACTCTTCAATGCGATAATAAAAGGCATATTAATTTGACAGAAATGATCAAAAGATCATGTAAAGATGCTGTAAAGCATGCAAGGACATTGCAAATAATATTTCCCAAGGACTTGAAAAAAATAATAGCAAAAGAAAGCACTTGCACTTTTTCCACTATATCCTTCACTTAAGATAATCCCTTAAAAACAATAATACTGAACACTCGGCACCTCATACATTTAAAGCACAATAACACTAACTGGTGTTCTGGAGCAGTCCTGTAGACTGGTGAATGAATTCTTTGCTGAGAACATATGAAACATCCTTTGATTAGTGCATTACCATGGACATTAAGTAACACTTGAGCACATGTACACTGAATAATGTCAGACTGTTTCTATGATAGGTCACAGTATACTTTTCTAAACATTTCAACAAGCCATGGTATTTTAGGTTAGGACACCTGAAAGGCTATGTAGTAGAGATGCAGTTCAAATGACACTGTGGAAACCAAGTGATAAAACCTCTCCCTGACAGCAATATGTAAGTTTCTCTAAGAAGTTTATTTCCAGACATTTCACCAAAGCCTGGCTCAAGGCCAAGCGCAGGTCTACACTCGCCTTCAAATAGCAAAGGCACAATTACAAACTGCAAAACACCTCAGTCCTGTTAAACATTTCAAGTAAAAAAAAAAAAAAGCAAAAGAATGATATGTTTATTTACTCAGACCTAAAGACAAAAGCTAGATTCAGGAAACCCCTTGTAAACTCACCGGATGAAATATGGTTTCTCCATGAATGACCTGAACATTTTATCATTCCGTATTTTGGCTATGCAGTATCATCTTCTGATCTCAAGAGATCAGTATTTGAGATTAAGTCTTTTTACGGGTTTTCTCCAAGTGTCTAAAGAGTATTCCCAAGGTAGTATACATTAAACTTGAGAAACATTAACTACACAGTACAACTTTATTTTATGTACAATCATGTAAGTGAACTATGTCTACTTTTTTCCAGAACTGGTACCTCTGAAAACATTTTAATATTAAATTTGAATTAACGAAAGTTCTCATAATCATGTGACAGGAAAATGTACCTTTTTTTATTACACTGATTTACCAGATTACCAAAAAACAACACATGTCTGCACACTATAGCTGTTAAACACTCAGATATTACGGATTCAAGGAGTACATGCCAGATTTATAGCAGCTTTGAAGAATGCGGGCACCATGATACACTGTGGTTTGAGATGCTGCAGTTACTCCCATGCTAAGTATAAAAGATAACTGTGATAGTTCAAATAGCATTGCATAGTAACTGTTGAGATTTTAATAACTTTATTAATAATGTAGTAAACTAATGCTGATGAAATCTCTCTAACATTCTTTTTAACTGCAGCGGGTAATAAGAAATTGATCCATTTAAACTTGTTTTCCTTGTAAGTTAAAAGAAACTCCATAAAAGCTACCAGTCCTCCTTTAAGCCAGCTCTCACCTGTTGTGCCAGGGTAGGAAAGTATTGAAACAATTGTATACAACAGAGTATCCCAATAAGCAAAAAGTTCTCAAAAGGTTTTGCTGAGGAATTTTACTATGACAGACTTATGTTGGTGCTCTGAGCCAGTATTTCTTCCAATTTTATGAGACAGCCTAATAAAAGATGCTAGTTTTCCTTTATACGCCTTGTTTCTTTAAAATGGAAGGGAGGATTCCTCTAACCATCCTGGGTCCTTTTAATGACTTTTCAAAGGCTAAAGTCGAGTTTATTTTGGAGAACTCATGGCAACATGTGCCAGCTTCCAAATCTAAATCAAGAAATACACACCATTAAGATCTATTGTAGTATGGGTTTCAGGAGGTCACAGTATTACCTCTATTCCTTCTTGCTGAAAGAGAAGATACCATTAACTTCAGCATAATTCCAGTGTTGCTAAATATTGCATTTAAAGACCATACGATTTATCATGACCAGTAATACTTTCTTGACAGGTGTCAAGATTTTAAAATCTTCCAATGGATCAAAAAACCAACCCACTACTGAAAACTGATGTTCATTAACAGCAGCTTTCTCTTCCATAGCCTCTCACCATCTTTTATCCATTACATGTTAACCTGATAATCCTAAGCACCTGTCAAAGTTTAGCCCAGAGGAAACAGTTAGGCAGTTAGAAAAATTAAGGTTCTTAGAATTATCTAGAAATAGAATTTTCATTAAAGGAAAAAAATAATTAATATTTTAGAAGTTAATTTTCATCTTTTGTAAGTGGTGTAACTTACAGCTAAATCATTGGAAATTATAACTAGCTCTACAAGTTGAAACACCAAAAAGTTGAGTTCTGCTAAGTTACTGGCCTACTAATCCAATATAATCCACATCCTCACAATAACATCTTCCAAAGGATTGTGGCTATATCCATCTGTTCAAGCACTGAGTATTTTATTATGTCTTGCAGAAACACCAACGCACTATAGAAATGTCATCCAGTGATGTTTTAATTCTAGCTAAAGACAACTCTGTTCCAGAGCAACAGAGTTAGCAGGTAAACTAACATCCTACTTCCACTCAACAGGTCACTGGAAGTTAGTATTTCAGGTGGGATAAAAGAAACACTGGCAAGTGCCAGATGCAAAAGTGGCAAAACCTACAATCCACCCTTCTCCTACGGTACTTCAACAGTGATGTGGCTGCAAGCCATGTGTGGCACCCAGCTTGTTACATGGGCAGTGCTTGCAGGGAGATTTCCTTAAACCATGCTGATAACATAGCACTAGGAGTTAATGAGATGGTTGGTAATGGATGGGGGCAGAATGAAGCCCCCACAATCCAAGGGGAAATGGTTAGCGACCTGCTACACCACTTAGACACACACAAGTCTATGGGGCCAGATGGGATCCACCCAAGGGTACCGAGGGAGCTGGCAGAGGTGCTCACCAAGCCACTTACCATCAATTTATCAGCAGTCCTGGCTAACTGGGGAGGTCCCAGTTGACTGGAGATTAGCAAATGCAATACCTATCTACAAGAAGGGCTGGAAGGAGGATCTGGGGAACTACAGGCCTGTCAGTCTGACCTCGGTGCCGGGGAATGTTATGGAGCAGATCATCTTGAGTGCCATCACACCACATGTACAGGACAACCAGGCAATCAGGACCAGTCAGCACGGATTTATGAAAGGCAGGTCCTGCTTGACTAACGTAATCTTCTGTGACAAGGTGACCCCCTTAGTGGATGGGAGAAAGGCTGTGGACGTTGTCTACCTAGACTTTAGTAAAGCCTTTGACACTGTTTCCCACAGCATTCTCCTGGAGAAACTGGCTGCTCATGGCTTGGGCAGGCGTACTCTTTGCTGGGTAAAAAACTGGCTGGACGGCCGAGCCCAGAGAGTTGTGATGGATGGAGTTAAATCCAGTTGGTGGCCGGTCACAAGTGGTGTTCCCCAGGGCTCACTATTGGGGCCAGTTCTGTTCAATATCTTTATCAACGGTCTGGATGAGGGGATCGAGTGCTCCCTCAGTAAGTTTGCAGACACCACCACATTGGACAGGAGTGTTGATCGCTTGAGGGAAGGAAGGCTCTGCAGAGGGACTTGGACAGGCTGGATCGATGGGCTGAGGCCAATTGCATGAGGCTCAACAAGGCTCAGTGCTGGGTCCTGCACTTGGGTCACAACAACCCCATGCAATGCTACAGGCTTGGGGAACAGTGGCTGGAAAGCTGTACAGCAGAAAAGGACCTGGGGACGTTGGTCGACAGCCGGCTGAATATGAGCTGGCAGTGCGCCCAGGTAGCCAAAAGGCCAATAGCATCCTGGCTTGTATCAGAAACAGTGTGGCCAGCAGGAGCAAGGAGGTGATCATGCCCCTGTACTTGGCACTGGTGAGGCGCACCTCGAATACTGTGTTCAGTTTTGGGCCCCTCACTACAAGAAGGACATTGAGGTGTTGGACCATGTCCGAAGAAGGGCAACGAAGCTGGTGAGGGGTCTAGAGCACAAGTCCTATGAGGAACAACTGAGGGAACTGAGGTTGTTTGGCCTGGAGAAAAGGAGGCTGAGGGGAGACCTCATCGCGCTCTACAACCACCTGAAAGGGTGGCCAAGTGTTGGTCTCTTCTGCCAAGTAACAAGTGATAAGACAAGAGGAAATGGCCTCAAGTTGTGCCAGGGGAGGTTTAGATTGGACATTAGGAAAAATTTCTTTACTGAAAGGGTTGTCAAGCGCTGGAACAGGCTGCCCAGGGAAGTGGTTGAGTCACCATCCCTGGAGGTACTTACAAGATGTGGCGCTTAGGGACATGGTTTAGTGGTGGACTTGGCAATGCTAGGTTAACGGTTGGACTTGATGATCTTAAAGGTCTTTTCCAACCTAAACAATTCTATGAATCTATGATTTTATGGTAACATTATTACTACATGGAAAGGAGATACCGCACAATCCATCAGGTAAATTACTGGTTTCTTATGCACACTTGCACATCAAAGACACTAACAGTCTTGTCTACCAAACACATAGAGGATTAATTCCTTCTCCATGGACCTGTACCTTTTCTTGTTACACTAGAATAAGCCAGTGGGGAACACATTTTAAAACAACATAACTATAACAAATCAAAGCCAACACAACCTATCTGAAGGGAATTTTATATCTTCAATTCATTTAAGGAAATAACCAAAGGCATTTATCTCAATGAAACAACACTGGTGTTAGAGTCTAACAGAGTCAAACCACTTCAAAGGTGCATGTCTGGACCAGAAGAAAACACTTCTGAAGTTTGGAGATATCTTGGAATTTGAGTGGAGCCTGATTCTCAGTAATGAAACTGCGTTCCTTGAGGAGCTATCAGACATGGGCATTTAATTCCACTCAAAAGGACCGAGAAATCTAATGTACTTGCATATTAGGCAGTCCCTTTTTATATGCCTCAGTTTTCATTTTAGGATTAACAGTAGACAGAACCAAGTAGGATCTGATACTCATTTACACTCCAATAGCAAAAAATGGTCTTATAATGGGCATCAGCATAATCGGAGTATAAACAAACAAACTCAAGGATAAGAGAGCTCAGTTCCCAAAGATTTACATCCATGTTATCAAGTCTCTCTGCTCTCAGAAACTACAAAAACTTGAGAGTAACAGTGATGAAAAACTTTTTTTACATAAATGCTACTAAAAATATACAGAAATCAGTAGAAAATTATAACTACTTTAAACCAAGCTGTAGAATTTTATGGTAAGGATATAATTTTCTGCTAAGTTTTATAGACGTGCCCAGAAATAAAACACCAGGCCTCTGTTGAGTTTTACAGGGCTTTTCTGTAAGAATTACAAACAGTGGTATTCAAACAATACTTGTGGATCAGTCTGCCAGCAGCCCTAAAGCTAAAACTTCATCGCATAAACCAGGCATTGAATAATTTGAGATAATGAACAAATTCATAAAAAGTCAGTGCCTGTTTGTCAGTAATCTGTGAACAAAGTGGTAAATACATTAAATAAAAAAAATCTTGGCTGTGAATAGTTCACCCAACTTTAGTGCTTTGCCTTTAAGGGACTGCCTGAAGGGCTTATAACTCCACAGCATTCTTGCCAGGTAATTTGTGCAGCATTTTTTAGCAACAGTTAAATTAAAAAGCCCTTATGGGAAAACTCAATGAATTTAATAGAGATGAAATCAATATGGTTCTGCAGAAATTACTCTAAAACCTTCAGTTAGATCCTCTCCCCCAATCTCAGCCCCTTTACAGTGCATAGTGCAGTCAAAGCAGCATAAGAGAATCCTAAAGTGGTGATTACAACTGCAGGGAAAATCTCCAGGGAAAGCACTTCTGAGACCCTGCCAGAGCTTCTTCTGCACCTGGAAGAAGAGGACAGCATGAAACTGAGGAGTGAGGCAGTTCTTAGAACAACCCAAGGATGCTGATGCAGCTTAGCTAGGAACCAAATTATGCCAAGAACCTCTCCAGTAGCTTAGTACAAGGAAAGCTTAAATGCTTTTCAACTTAGCATTTGAGACAGTGTCCTTCCTCTGGAACAGTCAAGTAGCCCATAGAATTAATATGGGAATTCTATCTCAACTAAGGGAACCACAGCCGATTTAATATTCCCACAGAAAAGCTGACCTGCCTGGCTAAATTCGGTGAAATACTGCCTTTTGCCACTCCCTTATGCTTACACCTCCTCCACTTAATAGGAAGCTAAATATGGAGGAGTCAACGACACAGAAAACAGGACAAAGCCCACTCTTCCCCAGATGAATAAACATGTCCTGAAAATCCCAAGTGAGGCCCATGCAATGAAAGTAATGACAGGGTGTGCAGCCAACATGGATGGAGCCTCATGAATACAGATCAGAAGACTCCATCTTCAGATCAGAAGACTCCATCTGCAAACAGTTATTTAACTTCAAGGGAAAGTATTTAATTTTTGTCCCTTAACTTTTATACTTTCTCCTGATTAGATTTTAAAGCTTAGTTTTAGTATCCAAGTTCACCTATGTGGATCACCAAAGTGTAGCTGAAATCAACATGCTCTTAAGAGCTGTTTAGATTTTGTAGCTTTGTTTGGTACTGAACACATTCATTAAAGTGCAGTTACCACAATAATAAATGTAGATATCGCTAATTATAATACTAGATTTTAAATGCAACTTGAGTGCCTCCAGTGGCTTTTAAAGTGATGTAATGCCACAGCCAATTCAAATTTAATTAAAACTATCAGTTTAATTTAGTGTACATTTACAGCTAAAAAACCTAAAAACAACCAAACTTTACAACCATTCTATAACTCTATTCCAAATACTCATATTAGATACAGGGAAAGTCTGAATATTTGTTTTGATAAATAACTTCATTTAACTTTTTGCCCATCCATGCTTACATGTCATCTTATTCTTTACTTAGCTTAGAGTGGGAAAATGCACACACTTCTCTTTTCTTTACTTAAGGGATGTACATGCATTTTTTCCACTCCATGCTTAAAGAATTGGACAAATGAATCCCACTGGTAGTTACAACATGTAATCTTATCTGAGGTTCAATCTGTTGCACTAAAAATCTCCCTTGTGACATCTGAAAGGGTAGACAGATATAATGGAAGATTTCTGCAGTCTGTTCTGCTGTCCTATATCACTGAAGCCAACAGCCACAGGATTGGGCTCAGAAAATTGCATTAAGCCTCTGAGCTTAAAGCTTTGACTTTTAACGGAGTCTGAAAACTGACTCGTTCTTCTGCCCTTTTGAAATTCCCAGCCCGCATCCCTATCTGTGACAAGGATTATTTTTATTTTATACAGTGGTAGTATTTAGAGGCCCCAACAGAGATCAGGGCCCCATTGTATTAGACACTGAGCAAGCACACAGCAGAAGGCTTGTGCTCTGGAAAACTGACAGAAGAGAGTGAGAGGGGAAGCAGAGGCACAAGGAAGTAAAGTAGTTTGCTCAAGATCACGCAACACATCATTAACAGGCCAAGACCTTCTGGTTCTCCATGAGGTTAAGGAACTAAAGATCCCCAACATGAGGTGAACTCTTAACACAGAAAAAAATGAGACTTTCTTTTTAACGTTTATATAGCAAGATGTCCCTCACCTGCCTGTAAAAACACAATATACTGAATGTTGTCAGACACAAGATGCTGGTCTACAATACTCACAGCTCTTCAGAATTTTAAGTCTAGAACCAAAGTTGTTTATTATATTGACATGACAGTCTCCAAGCAGAGTTTATTCAGTATAAACCCTTGGGCTGCACAAGCTGAAAAGGCTCACATTCACTTGTCAGAGAGGAGGAAGAAGGCACTATGACAAATGCCGTCAAACAACAGACTCATACCACAGCAGAGATCGTTTCTTTGATCAAGAGAATCACAGCCTGAAAACCTGTAAATACCAGCACTCTGCATCGTCACTTACAAATTGTGACAACAGTTTAACACTGAATTGCTACTGAACTTATTTTCTTATATTAGCTGCTGTACATAAGGAAGCTGGCAACAGTTTTGAATTTTCATTCATGTGCAATTTCAGTGGATGAGATGAGAAAACTTTTGTAAAGAAAATACTTAAATATTTACTGCGTCAAAGTAAAACAGCAACAAAAGGCGAGATTGGGAAAAAGCCACACCAAACATAGGGTGCAATATAGGTTTAAAACAACTGCTTAGAAGATAGGAAACCTGCCTCAAATATAGAGAGGAGTTGAACCTGGATATTGCATAAAATCCAGGAAAGATTAGGATGTTAGAATAAAGGGAAGGACATCACCACCTTCTGGTGCTGCAGTTTCCCCATTTCAGTTTTTCCTCTGAGTTCAAGGGAATATTGGGATATACTACTTCTGCCTGTGATCTATTCAGGCACTCTGATAACTGGCACCTTCTGAAAGGCAATTTCTAAAGGAGATGAGATCTTCCTGGAAGGAACAAAATAAATCCCCCTACTCCATAAACTGTTGTGAAAACTTCCATTCAAGAAATGGCATATTCTATTTTGAGAAAACATTAATAAGATACACAAAAGAAGGGAAAAGGAGATGGAGTAGACTGAACGTGCCTTCAACATTTGGCACTTGGCAGTAGCTCCCGCCCTCACATCACGGATCACGGCTATTGATGATGCACTGAAGTGTCCACTTGAAAGAGAACACATAATCCCACGAATCATGACTGACGGTGTAACGCAAGTTGTGTTTAGAGAGCACGTATCCATGTTTATACATTGGTTACTTGGAAACCACGTGCCAATGGCTATTTTTTAATTTACATGTACAACCTCACAGAAATATTTCCACCACATGAAAGACTGCGTACAGTATTTCATTGTGACTTCTGGTTCCACTCCAATGATGTCAAAGTCATATATTTACATTTACTTGAGAGCCTGCCAGTTCCAGGAGCACTACAGAAATTTGTCACAGGATGCTGCTTTGACGCCACTTCAGTGTACCTTTAGAACTATCATTCTGTTGGCTTTTTTCTACAGCTAGAAAGCTTAAAAAGATTGAACTGAACAATGCGTTTTGCTGGTTAGCTGACATGGAGCTAAAGAAGGTGACTAAAACATTTAAAGGTTCACTAAGGTACAGTGACACACGCAGGAAGAATGCAACTGGTGAGGCTGCAATGCTGGGTTAAAAAACAACTCAGTCTAGCACAAATCCTTACTCCTTCCAAAAAGTTTTACAATGCCACATAGCACCTCTAAAAGCTTTCTGGTTTACTACTGAATTTATTTCTGGTTTTGGACCCAGATACGCAATCTTGAGATGCCTACAAAGAAGGGTTAAAAACAATACAAGATTAACACCAATACCAAAAGAACAAGTCTCTGATTACTAAAATAACTACAAAAAAACCCACAGTTTTCACACTGGACAGAAAGTTTACAGCAACTTGAGTTCTGTCAGACAAGCAATGGATGTGAACCTCAGAACAAGTGTCTCTACCAAGATCTCCCCTTCTCTTGGCTTTCAGGCAATCCAGTCCAGGAGTTACTGGTCACAGCACTCTCCTGCCACGCACAGGGGCAGCGTTTAGGGAAAGAGTCAGTGTCATCTATAAACACAGATGCTTTCCAAACAGATTAGTGATGTAAAATAAACTCTACAATTGCATTTGCTTGTCTTTAAAACCAGGAATTCTGACTTTTCCAGAATAACTGCAAATGCAAAATCTGCCTCATATTTAATCTGCCTCATACTCAGTTCTGTTACAACTACTTTCCTCATCATTGTTCTATGAGCAATGGTCCCAGTAACTCTCACAATTAACTTTGCAAACTTTCTTCACATTTAAAAAAGCCTTTAGGATAAACTCCTAATAGCAAAATTGCTTCAAGCAGTCTTACTCTAGTAAATGAGCTGGTATCACTAGTGATGGAGAAATCTCATGATATCTAATTATGTGTGTACACTTGTTATGATGGTTTCAGATTTCTTTGGTTTACAAACACTAACTCTTTATGATATTTTGGAACTCTTACTTCTGGACCAAACTGAGATGAAGAAATAATAAATGAGAGTATTGGATCATCAAACTACAGGTTTGGACAGTAATTTAATTGGGACTTTCATCAAAGATCACCCAGAATACTCAAATAACGGGAAATACAGTTTTTTTTCTTGTCCAAAAAGCGTCAATAATAAATTTCACCCTGATTCTCTACTAGTTTCCTATCCATTGGCAATTGTAGTCCAGGCTTTTGATGGTTATGTATAAAGACACAAATTGCCAGGAGCCCAGCTATATTCATTCTTTCTCCCAGGATGGCAACTACAACCAGCCAGGACAATCTAATACTGTATCACACATTTGAACATCACAGAGTGGGAAGAAAGCTGTTCTTGTTCAAGAGCCCCAAACCCACCTTTTACTACAGCCTTTACACCTACAGCCTGCTGTGTCCCAAGGTTAGCCACTACTCTGCAGACATGCAAGGCATTAAAATAGGCATTTTAACTTTAACTGGTGGATGGCAGGGAACCATTTCGTTTCTGGTTATCTTTGTTGAACTTTTGAATGTGAATATGCACCCTTAGCACCCAGAACAAGTCACAAAAGTTTGTAGTTTTGCCTTCAGTTCTTGCAAACCTAAATGCCTCAGCAATATGAAAAATACATACGCAAACTTTACAGATGCTATGGTCATTCACTTATCTTCCGGAGTGAAGGACAGCTGTACTTTAAAGCGGGCAAATAACACTAAATAGACATCTAAGACAGGAAGTAAAAATACCGAACTTTAACTGCTGTCACTAGTCACCTCCGAATCACTTGTTCTTGCAACACCTAATAGAAACTATAGCTGACCTTTGGACAGACTGCTGCTACTCAAAATGAAATCTGGCCCATGAGTAAACTCTCTATTCTACGAAGAATATTACAGATGTTTTAATAGGGAAGTGAAGAGGACACCAGTATTTCATCTCATAAAATAGAAGTACAAAAAGCACCTTAAATTATTTATTTGGAAAATGCTGACCAAATTTTGTCCAGCCTCGCAAAGAATCTAAAATGCAAGATGCCAAATTACATCAGAAAGGATGCAATTATCCAAGTGAAATGAAGTTTTAAAATGCAGTTCCATGGCTCCGGCTACTCCTTTATTATTGTCTGAAAACGCCTTTTACAGAGATGTCTTACAAAGACGGTCAAGTGCTTTCTTATTCTTACAAAGGACAGTCTATGCTCTTGAGCTAAACATAAGGCTCAGTTATAACAGAAACTGGATAGTTGGTCCCCTTCACAGATTATGCCCCTCTGTTTTCACACTTCTGGAGGCCAGTGTTTCCATACAAGTTAATCACAAACACAGTCCTCACTGCCAGGTACTAACCTCAATACAATTCAGCCATCAGCAGAGTCATTCTCTGAACTGTTACTGCTTCAGTGGGTATTTCCTATCAAGGCAGGACTGTGGAATATTAGCATATATAGCACAGCATCCTCTTCTGTGATGCACAACTCTTTTTACTGTATATTCACAGCAGACCACACAAAGCATCATATTAGGTCACCAAAAGCTCAGGAATAACACTGATAAGCTCACTTGCCTGTCCTGACTAAACTTCACCCACTGAAATAACCAGGGTAGCAGGGGAGTGGCTACCTTAGAGGTCATAAGGCAAATGTACTAGAGCAGATTCACATGCCAGACTGAAAGCCTCTGAGTGGATGGTTTAAAAGGCCAGGTAGCAATGTGCTCACAATTCAGATTTTGCTTAACTACTTCAGTACAAGAAAAGTTAGCAGAATATGAAAAATTAATTTTGATTAAGTTCTGCATAAGCTTTCTGCAATTACCAAATAAAGTACCTCTACAGCTTCTGCCTTACAAGTGAACCAAGGTTATTATCAATTTGCTCTTGATATAAGAAAGCCATTTTCATGTACTTACATCTGCTCTCAGAAGGAAGAGAAAACAGTTTGTAAAGTTCCCATTAGCATTCAAAAGCAGCAACATCTGCTGGGAGTTTTAAGAGGCTTATTGCTGTCACTTAATCAGCACCACAGGCCACCTCTGCCCTTGCCAGCACTCCAGGTATGGTTTCAAGAGATGAGGGGATAATTTGACTACACAACAGTTCCTGCAAGACTTCTGTATCTATAAAAAAAGTTCTACTCTTACTGCTGAGGATAGGTAAAATCCACCTATGCTGATTCCTCCTTGCATAAACCTGTAAATAGTATCATAGCTGCAGTCATTAATCCTTTCGTACGATACATGACATAAGTGAAGCGGCATTTTAACAAGCAAGACACAAAACCTAACGGTGAGTTCACTTCAACGTGGTGTAGCTGTAGCACCATCTAGAGGATTTGAGCTAGAAATCCTTCACACGATGGGCAAAAAAACTGGAAAACTGCTCTCAAAAGTTGTTAAAAAAATCTTCACACAAAAAAACATTTTGAGCGAATTTTCATTCTAACATTTATCTGCAGAGTAACTTAAATTGTTTCATACATGCCTACGTGACAGACACTTTTTCTTAAATGCTTTCTCAGTTTATGATATTTGGATTCATGGAGGTAACAGAAGATTAGAACAAATAAAACTTTATCGACACTTAGATTGGGAAAGATCTTGATCTCATCCACTCTAGGTCACATGCTTGCTACACGACCTTTTTCAGGTGGAGAAAGGCAGGACCCTTTCCTACAGTTTTGTTCATAACATTGCAAGGATGAGTAACTTTACTCTGTTTTCCTTACTTTTCACCTTTTTAAAGGAGGTTTCTTAATAAAACCAAAGCCAAATTTCAATCAGGGAAAGGGAAGAGGTTTTTAATTGAATAATAATGCATTTTATTATATTTCACACATAGAAGGAGGTGCTGACAACAACTGATTGCTCACTGCAGAACTATTAAAAGAAGAGGAGAAGGACAGGTACAGCCCTGGAGCCCTACTGATTATTTTTTCCATCCACAGACACCCCAAACCTCATTTTGACTACTTTCAGCTTGGCACACTTTCCTCCATAATTTAACTCTGCTACCACCACAAAATAACACTTTTGCTCCTGAAGCCTTCTGGGGATAGCAAAGTTCAACCCTCTTTGTTACTTCTACGAAACTCTGAGCCAGCTCCTCAGAGACTGAAAGACCAAGAATTAATTGAGAATATTCACAATGCAATTGCTCCACAGAGTTTGTGGGCAATAAATCCAAACTGTAGCTCCCGTTCATTGGTTGATGTGTGACTCACCAGCAGCATGATTTATAGTGACACATCTGCATTAAAAATTCAAACTTTTGTACACCTGAACACAATTTGTATTTCTTTCTCTCAGTATTGGGTCAAAATAATCATGTAATACCAAATAATCAGTCATTTATTTTAGCTATTTGTAAGGGTTGTGTGCTAAGAATGGACTCTAAGCTTTCGGCTACTATGCCACATTATCTGCTTCTACCAAATTTCCTTGGAGACTATTTGGCTAGAAATAAAAACATAGAGGAAAAAACTGGAAGAACCAACTGTACGGTCATAACAGCATCACTATTGGTCATGCATGAGCTCATTCCACTTTATAGGCCAACAAAACTGAAAACTTCTGGAGATATCCTACAGCATGGGCAAGGGAGCTATCATAATAGCTGGCAGAGCTTTACAGTTACTTGTAATCAAGATTACTGGTTATAAAAAGCGAACTTCTTCCTGAATTGAATTGATTTATGTTATTTCATAATGGCTGGCAGCAAATCAAGATTGTTTACAGCACTTCAGCGTAGCTCAGGTCCCTCAGTGTGCTTCACTCCCTCCCTACCTCTTCCTGGATCTCTAGGTTCAAGCAGCAAGGAAGGAATGAAGTTCTCATGTACTTACCAGCAAAATCCTCCTCCTAGTTTCCACATGGAGAATCACATCTTCTGTCATAGCTTGGGGGGGGAGAGAATAGTTTTAAGTATTTTCCATCTTTCATTTTTTTCCCCTCAATCTTAACTATAAATTAGTTAAGTAGTTCAAACACCAGACCACAAGTGCAAGCACCTGAACTTTAAGCTTCTCACTTGCATATTACCAGCAAATATTTAAACTTATTCACACAGATAAGCATTTGCAAGATTCCAGTCCTAGATTACGAGGAGTTTCTGGTTCTCAAGCAATATCACTCTGTTCCTAATACTGCATTCACTACTGTATATCAAAAGAATAATTATGTTGCTTGGAATCTGAATTCTCAGTTAAATTTCAAGTAACCAAGAAAATATTTTCATTTGTTGTTATGTGTCTAAGTCTGAGACAAAGCCTATCTGAGTGTCTGTAAAAGTCTGCATGTTTCAGTCTTTCATGCTGAGCATAAATAATGCTTCCAAGAATAATCCTGCATCATGTTAGCTGTCATTTTGGCTCCAGTTCAGTATTTTTTGCAAAGCTGAGCTGATATTTTTATTGGTTTTAAAAAGACACGTAGGCATCTTGCATCCATGAAAGAAAACAGTGGTCTTGAAAGAAGCCTTGAAAATTAAAAAATAGCAACAGGGCAGCAAAGTAAGTCGAAAAACTCCTCCTTTTCATTTTTCTAAATCCCTGGAATTGCCAGTCCAGTTACTGGGGGGAGGATCACCATTATTCCTTACAGTATGTTATCCTACAGCATGCTGACTTTAATTGGACTGTAACACCAAGGATCACTCCTGTGACCAACACCAACAGTAAGACCAGGTTTATATTGTATAATTCATACGTTTTCATTTAAGAGCATCTACTGACTGTATTAAAACAAAATTGCCCCGCAGATGTTCCAGTCAGATTCAATAATCACACACCAGTGCTTCCAATTGCACAAAAAAAAAAAAAAAATCTGTAAGGATACCTCATTTCCAAAAATTCAGACCACCATACTTCTTACTGTAACAAAACTGCACAGGTGTATCAATGCAAATTTCACTGCTGGCTAAATTGTTCACAGGTGAAACAATTCACACAGCTGATGCAGTCACTCATAGGACCAGTATCTGCTACAAGCATAGTGTTCTTGATTGTCTTCCATAGCATATCATAGGATGTTGGGTTAACTCCTAAAGTAGTAGCTTTTGAAATAAATATACTGGTATTCCTGATAATTTCTCCCTTCCCTCATAAGCCAGATTTTCAATTGAGTTATACACTTAATTGAATACACAGCAACTTGAACACTCCTGATTTATGTTGGCCCTTACCAGCCTGAAACTTAATAAATGCCTAGAATAATATTGTTGCAACAGATAGGGCAATCCCACACACTGAAGTTATTTTCTCTCCAACATAGGGCCATAAACAGCATTAAATTATGTGCTGATATACTGTTGCAAGTTTCAAATACATTTGGGTCCTTACAGAGCTGCAGATTAGTAACTAGCTTGTTGATTTGTTCTTAAAGCCCGTCTGTTTAAAAAAAAAAAAGGGGGCAGGGGCTGCTGGCTTCCCAAAACACCAAACTTTGTAAACTTGCCAACTCTTTAGAGCAGAGCAGCTAAAAGTCACTCTAATGACAAGACCCCAGGAAGCTTCATAAACAAGACAGAAGACCCAGTGAGACTAGCATCCCCTGCCCCTTAAAAAGACATGCAAGAGTCTTTTGAACATATCACTAATATTTACTGTGTGCATGGAGGAAAATGGCTCTTCAAAGGTCTTGCACATGAAGTTTGTTCACCTACTATTTTGGTAAAGGAGAATAAAAACACGTGGGTAACTTATTTACACTACAGCATTCTAAAAGTAGCCTACACCAATTTGAAATGTGTAGTAAGCTATCGCAGCACACAACATTTCTTATGATTTATCTACCTATACACAGTGATCATAGCACAGCTGGACTGGAAAGCATCCACTAATGAAAAACAAGCTCTGCACACCCACACAACATGTAACACTTATAGAAAAAAAAGAGAGCAGACAAGGCAACACTTATACATAGGGAGAAGAAAAATACTTATTTCTAACAACAGTAGATAAACTGGTATCTTTGGGATTTGGTCAGTATCAACCTTAGCTTTAAAATAAACTAATAAAAAAAAAAACCCTCTACTACAACAATGAAGGTGACTTGGGTTCATTTCACCTCACCTACCAGCCACAGTCCATCAACAGAGCTCAGCCTCAAGACTATCCAAAGCAGAAGTCACACTAAAGGCCGTAGGCCCCTTGAAAGCACTGATAAGCCCTCACTGCCCTGACTCGCCCCACCTGGGGCCTCCCCTCACGTCCTCTGGGCTCCATTTAAGCCCGGGCCTGGGCCCTTGCAGCCCCCTAGGCCATGCTGCAGGTGCCCTTGTCCTCAGCCCTCTCAGGGTGTCTCTCCTGGCTGCCCCTCGGGTGTGAGTTGTGGGTCCCAGCACAGACCTCGGACCTACACTGCACCTGCCGGCCCCGGGTCACCGGGCGCCGCCCGCAGCGAGCCGGAGGCGGCACCGTCTCCTCAGGGGCCGCGCTCGGCCCGCGCTGCCGCTCCCCGGCGTCACTTCCGCCGCTCCATAGCAACGACGGCGCGGCGGCAGCGAGGCCATGGTAATGGCGCTGCTCCCGCCCGCCGCCCCGGCGACCGGAGGGGGAACGGGGCGGGCGCCGGGGAGCGGCCGCGGCCGGGGGCGGGTGGGGGGGCAGAGGGCAGAGCCCCGGCGCTGCTTTCGGGCACGGCGACCCCGCGGCCTCCTCACAGGGGCCCGCGCTCGCCGTCGGGCGGGAGCTGTGGTGGCTGCGGGGGTGCTGTGGTGTCCTCTCCCCTCACAGGCTGAAGTGGAGGAGACCCTAAAGAGGATTCAAGCCCACAAAGGGGTTATCGCCACTATTGTTATAAACGCCGAAGGTAAAACGTCCTCTGCTTTCTCCAAGTAACAAACTTGGTAGCGGCAATGAGTGTAGTAACTCTTAAGCACAAAATTGCAGATCATGAGGTGTTAACAGAATCCGCTTGCGATGCTTTATGAAGGTGTCGTGATTTTCAAGAATGCGTGTTTCATCTTTGGTTTGTGGCCATTTCTTGAAGCTCTCCATTTGATGTAGTTTTTCATTCAAGTCAATAAAAAGCAGAAAAATGGAAAGCAGAGCCTTGACAGAAGTCTTCTCTGAAGAAATAACTAGAAGTATCATAATCTTCACTTAACTTAAGGAGTTCCATGTTGTTACTTATCCCCGTTGTTTAACTAAACTATACTTTATTTTTCAGAACCAGATCTTGAACATCTCCTGGTAGGTTACAGAAAGGGAGAACTCGTGGCACTAAGCTGTTGCTTTTGCAGGCATTTTCTAGTCCAAAATTCTTCATATATGCAAGAAAATTCACTAGCACTTCACTCTCCCCCTCTTCCTCTGAAAAGTTATGATAGAACAAAAACGTCAGGAGAAAAGTATCTACTAAACAAAGTTGGTCTTCTACTGTGGGAGACACTCCTTGGCCCTGCTAAATATTCACAAGTTTTTTAAATTGTGTTATGGTGTGTTGTCATAGGAGGAAGAGCAAGCTTCATGTCAGGCCAGCTTTGGCTGTGATCCTGAAGATTGCAAGCCAAACACGAAACTGGTGACAGAAATCAGTTTTCAGAAGCTAGGCTTCTCAGGTTAATCTGTTTTAATCATTCTTTTACAAAAAAAAAGACAACTCACTCAATTTACCTTGCCTATAATTTAGTTGACCTCCTTCACTTTTCAAATCCCCCAAAAAATCTATTGCACTAGCAGCAGTTTAGCAACAGGAGGCAAGAACACTAAGAAGGGAGCCTAAATGTTATTTAGTCTTTAGAAAATGCGGACAATTTAATTTGTGTGCTCGGACATGTTAAGTAAAATGTGCCTTTGTTCACAGAATAGATGACGCAGGTCAAGAGAGAAGTGCATAGCCCGGCAAATAGAAACTGAAAAGCTGCTTTGTGCCTGCACGTGCTCATGTCTAGATACGGCTGTTCACCAAGCTGAAATGCAGCCTGGTTTCAGAACAAGTACTGTTTCAGCCATTTCTGTATTCTGTTTCAGTAAATAGAATGTGACTTGATCCAATGAGCACTTAGACTAAGCTGCAAATGAGAAGTGAACAAAATCAAGCACTTAAATAACACAAATTATCCTTTTTGAGCTTGCAGACTAATACATTTCTCAAGGCAAAATCACCAATGTAATCTAATAGAAAAATAACCCAGTTTTCTTATGTTCTGTTACTTGGAACAGTTGACTTCTTGGCACAATATTGGTCAAGTATGCTTTCCCACTGGGGTGTACTACTGCAGTCCATCGTTACCTGTGGTAGTTCTACGATGTTGAGGGAAAGCTCAGATATAGCTGTGCAGAGTTAGGACAACAGCTTTTTAAAAGGCTGTTTTGGATTCCTTCTGTCTCAATTTTGATTTGCAAAGGAGGAAGAACGTTCCACTTCCCTTTTTCGCACATTAGACTATTCACGGCAAGGTATAAAGTCCTCCCATGTCCTGTTCAAACTTCCTCATCCTCACAAACCTGTGAGGCCAGCATGTGGCCAGACTGAAGCCGACGGACAAGACTAGTGCAGGAATTTTGGTTTTAGTTTATAATTTCGAAATGTTTTGACACCAGATGCCAGATGCGAATGCAAGAGAGTCTATACTCCGTGAGGATGTATTCAAGGTACCAAAAAGTTAGATTCCACAAACTAAACCTCAAAGTAGGTGTGTAGTTACAAGTTTTTGAAACATCTCCAAATATCCATAATTAGCAGTAGTCAATCTAATTACTCCAAATCTTTCTGTAAAAAAATAAATTTAATTTCTCTCTATCCTGAAATATTTAAAACAAGTGTACAACTTAAATTAATCACAGTAAAAATACTCAAACCAATGGTGCAGTAGTGAGGTTTCTCAGGTTCCCTAAAAAGATGAAACCCTCTGTTCTTCATCAACAAAAACAGTTGTCTTTTACTAAGATTTTTGTAAAAGTGTAGGTACATTTAGGTGTAATAATATGCAGGTGAAATAGCAAATTAAAGAGTTCTGATACAAACATTGCCCTTCATTTATTTTAATGCTCGAAGTTGATTTGTTCATTGAAACACTATGCTAAGTGTACATTGTTTATTTGGAAAATCTCATGAGCTGTTGCTATCCCTCACAGTTGAGAAGGATCACACTACAGCATTTCTAATGAAGGATTTATTTGCCTTTTTCTACTTCGGGTGGCAGAGGCAAAGAGAATTTGTCCTAAAGTAAGCATAGCTCAGCTTTAATCTAAGGTTGTCACTAGTGTCAACTCATTTTCATGTTATTATTAGACCTTGGAGGATCATTAACATTTACCATTTTCATTAAAAGTGCTGTATTTGTTGAAGCAATCATTTAGATACAAGGTCATATAAACTTGACACTAATTCATTGCTGCTTTTAAGTGACTTACTATTTAATGCTGTGATTATATAGATATTCTCATGCTAATGCAGTGCTTGGGAACACCTGTTTGTTTCCATTAAAACATCAGTTCCAATCTCTGTAATAAACATTGGACACAAAGGATGTACTGGGTCATTCTTTACACTTCCCTACCAATGCAGAATTATTTCTCAAGTGACGACACAGATTTCAAGTGATTCAAATAACACTTCCCTAGGAAAATTATGGAATAGTCTGATATCTGAGATGGTTCTATTGTTTCTTTTACTCCTTTGCCTCTAATTCTTTGCCTGGCATTCCACTATTTTTGCATGTTAATTCTTCTTTCATAATCAAACTCTTCAACTTAAGTCATATTACTCTATTTTTGTATTCCTAACCTGTCCATCTGCAAGACGCAATACAAATGTATGCGAAGAGAAAATTGCCTTGCCAGCTTGTAATCTATTGTCTTTGTTAGTAGGTCAAATAAATTTTTTATTAGTGAAACAAGCTTATTAAAGCCAAACAGTTTTACACTTGCAGGATTACTGCGAACCCTGTTTTTAGTTTCACCTGGTAGCCTATTAATATAAAACACATGGTTTGACAAATCATTGATAAACAATGATTCATTAAATCATCAAAAATTAGTCTTGACTTACGTGGTCATATTTTTAATAGTTGGGATCAATACACTGTGTACTACCAATTGTCAATATTTTGCTGCTAATTGGCAGGGATTGTTCCAAGAGTGGTTTTGCTTGCCAAATGCAAATATGCCACTTCTGCCCTTTGATTGCTCTTGCTATTCCACTGGGAATGTGTCATTTCTAGCACTGCACATGCCAAGTGCTGCAGTTAAAGTGTGAGTTAGATTCTTACAAACTCGGTGACAGTGTTTAAACTGATGAAGCACCATAACTGGTTAAGTACTACAGAATGGAATCTGGTATGTATTTAAGAGCCTTAAAGAGCAATTAGGCTCTTTCATAAGTTTCATAAGGCAACTCAATGTTTAATTGCCACTGATTAATATAAATTATACATTTAGAAGCATGTAGATACCTGAAATCAACATAACTCCTTTCTGCTACAAAACAGAAAAAAACTATGAAATCCTTGTTTTTTCTCTTATGATCTGTTGTATATGAAGAATATGCAACTTAACTGAATGATTATTAGAAAATTATTTGTTTGCAGGAATTCCAATAAGAACAACTCTTGATAACTCTACAACAGTCCAGTATGCAGGTCTTCTTCATCAGCTCACCATGAAAGCCAGGAGCACAGTGAGAGATATTGATCCTCAGAATGATCTAACCTTTCTTAGGATCAGATCAAAGAAACACGAAATTATGGTAGCTCCAGGTAATATTTCTATTAAAATAACAATAGAATTATATGTCCTTTTAAGTTTCTTTTAATGTCAAAATTCTCCACAAATAAGGCTACTGTAGAAAATGCATTTTGAAAATAAGTATTTGAAAATATAACCGTATATTCACCATGTAACCAGATGTGTTAGGATTTTAATGTACAGAATTTATAGTATTCACACTTGGAGGCAACCAAAGAAGTCTAGATCTGATTAATGGTCTGGTTTCTGTGGGTTTTCACAAAGGAAAACTGGGCAAATATATATATCAAATAGTGTGTGTGTATATAGTATTAAAGGCAGCAAATCCATTTTAGCTCCAAACAGATGCAAGAAATTTTTTGTTTCT
This sequence comes from Calonectris borealis, assembly GCF_964195595.1. Lineage (NCBI taxonomy): Eukaryota > Metazoa > Chordata > Aves > Procellariiformes > Procellariidae > Calonectris > Calonectris borealis. Next base: position 17,700,547 of record NC_134323.1, read on the forward strand.
AAAAATTATTTTTTACTTGGTATGTTATCATGGTGGGATTTGTGTCACAGATGTGCAGTATTATCACCAACATAATGACTGTGATATAATTATTTTCCTTAAAACAACCAGGGGAATATAGCAACCTGTTTCTCACTCGTGTTAAATACAAATATATGTTAATTTGTTAGTTGTGTCTCTAAAATAGAAAACAAGGCCAGATGAGCTGTGGTGAAGCTGTGGTCAATTACCAGTACAGGGTCAATCAGGCAAAGTGGAAGTGATTGGTTGGGGGTGAGATCCTAATGTGTGTGCTAGCTAATTGAGAGACTAATGGTATGCAGGATTTTGACAGAAATATCCAATGAAGGCATGGAGAACAGAAAGGAAGCTTCAGGGATCTCCTTAGCATAGCCACCGGGGAGGACGTTGGCTCTGAGCTTGTAGTGATGGACAGCCTTCACTGGGGTAGTCCTCTATGCTGATTTCATAGCAAATGTAGAGCAGAGGTACTGCACTACGTACGCACAACCTCGCCTCGCTGGAATTATTTATAATGCTGCTATGAAACCAGTATGTGTGAAAGAAATCTGGCACTGTCATTAAGTGTCAACATTAGTCATCAGCTGATACTAAGATTAAAATTTTAGTTTAGTTTCTATTTTGGAGTATACATCTAATGCATTTTTTAAATCGTGGTTTTTGCTCGTTGATTTAAACTGATGCACTTGATTCTTATTTTGCATTTGCCCTTCACTTATTTTTTAGAGGTGACTTTTTGACTAGTAACCATTAAGCGTGTTGACCTGAAAATAAGTGGTATAAAATGTGAAGCTTTTTTGCTAACAGGGAGATTAGTTGTTCAAAGGCTTGATTGTATTTTACTATAATAGAAGGCGGCAAATGAACCACCTGTGATTTATATTAAGTTGCTTTTGGATGAAAGTGGCAATGCAGGAGTGCAGCTTCTTAACTCTCCAATTCATTGGCTACTTTCAAGAAATGTTTCATTTAAAATAGATAATGTTATCCATTAACATGCTATCCAACTGAATTGTTTCCAAAACTTCCCCAGGCTTTTAGAATTAGTAGGCGAAGTCTGGCATGCTTAGAATTTATTCATAGTAGAAGTCTATTCAAATCTTTTCTGCTTTTTAATGTCTAAATGGGGTTCTCAATTTTGAATAAACTAGTTAGTGAACTGAAAGAAGTTCTCTGCACCTGCAGAAGAGGCTGCAGATGTCAAAAGTTTTTTATTATAACAAGTGCTAGCTTCCAGGTGCTTATCTTGTGACTTTTTTCATCTTGTTTAAGTATCTTTACAGCTTCTTGAATGCAAATCCACTGCTTACTAGAATAGTTTTAATACGGTATAGTTAAGCTTTATGACACAATTTTTTTTATCTGTAATCTCAGATTCTTGTAGAAAGTGCTTGTATTTTCTAAATGTTTTTTATATAAATGCCATTGCTTTTGCTTATGTTTTATAAACAAATAAAAAGTTGAAGAGGAATAGATGAATAAAGAGTATTTTTCTGGAAATAAAGTAAAATATTTCAACTAAACATTTTTATATCTTTTTGCAGATAAGGAGTATCTCCTGATCGTTATTCAGAACCCATGCGAATAGTCCTAGTATGGCAATATTTTTAGAAACAGTGATGTAGTTCTACTTGTTAAACTAATATTACTTGTTGATATTTAATATCAAACATAGCATTAAGTAATTTTACATAAAGTGTAACTGTCATGACTGAAATGTTGCCAATTTAAAGTTCTCAGTTGTAGCTGTATCAATTTGTGTTTGAGCAAATTGTAATGCGTATATCAAAATATTGTATGTTTATCTTGATACTCAGAAGAGTGATAATAAAGTAAAATGCTTAAAACTCTCTTTAATGAATGTTCAAGCTATTCTTGCAATTAAATAATTCTCTTTACACTTCTAACATTATGTTAGAGGAGAAATCATACCTCATGGGAAGCTGTAGATCATGTGTATACATAAATCTATAAATGTGTCCCTATGAACTAGAGTAACCACAGTTAACACGAACCAAAGAATACAAGTGTAGTTCATGTCAGTAATGATGGACTGGATATTGCCCTGTTGTTAACTCCTGTTTTTTAAGTTTTCTAAGGGAAGAAAAGTGAAAGAAAAACTATCTTTTATTATTTTCCAATCTCTATGGATGGAAACAATAGCTTCATTTAATATTTTCAGTACTGGGAATTTCAAGCAGACAACGTTGAGCCTGCACTCTAATGTAGAACTACTGTTAGTGTGTTGGTAATGGTAAAGTGCTTTTTGATAACTACACTACAGTTATATTTGATAACTACTTAAGCCTTTAGATCCAATACACAAGCTGTATGCCGTAGTGACATGGGACAAAGGGTGGGTTAAAGCTCAGAATGTTTCCCGAATCGGATCCATGTTTATACAGTAGCACCGGAGATCAGATACGTATTGTTGAGTGCCTTTAAAACAGATGCACTGATAAAGGGCCGCTGCGGGGCTAAGCTACCTACAAATCCATTCTGTTCAGAAGACGTGCTCTGTCAGTGCCTTGGGATGAGTCTGTGGCTGATGTGCCCTCCTGGCTGAGGGAGGGCAGTACAGAATGGGTGCAGCACCCCTGTTCTGCCGGCACTGCGTGCCTCAGGTGAGGGTAAGCGTGGCTATAGGCTTTCCTCGCTCGTGATCCCAAAGTCATGCTAAGCTTTGCACTTGAGTATACGCTGAGACAGCGTGAAAGTGAGAGGAGTTTGACCTGACCCTGTGATTGAAAAAATATCCAGTCATACTTGTACTACAAATCATCTCTAGTTATACAGATTATATATAAACTTTATCAATTAGTTATTTAAACTTTAAAACTTCAGATTGTCTTCAGTTGGTCACAAGAAGGGTTTTTTTCTAGATATAGGAAGGAAGAACAACAAATGTGTGGGGTGGCTGTGAGGACGAAAGGAAAAATGGATCTGTTGAATATTGCTCAGAGATCTTTGTAGTACATCATATGAATTGTGGTTGAGGTTATGAAACTGATAAATCACCGCATGTCTCGTTGGATATTGAGTCAGCAATTTGCTATTAGGGCTATGTTATGTATCACTCAAAACTTACACATAGGAGAGTTATCAAAGCCTAGTGGTATTTTTTTCAAACCTGACTGTTTGCTCTGACTTTGCTGAATAGTTTCAAAAGGCTGTATTTCACTGAAAAATCTGGGAGGGTTGGTCCTGCTCCCGGGAGCGGAAGATATCTGAGCGCTGAGATCTGAAAGGCTAGCAGACACATTCCACACCTAAGCGGTGGGTGGTGGGGACCACGGGAAGATTCAGTGCCACTGCATATCGAGAGGCGGCAAACCCAAAGGCACAGAGGCCCAGTGTGATGGAAATTAAGCACAGCAATCCAGCTGGGCAGGGCTATTCAAAATTTTAAGGATATGTGAATCAACGGGACACTATTGGTGCCACTTACTGTAGGCAGTGCTGTGCCAGAAGAATTTCCTTACTGCTGGAGGGTTTTTTAATTGCGCACTGGAAAAAAACTATTTTAAGTTGTTTGTAATGCACCAATATATTGACATGAGGCAATGCTTTAAAAAAACTAAGTTTTTATTTGTTATCTTCTCTGCTTCTGTTGTGATAATTTTAAAAATCAAACTTATTTATTGCTATGTATTAGTGAACATTTATTCTACTAATATCCTGGCATGTCAAATGCCTAACAATTCAAAGCCCAGATTTTTCACTTCAGCACCTACCCAAAAGTATTGCTGAATTCCAACTACTACTAATGTGTATTTGGGGCTAATAGTTTTGTCTCCATATTTTTCTCTAAGAGCTTTCAATTCTGTGGAGGTTTCAGTGTATACGTTCACAAAACTGCCAGAATTACAGTCCCTGTTACACTTTTCTACTGTCAAAAATAATATTGGTGTTGCAATTTCCAGCATCATTGAAAAATGTCCTTCTGCCCAAAGAACACAGCAGTGCATTGCAAAGAGAAAAGCTTAGTGTCTGGCAATGTTCTTTCATTTTTGTCTTTCTGATACATGTGTTCGTTCCCTTTACAGACTTTAATCCAATATTTATTAAGCAGCTGATGATTGCTGTAGCTTGATAAAGCACTCAAAAAGACACTTAAGTCAAATCATTAAAATTAAACACATGCTAAATCATTTTGCTGAAAAGTGTTTTTATGTGGAAAAATGGCCTTAAGCAGATGCACGTAGTTCTCCAAGGGTCAAATACTGCTCACAAATTAGTTTCTTTCACTGTTCCTATGAGAGGCATAGATGCAGATAAGAGGGCAAAGTTCGGTCCATTTATAATGATGTGCGTAGTAACAAATGTTATGCAAACACATGGGCTGAGCTGTGCTTCTGCCAGCTACTCTTACCAGGGCAGTCTCTAATCGGGTTTCCTTGAGAGCACTGTAGTATTATACAATTTTGGCAACAACTTCACTAGGGAGCATAAATTGAAATACTCCATTTCATTCCCTGGTAATTTGTTCCTATTTTCCGTTAGCAAAAGCAAGCTGAACACGTGCAAACTTCTCATTTAGGTCTTTCAGTAGGAAATGGAAGTAACAATAGTTAAGTCTCTAACAGTCCTAATGGAAAACCCTCGTCAGCACACTGATCTGAACAAAGGTGGGCCATTGAAAAGGAATGGAATCGTCCAGACAAAATACAGGGAAATAAATCTTTAAGTTATTTGAGCACCACAAAAGTGTTACACTGAGTCATTTCAGCTGTCATTTATGTGAACCAGCAGAGATTTTACTAGTTAACAATTAACTGGGGGAGGTTGAGGAAAAAAGTAGCATGAAAGAGATTAATTTCATAGATGATAATTTTGTCAAGGGAATGTTGAGAATGTCAAGAATGGCTGCTGTTCATTGAAAGGCAGCGTTTGGGTTGAATTGTAACATGCTAGTTAGGCAATCAGCCAAGGAATAAATTATGTCAGTATCATGCGTTTGGGCTCCTCAAAATAAACTAAAATAGAAAGTTCTCAGAGAGCCTCCCACTTTCAAAATAAAGTACCTTGGATTTTCCTTAATGTATAATTTTTCAAAATGCATGGTCCCTCATGGGACAACAGCTTCGGCCAGCTGATTCATTCAAGGCAGTTGTTCATTCTCCTGTATTTTGCTCATCTTTTGCTCATCTTTTGCTCATACTTAATACTTTTAAGTATTTAATTTAATGCACATTCAGTGCATTTGGTAGTCTGGCTTTCTATGAAGTTACTTGGTTTTTTAGACATACAATTATCATTTAGTCCACATTACACAATGCATACAGAAGTATCAAATGGTGTCTTTTTCAGCTATACTTTCAGCTTACCTCAAGATGTATGTAGATCTGTGGTCTTATGTTTGTATGTTATTTGATTGAATATAACTACGGGATACAATGAAAGGGATTCACAAACTGTGCAACTGATAAAGCATTTGTAAGATAATGAGCTGCTAACCATTTGTCACTTGTGCAGACCTGCAGGAATTTATGTGTTTATATTTTGTTAGGTCTGGCAAGGGCATTCTTGTGACAGGGTTCTTAGAAGGGAGTGTAATGGTGAAGAAGGTGGTATTAAATATTAAGTCAGAATGGTCTGAAGTGGACAGTATTCATTAAGGATGTTCACAGTTCATCTAGGAAGCACTAAGATGTTAAATATTAAATTCTCCTACTTCCAATGAACAAATTATCAGACTGTGTACTTCGTCATATATTAATTGTGCTTGCCAACATAATTTTAGTGAGAAGTTCCTCAGATTTACTGATGACACAAGGCTTCATATACAGCAGTGTTATATATATGATGGGCACATATATGTGTATATATGTATATAAAGCATGTATATATAATTACTGTTAACTTCCTGAGAGGTTGGACCCCACTGGATTCTCTGAAGAAACTATCTGGTTGTCTTAGTAATAGTGAACCTGAAAAGGGCAGATTAGTAAAATATCATAATCATCTGAAAATGCAGTTAGGAATTAATACCATTTTCAAGAGTTATTCAGTTAGTTTTGGAACTAAGCAGTGACACCAGCACTTTCAATAACAGAGTTTTCCCTAGCAAGAGGAACCAATCCCAGCTCCACTGTCTCAACTCAGCAGGACGCAAATTCTGGAGTGGACCTGCAGAAAAAGCCACAGTTTTCCTAAATAAACTGATGTCATCCTTTTAATTATGTTTTAGTTATTAAGTTACAATCTAGAGACAGCAAGATAATTCCCCTATTGATTTTTCAAATCTCAGGCAGCCAAATTAGAGTAGCCTGGAGAATTACAAGTTTGTGTTCCCTTTGCCTGGCACCTGAACAAATTAAATCTCTCAGTTTGTAGAAAAATTAGGTCATAACAACAAGGCTCACTGCGGGACTTCACAGTATCCATGGGAGAAAGGAAGACTGATGCTTGGAGAGAAAGCCTAGAATGTCCTAAGTTAATTAAGCATAACAGCAGAGGTACATCGTATATCTGTTCAGATCATAGCATCGATTTGAATCTCTCTGAATTTCAGGACATTCACATTTGGGGACACAGTGAGACTGGAAACAGACCCCTGTATCAATGCAGCGACTGGTAGGAAAGTAAAGGCCACAGGGAGATCTGAACTGATTCCTTGAGCTTTGTGGATAATTTGAGAGAAAAAAAGGTTAATTCTCCTTCAGGATGCAACCAAGCAGAAAATCAGCTAGTCCAAATACACGTAATTTTCGGTCATCTCTGCAAATTATCCTTAAATAATAACAAAAACACTCAGAATTTATTTCTGAGGAATTTTCAATAGTTACATTGAACAGGATACACTTTATTTTTAAAAGCAACACTGATTTAAGTCAAAATTCTTCAAAGTGGATGCATAACAAGAGGGCGTGAGTTGTAACTGCCCACATCCTACTCTGGACAGCTGGGGCTCTCAGCTCTGCATTTTGTTTGTGCTGGAGTAAGGAGTGTTCTTCCTCTTTTCCAAAAATACGTAAGTCTGCCTTTGACCTGAGTACCCTTTTAATTGCCCTGGCTCTGTACCATAGATTTCAGTGAAATTGCTTCTATCTAAAGCAGTTAAAATGATACACAGAAGAGACCATCACCCTGAGTCTATGCCGATTGGGTCAAAAAGAAATCTCGATGTGCTTTCACTGCTTTGTTTTTAAAGATACTGAGCAAGAAGACAACTGCCCTAGACCATTCTTTGATGAAGATGGATAGAAGTCAGCATTAGTTGCCAGCTGGCAATAGGTTGATAAAGTATTGTTCAAGGCCATGATTGCAAGAAGGAAAATAGCTAAACAGAGATTCAGGCTAAGAAAGCTTGCTATAATACGGCTCATCATTAAAAAAAAATAGCACTCACTGGCACTTTGCATTTTCAAAGCACTGTACGAATGCAGAGAAGAACGTTGTACTGAAGTACTTCAGATATCACAGAAGCTAGGAGCAGCAGAGATTCAGCTTTCTTTGGTATCTATATATACAAACTCCCCAGTTAAATCAATGAAGGTGACTGCAAAGTATGACAACAAGGGATGCATTCATTAGCACTATTCAAACAATTTAAAGTGACTTTTCAAACATGGAAGGAAAACTCTAGGATCCAGTAAATTATTCCTTCCCCCTCTTGCCCCTTGTCCTAAGGGGACCCTGCATTTGTTGGATGAATCCATCTGTTTGTCAAACTTGTTGCTAATTTTGCCAAAGGCTACCTCAGAATCCGGTCTCAGGAGCAGTGTCTGCTTCTTACACACCAAACCACAGTGCCTACCGCACAACTGTTGCTGCTGAACTAAGTACGTAAACATATTCTTCTGCTAAAATCAGCGGGAAATCTCATGGCCACTTTCTACAAGATTTCTGAGCTATGAATGGTTTACAGTACCTCACTATGTCTGGTTCAGGCTAAAACCCAGAAGAGTATAGTCAAATAGAGATAATAAATAACAGTAAGATACTTAAATTAGTTATGAAGCTGTATCATTTCTGTAAGGAATGTTTACTGCCAGTTGTGAAAAGCTGCCAGTTTCCTTCTAATTTACTAATTAGTGATTTATAAGAGAGAGCGACCATTGCTAGAATTACCCTTTCATCTGCAAAAAAGTCACGGCTCTAAGTCTAGAGCTCAATATTGACCAACTGCGTGACTGCCAGCACGTACCTCAGGATTGTGGAGAAGAAACTGGAAATGCTCTTATCTCTAAGCAATTGAAAGAGTGGAGCTAGATGGAAAAGCGAGAAGTGTTCCTGGTTAAGCAAAGATTTTATTTGCTGTGACATTTTGTTAAAGGAAGTTTATAGCTAAACCATAATCCAGATAAAAAAGAGACTGACAAATCCGCAATCTTTAAGATTGCAGATTATTGTTAATTGTAGAATATTCTAAGGGGACTTTCCCAGTGTACTATTCCAGGAGCATTCACAAGATACTTGCCATGGTCTACCTCACATGACAAAACCACCCTTGGCCTAAAGGGCTCACAGTCTGCAGGACCACTTTCCTTCTTTCTACCAGTGTTTCAGCAGAATAACTTCACTGGCTTAAATGAAATTATTCTGCATTCACACAAGCTTTATTTTCCCCTCGTGTGTTCCACTTTGGAAGAATTTCAGAAATAAAAGAAACACTCATGGTTCAGCAAACCGCAAAACAGGAGAAGTTATAGTCAAGAAAATTTAGTACCTGCACAATATCACTGCATTTTTTTCAACCAGTTTTATTCCTTTCCTTTAGGGAAGCAGAGGAACCACAGACAATTTCTATTTATTTACCATACTGCAATCCATTAATAAGACCACTGTAACTCTCCCTTGGCTACGCAGTATTAGTTTCCCTAATTTCTTGCAGAGGTGCCTGTGCTAATGCACTAGTACAGTACATTACTGCTTAGCTGTAGGTTCATTGTAAAGGTAGGATATGAAATAGGTTGTGGTTTTTAGAAAGAGCAGCTATGAAGCCATCATATTGAAAAGACTAGGCACTCTTGATATACCGATTATTTGCAAAATGTCATACATTGCAATCTCAGTGAAGTCAGCACTATGGTAGGTAGCTAACTGATAGGTTTCTCTTTGCAAAATGGGGATGTTTCACCGGGTTTTAATGTATTTCACACCCACAGTATCTCACTTAAAGTAACGCATTTCACCTTCTGCTTTGGGTTAGAACATCAGAAAACACATTTTAAAGACATCAGATATTGTTTTCAGCAACTCATAGTTAAGCTTTGCACCCATTTTCCCTCCCCTGCCGATGTTCTGTAAGATAAGGTATGAAATTTTTCCTATTGTCACAGTTTTATTACTCAGAAATTTATTTTTAAATGTTCCATTGATCACCATTTCCTGTTGAAGGAGGTAATGTCTATTTGCACCATTTGCATTCAAAACAAGCAGAGCTACAAGGAGAGAGGAATTTATTCACACACACCATTACTTCAGCCAGATGCCATAAAGAAATTGCCCTAATTTGTAGTATTTAGATTGAAAGTATCAACCCCCCAAAAAATTCACAGGCCCTTTAGGTGTGGAAGTAGGTTCCCTGAATTTCTGGGGAATGATAGAAGAAAAAGGAGATCCGTATTTAGGAAGAGGAGTTCCATTTTACAGTGTCTTTTTTGACTTCTGCTGTAGATCATACTCAAAGACAATATTTACTCAGTGCCTGTGGATCAGATAAGCACGCGGAATAATGGATACACAAATATTAAACATGCACACTACAAAAAAAAATTGTCACATGAAAATTTGGCGACTGAATGCTTAAATTAACATTAGCATATTCAAATCAGGGCTTTTGTGAACAAGCCTGCTATCTTCAGCTTCTGTTTCACACAGAATAACAAAAGTGGATATTTTCTTAGAGCAGAGGAAGGCATTTCAAATAACATTATGAAATTAAAAGGCATGTTTCCTAAACAAACGCACCAGCATAGGCAAGCGATGGTCTTTCCTTCACCCAGTATCCTTCACTACTTATAAGTATTAATGTTGCTCCAGGAGATAAAGGAACCTAGAAGGTGCTTCATAATTTCAGCTCTACTCAGACACCCTTAGTGACAGACGTTTCTAATATAGATAAGAAAGATGGAGCGGATATTAAAGCGGAACATCTCCCCATCTATTCTTTGTTATTCTAGCAGAGATTTACCTCGAGCGCTTTCTCCGTGCGGCGGAACTGGTTATTGCCGACGCCACCGTGGTCTGCCCGAGAGGAAAAGGCCTGGGTGTGTGTTGACACTCCCCGTCAGTGAGAGATCTTATATACTGCACATTAGAATAAAAGAATGGGGGTGTGCGAGTCAGCGGAGGGGGGAACTGGAGAAAAGAAGGAAGAACAGAGTTATTCACCTGCTCGATAAGTAAATAAAGGAAAACTTCAAATGTCTCAAATTATGCATTTTCATTCACATAAAGACTGATATTTGCTTTCAGATATGCAATGTTTAAAAACAATATATTGCAGACAAAGGTGGGAATTCTTTTGTAGTTTTTACCAGTTTTCTACTGTGGCATCACACCCTTTTTAATGGTAACATAAATCCCTGTGTAACACACTTAAACCTGTGAGCAAAAGCTTGCATTTCTTTTTATTTTTTTGTATATTTAGCTCAAGAATCCCCAGTGATTCGTAGCCCACAGGCTGAAACCAGGTTTGTTTGCTTTCTTGTCTGGCCATTAGATGGCAGACAGCAGAACGACCATTGCTGTGCATCGTGTCCTTGAGTTTATGAAATAAGCAGGAAAATGCTGCTGCTCTCTAAATTAGCTCGCTTCAGATCCACTAACGATAAAGTACTCAGCATCCCAAAGGCCTTCAAAGTCTCCTTCCTTCTTTTTACTCCCAAACCATACATTGCAGCAACCCAAACCCTGTAATAAAAACACGTAACAGCCATTCCTTCCTTCTTCCCTGACAGCCAGTTGCACTCAACTTTAAGCAGAAAGCATCATCCTAACCTCCATTCCCTACCATTTCTGCACTCATGATTAATCTCTGCCATGAAGTAATTGGTCTCATCTGAACTATGACTGATTTCCCCGTGGCAGGATTTCTCAACAGTATGAGAAAATGCCTGACGTTGCTCTCCTACTAAAGAGCTGTTTAAGCAAGGGAGTATAACCACACACTCATAGCCTGCGTTTTGAAGCAGCACTGCAGTATTTGCAAAGGTTTTTATCTACCTGTGCCAAACAGACTTTCTTTTTCACAAGTAGGTGATAACATCTACATACACCTGCTGACATCGTGAGCACATTTGCAATGCACAAAAACAAATATAAGCTCGGAAACATGTCTTACAAATGCAACCCATTTCTGTTCTTCAGATATACCCATATGAAAACCCCCTTCTTGGTGTAATTGCATTCTTAATCTTCGAAGAATGCCAAAAGATTAATGGAAAAATGCTCTCCTCTGTCACATCAACAATAGGAAATTTCCATCTATCATAATTTGAAGGAGGTGCAATAGTAGTGTGACTTTCTCACTGGTGAAAGACCCGTGACCATATGCATCAATAGCACAAGAGACCTTCGCCAATATAAGCTGTGGAAATAGGATCGCATATACATCTTGATTACCTATGGCCTCCATCCCATATAAATGGCACCCAATGGAACCAAAAAAACCCCCATTCTTGCATATTGCATTCTCTTTCCCTGAGAGTTTCTAAATGTCCTGCACACAGGAAAGCTGCTGTAGGCAAAGGAGTACCAGGTTCGCCATGCTTTTTCAGCAGTCCAGCTTCATGATATGTTTGAATAATATCTGTACAAAGCACAGCTAAGTGTAAGTTAACCGGAGTCTTTATCTGTGGGACACACTTGGAGTGGGGATAATGCAAATACACATGCACCGCACACACTACATATAGTATATTCCTATACGTCAGCATCGAAAGCAACACCAGCTTTAGCAGATGCGGTCAGGGTAAAGTATCTACGGAGCAAATTTCCAAGAGAGGTAGGGGGCATTATAAAAGTCATAGTGATTTACAGAACTACAAAAATTGTGTCAACAGACATCAATATAATCTGTTAGTCATTCACGAGCTGTATCCCATCCAACAATCAACTTCCAAAAGATTTTCTTAAAAAGTCCAGGACACTTTGCAATCATCCTAAATTCAGGAAAAGAAACGAACGCTTATGTGCTGTTACCTGAAGCATGGAGGGACATGCTTCAAGTAACATAAAAGGCATGAAACCTGACTCTAAAATTGTAAGAAGAGAAGCCCAACATAATACTTTGCAAAAAACTCTTTCTCCAGTTATGCTTCTGCGCTGTAACTTCTCATAATTCTGTTATTTGAAAAGGTGTTGGGCTGTAGAGATCTATGTTGGTTCACCATGCCCAGGTCAGACTGTGCAAGTGCAAACCTTCCCCATAAGGCCCCAGTATGCGGCAATAAATTGAAAAGGGGCTGAGTGTGTTAAGAAGTGAGAGGTGAGCAGATACCGTATTGCCCTACTTGGAACTGGGAAAACTCGTTTCACCTTCCTCCACCCACTGCACCAACTGATCGTCAATTGATTTGCAAGGGTCGCTCACCCATGCACCCTGCTTGGCTCCCAGCTCAGCCCTTGAGCACAGCTGAATATTCGGAGAACAGACACTACCCCTGATTCAACACTACGAGGGTCCGGATTTGAAGTCAACCAGCCAAGACCCCGTCCCTCACTCAACACTGAACAACCCATCGAATCAGCCTTGCCCACTTGCACACCCACTTACTCAACGAGTTGGGGATTCAGTCACCTGCTGTAGAAACAATTACTTCTGCATATGAAACTGAAGGGCTGTGCACTACAGTATCTTGATCAGAAATTAATACTTTGACATGCTGAGACTTGAAAATTTGCCCAAGAAACAGAGGCCACAGCTGCTAGTGCCTAGTAATGTGCTACACGATATTTCAGGACCTCTCTACAGTTCAAAGCTTCTTGCACCATATTCTCCAAACGGAGCACAACCTACACCAGGGCCAGCCTTCGCACACACTGCTGTCAGCCTCTAGGTACAGACTTTTATGCACTGCCATTATGGAATCTGTCATTTCAATGTGGAACTTACTTTTAAATTCTCCTTGTGGGTAACGAATAACACTTTTATTTCATTAATAATGTTAGGAGATTAGGAGGTATTTTATGGCCTGTATTCCACATGCTCTGGAAATGACTTTAACAAATACTACATCAGAGTAAGTGTGTTTGCTGCACAACAGACATCATCTACTTATGCTATCCTTCAATATACAGAGGGATAAATATGAATCCCACATGTGGGAAATTGTTAATATTACAGCACACAAGAAATCTTAGTGAATAGTCTCATAATATATTATTCATTACACATAGTGCTTGAAGACCGAGAGTTCCCATGACTACAGTATAAAACCAGTTTACTCATAGTATAAACTACGAGTTCAAAAACATGTCCCAACATAGCTAGCTACCCTTTAAGTTACCACGGAAAAGCGCAACAAGGCAGGTTATTGTCCAGTGCAGAACGACTAAACATGAGCAATACCTGTTGTAGCTGTGACCGTTTACAGACATCACACTTCCTCCGTGTCTTTTATCTCCTTGGGGCTCCCGTATCCCAGATTTCCAGACCTAACTAACTCTTGCACCATGATACCACCATTAGACCCCTCGTTCTTCCCTCATTTCCTTGCACTGTAGGCATAGATTATCTTTTAATACATTTTTATTTTTAGCAGCACTGGAAATTTTAACTGTGCTGAAATACACATTGCATATGTTGCTGAATTGTACACGCTAATGCTAGTTCAATGCTGTACTATCCTGAAGGCACTCATAATATGAGCCAGAATTACAGTTTTCAAAAGTGCCTACATGACTTTAAAGCCCAAGTTAGAATCAGTTTTGGTATTTTTCTCTGAGATTTTGAAAGCCCGACCAAATTTTGAACTTGCAATTTTATGGGCGAAAATATTCCTGGTTTAATTCTGCATCTGCAATTTAGCCCAGTTGGATGTCTTAAAACTTTTCTACAGCATTAGTATGCATGTGCATGTGTTATCACTCCTGTTACAAAACTGCTTACATACCACCCTTTTCTAGTGGCTCAAAAGATCTCAGCTGGATATTCATGTATAATTATTTTCACATAGTCATCCTCTGCCTGAGAGAATTTACATTGGCCTGTCACTGGAAATAATTGCTGTAAATTATTTTTGGCTGATGTTTTACACAAATGCACAAAGACCACATGGTGGATAAATTCAGTTAGAATCTTTTTAAAACCATTATTCTTAGTTCTAGACTACACATGACTGATTTAACAATGTTTTGATGATGGAGTGGGGGAGACCCTGTAGCTCCAGCAAGAAAAATACACCCTCCTATTGCAGGGCATGTTTCCATACGTGTATCTGAATTATTACATCAACTATCATCACTGTTCTAAGGTAAATGTTGGCGACTTCTCTTTCTACACCGTCCATACTGGTCGTTGTATTTCCCTTCCTACCATTATGTTTTTCTCAGACATTGGCTGGGTTGTCCACGTAATTTCTACCTTTATAATTTGACCGGTTCCTCTCATTAATACATTCATTTTTTCTTGCTACATCATTTTGGTGCTTTTAGTTCAGATTTTCCTTTCTGGCTTTTTTACAGCATTTGGCTTTGGCTATTTACAGGTTTGGCCACATAGCAGAATGTGAAAAGGGAAAATGAAGAAAAAAAACTCCACACAGGAAGACACAGTAAAAATAGAACAGGTAATTGTCGGTACATCGACTAAATCCTTTTCAACAAATTCCTTTGACACAGACCTGAAAAATAAAGCCATTATTATCCATTAAAGCCATTATTATCCATAACTTCTGTGCACAGCTCACACCAGCAGGAAAAGCCACGGCCTCTGACCCAGGGAACCTACATGCAAACACCACTTTCTGCTCCATGAAGATGGAGCCCGGAGTGCAGGACTTTTTCCAGCACTTGCCGGTGTCATCCTTGCTACCTTGCAACATAAGCTCAAACCACCTGGCACTGTAAATGCAAACCAGAACCAGAGCACCGGTACCAAAGGCTGTGCCGACACAGCCAACAGGGCAACATCCTCGGTGTTGTGCTATTGATTTTCATGGAGAAAATGTGGTTAAATACCTCTGAGCGTCTGGCCGGGTGTCTGGTTTTCTCCTGCTTCTTTCCAATGGACCAATATTTTATTCTTCAAGCACTGACAATAAATAACAGGTTATCTTCCTAAACACTGTGCAGCCCCAATCTGCAGATTCACAGCAAAGTGAAGGTACCCCTGGAGGTGTAACCACCCATGTGATTACCGAGTCTCTATATAGGACGTGCATTAGGCAAAGCCAGGCGTGATGAGGGTGGCTGACCAGACTTTCAAAGACTGTGGAAAGACACCGTGCTTCAGATGTAACTGCTGTGACTTCCTCCTTCCCCACAGTTGTCCAAGCCACCAAAGGCAAGCCGGTGGCTTGCTGACCATCTTCTCTCAAACTCAAAGAAAATTTGGTCTCTGACTTCATTAGGAGCTGCCTCAAGGCTTAACGGCTTGAAAAAAAGGCTTTTAACTGCATGTTTTTTCCTTAAATTAAAATTAAAAAAGCATCTCAAAACAGCCAAGAATTTTTATTTTGAACTACTTTTAAAAAATGAAAAGGAACTTAGAGGAATATTAATCAGCATTAGAGCTGAGGACTTGCAAGGCAATTTCAGCTTGGTATGGCTTGAAACGGCTGCTTTATAAACCCACGAGAAATGAAGTTTCTGATCTAAATAGCAGATAGTTTAAACTTACCGCTCTGTTGCAGCAAACAAACAAGAAGGACACAAACAATGTATTTTGCTTGGTTAATTGATATTATTCTGATAACTGTTTCCATGACCACCAGCTGTACAATTCTCCCTGGCTTCTGCTTCTGCTAGCCTTTGAGGCAGTAAAATCATCTCGCTTCTGAGCAGAGAGAGCCCACCCAAAATTCTCTTTAGAAATTATTACGCCTTTAAAAAGAAACTATGCAGTTTTGTTGTCATACCAATCATTACGCCTTTGGATCATCTCAATGACTAATAGCACCTATTATGACTTTTAAACTTGACAGATGTCAGCTTAGCATCATATTGAGAAGATAATCATGTGTAACTTATGCTCTAACTAAGTAAATTGCAGTAAACAAGCAGCAAAAGTCACTGTCAGTAAACAGAGCAGACAACAATTCTAAACAAGGTCTGTGGTTTCCAAACTGTCGGCATTTCATTTTAATCTTTCAGAAGAAGTAGCACAGAATAGACCTTTGTTAGTGAGTCTCACATACTTACTCTTATGGATCATTAATTATAGTTCTAAAAAAAAATAGAATTCTGAATAGAATTGGCTGAATAATTCATAACAGTTACACTTGTCTGCGAGGGTTGTCTGCAAGTAGATCATGATCATCTTAGCTGTATTCATTATTTAAAATTATTTGCCAAATACCTCCTACAAATAATTCTTGATCTGTAGTAATTTGGGAGCTGCTAGTTGCAAATATTTAAAATCTATATGCTGGGCATTCACAACTTGATATTTGATCAAAAAATACACATCTGGTCGTTTGCTTATGTGTGCAATTACCATGCTTACAAAATCATTCAGGCATTCTCATGTAAACATAGACCTGAATTAATAGGAGTTAGTACCATGAACCTTCAGCACTGACCAGTAAGCGTGTCCATCAGGCACAAGCACGTGTTTCCTCTTTGAGTCAAAACCATTCTGTTCTGCAGATATGCAAAAAGAGCAAAGATCTTCTTGCCTGGAAAGGTGTCACACAGCAGAGACAGATGGCAGGGACAATACGGAAACAGCATTGTGATCCTCTGCGTGCAGGGACAATTGGTTTGGGAACTAATTTCCAGGGATGAGAAAAGGAGGTGAACTGAAATGACTGAATCCCATCTTCTCATGCATGAGGCAGAAAACTAAGTGACTGAAATAAAGACAAACTGTCAGCTGAAATGCCAGTATGAAATCCCTAGGAAAGAGATTTAGCCAACTTGGCAAAAGCAGGTGTGTTCCAGATGTAGATCTTTCAAAGACTCTTTGTTTATGCAGACAACGTCCAAATATTGCAGGAGTTTTAAGTATTTGACGAGCCAGAAGCTGGTAGCAGATGCTCCAGTAGAAACCTGTCTTCCACCACTGAAGCCACTGGAATTACTCTGGATTTACTACAGCACGAGGGAAATGAGAATGTTTCTGAGTGAAAACTGCTCTTTCATGATCTTTAAGAAACCAGAATTCCTTGGACATATTTCTCATAATTACTACAATTAAAACTGTGATCAATCTTTCATGTGTATTTGAATGCAAATCACCTATTCTGCTCTAGTTCAGTATGAAGACTGTTCGCAGTGCAGCATTAGGAAGAAAGGTTCTTGTTACTCCCTGAAGCCAAGGTCTCAGAAGTATAATTTGAGCCACAGATAAGTGCAGGACCAAACAAGCATCAGATACAGGCGATTCACTAATGTCCTCTATTTCTCCTGCCCAGAAAGAAGATGGAAAGGAAGGTTGTAACAGAAGCCTAAAAAGCAAAAGGATAGTGGAAAGGCAGCCGTGGAAGAAGTAGATTCCCCAGGCAAAAAAGGAGGCCAAATTATCTTGACACACCTCTGAATGTAGACTGTTGTACCATATATAGACCAGTGACTTTGGTGGGATCAACGCATCACCCGGATAACTCGTGTAGCTGATGTCATTTACTAAATAGAGTAGTAAGCTTCTTGAAATAAGCCACTATTATTTCTAGTGTTGTTACGGTTGAAAGAAACACCCCCTGTACATCAAGACAGGAATTTACACCTTTTGTAACAGAAGATCCAAACCACCATTCTATATAGATTCATAAGAATGAGTCCCACCAGGAAAAATACTGATCTGTACAGATATTTTCTCAATGGTTTGTTAGGTACAGTATACTAAATGGGCTGTCATCCTCGTAACTGCTTGTGCACCATTTGCCAGATGTTGTTTGTGTGTCCACAGCAATGTAGTCATATTAAAATGTATGAAACTGTGATTTTTGCCGGCTGCTCAGCAATACCACAGCCTCCACTGAGCGTCCTGGCCTGAATGCAGGCTCCAGCAAGATACAGTTAAGCAGACATTAACTGAAGATTTCATTTCTTCATTGACCTACAGTACAAGTCAATTAGTGGCTTAATATTGCTCAGACATTCATTAATGCTTGAAGTGGGCAGAATTTCATCTGTTTGAATCTTGCTGTTTAAGAGCGTCCAGGGAGAATATTTGCAATTGGTGGGTTGTGACCACCTACTTTTGGAGGAAAACCACAGATTTTCTCAGCAGTAAACAGTATGTTATCCTGCTAAGAATTTGTACTCACTCAAAATATAGAGATATTCTCCCATCATTAGAGCTACTCAATGGCCAAGTTTTACTGTGGTCTTAGAGAGGTGCTACTTCTGTTACCACCTGCCTCATTTAATGTATAACATTTTGACAACTCCTGGCTCTGCAGCATGCCTTTCTGTTGTCTACCCCATTATCTGATGGTCTATTAACACCACTTAGGTAAGAAAACTGTGTTTAGTGGTAAGATAATAGCAGTCAATAATTATGTTTCCTTTTAATAATTAAAATAGGAAACATTTCCTTCTCTGATATTATTAAAATGTTACACGTTTACACTGATTCAGTTCTGGCCACCCACAGTCACTGTCATTTGTATTTCTGTAGCACGTTAGAGGGATGCTTCAACACTTCTGATGTGATACGTGGCTGCAGATTCAAATTTGTCAGGAGCTTAAGAGAGTTCGCATCAGGGATTAGCCTAGACGCCATCTGCAACAATTATAAATCATCTTGATAGGAAAAGCCTGGAAAGTGCATTTAGGAGTACGCAAAGTAAATCAGACTGGGCCAAAAGCATCCTGTCTGCTCCTAAGCACCAACTCTCATCGCCGTATCCACTGTGGCTGCTCAGCTCTTTCAGCTCTGCCAACCTGGACCCTGCTGCTTCTGTCCTTTGCCAGGACAGGGAGGTGTTAAGTATTGATTTTCAGAGTACATCTTGGGAAATGGACGTGCTTTTATGTGCCCCGTCGCTGTGAATGCACCCAGCTAACTAACTGCATAACAGACCTAAGATGTAGCTGCTGTAGTTTGTATGTCCAAATGGCGTCATCCAAAGTTTTTGCATGCTGACCCTGCCTCAGCTCACAACTCCAGCACAGGAGGGACCTCACTCTTTTGGTCTCTTGCAGAGAAAGAACAAAAACAGAAGGAAAAGGGTGCAAACTCTCGTACGAACATATGGGGAAGAAAGAGAAAGATCCTCTATTGAAGTCAATAGAGGTATGATGATTTATACCCCCTGCAAATCAGCTCCTTAATCCACAAGAGCGGGCTGTCAAAGGGAGGCCTGGGCAGCTGGCGCGAATACAGCTGTGGAACAGCCACTCGCTCCATTTTTGCCTCAAGCATCATTTGCAAAAGCAGCCGGCACTCCGGTTCTCACCCCAATATTGATTGTGGTGGTTGCTGATGTGTGAAGCAGAACACAAGTTAATTATCAGATTCCGGGTTACGTTTGCCTGACTGGCAGTTAGAGGAAACCTTACCTTGATGTGCAAACTCAAAGAATACGTTAAGGAAGAGAGCTGAAGGAAGGTAAACACGGAGCGCGAAGACCGCAGCCAGTGGGTTTGCCTTCTTACACATGCAGCCCACGGTCTGCAACCTGTTCCCTGCACACAGCTTTAACTCCACAGTTAAAACTAGCATATGGAAAAGATACTATAAAAAGCAACGGCAGTGATGATTTATAGGTCTCTGGCTAACTGTTATCAAGCACAGAGGGTCTTATCGTCAGGTGATTTGTTCATGGCACTATCTTTACAGAACAGTAAAAAGTATGAAATATCTGTCATGATAGCACGCAAATGTCCCAGACTGTCCCCTCTTTATAATGGATGACTGAAGAGAAGTAACAGTGGGTAAGGAAAATTAATGTCTCAGGAAGAAATTAAAAAGGCACTTTCGTAAGCTGAGGAAATGACCGTGGATCCTTTCAGTTATACACACCCCACCTAAAGGCCTCTATCTCCCATATGTTTAGCTATAGATTGAGGTCATCGCTCCATGAGCGCTAATGCCTTCACCGATGAGAATACGAAGGCTCCCTTATACCAGGGGAAAGACCTGCGCAGACCAGCCCAGCGGGGCAATAATGATCTCTAACTCTTCTAATGCCTTTCCCTGATAAGGCCATTTACCCCTAAAATTTAGCCTAGCGTTTCCTTTCTCAATTAAATTCCAATACTGTCCTCTCCAACATGGTATAGTTTAATAACTATAAAACTTAGGGAAAGTGAGATGCAAATCCAAACTTCCACAGTAAAGGAGGTACCCAAATACAAGCTCCACCAGCCTGACTATGGCTCAGTCACTAGGCTACTGTAAGAAAAGGGGGCTATCGCTGTGATGCCTGTTCCCCCTTGCCAAGCTTTAAAGAAAGCAACATTTAGCAGTGTATTTTGGGATGAAGCTGATTGAATCAGGGTGATAAATGTTCCGAGAAAGTCACCCACGTCAGACCTCTAGGTGATGTGGATGGAGAGGCACCTCATTGCAGATCAGGACCAGATGCTCAGTCTCATCAACACATTTTGATGTCTTGGATTATCACAGATTTTGGGTGGCATGCAAGAAGCATTTTTGTGTCTTGCAGGGAACTTTACACAGAAAAAGGAGTTAATTCGAGAGTTAAGAGAGCTAATTCCAGAGTTACAGAGTTAATTCCAGCAGAGCAGGTGCCTACCCAGGATGACGATTTCAGCCTGAACCGTTCCTGACTGGCGGAGCTGAGAGTGGGACCAGCTCCATTAACTCATCCTTTTCCTCAGCACTTTAAAGAAGGGAGAGTATATTTGCATACACTTGCCATCCCACAGCCAAACTCTGCGCCTTCTCCTGTTACTCCAACTGCAGTGAAACCCTCCTCGGCCATACGGCGCACGCCACAAAGCAATCCTATCCGAGCTGCGTAGAAGGGGATTGTAACGAAAACCTGTCCTCTGCCAGGCTGGAACACAAAAGGTTCCTCCGACGGCTGCCTGAGCCCACAGCCCTGCTCCCACCAATAATCCCCTCCTCCATAATTTAATAAGCTTCACCGTGGCGAGGTTCGCCCTCCCCCACGACGCGATTCCCTTTCCCGTTCCCCAGACAAGCTATGACAGCAGCAAAGAAGAAATATTCCCCGGCGCATTGTTAAAGGCCTAACTCCCCAAGCCAAAGGCAGGCTCAGTTAACATTAAAGCCTTTTCCCTTGTGAGCAACCTGAGCTGAGATTAAGGAATGAGCCCACACTGTCAACCTCAACCCTGATATGAGGCTGGTAACTAGGGCAACAGCATCTCACAAATAAACCGTGCCGAGCTATTTTGTCTTCTTACACTGCAACACAAAATATGATAGGTAAGTGGATGGGTAAATAAAAACCAGACATCGCCCACTCCTCTGACTCATATTTTAGTCCTGGAGTTTACCAAGAGCTACGAATGGTTATTTATTAATGCTGACATTAATGCCAAAAAACAATCTTTTTCACTCTGTATGCATGGCGCGCACCAGATGATAGTGTGCTCCTTTCTCGCTTGGACTCCAGTGTAATTATTTGCAGAAGGTAGCACAAAATGATCTTCCCAATATTAGACTCAAGCTGCTTGTCTGGTTTAGCTTGATCTTTATTTATAGACGCTGAGTCTGGGAGCTTTTTGTATGCGGAGCAGGACATAGTGACCTACTCTGGCTCAGTTATATAATAGTTTCAAAGCAGACTTAGTGTAAATTGACCCTAATCTGATCTTGAATTGTAACACATTATAATTCCAAAAATAAATCAGTATTTCTCTCACCCTATGCGATTCATTTATTTTCACAATTGGAAATAACCAAAGACTGAGAAATCTAAGTATTATTTAGTAATCCCTTAAACTTTTTTTAAAATCCCTCGTTAACTATGAATATTACAACTGACTAACACGTTATTATACCACGCAGCTCTGGAGAGCTCTGTAATATACTTTGCTCAGCTTTCGAGACAGCTTCCAAATGCAAATACTACACTCACAGAAAGCAAATTTAAAGAAAAAATTTCCATGTGGTTTTTGAAAGCATACCCTTAATATTTACCCAGCCAAATTTGCAAGGAGACGGAAACCTGTGCACACATTTAAGCACACAAGTAGCAGTCTCTCCCCATCAGTATTTGAGCACACAAATTTACAACTCCATCCCCACAAGCACTTGAGCGTGCAAGCGCTTTCCATGGCCATCTTAATCGTACATTTCAATTGTATTCATGGAAAGGGAATACAAAAGAGGTATAAACATGGCTCAGAAAATTAATTTGCAAACCTGAATCAGTATTCGCAGATGTTTTTACAAAATTTGCCTAACTTGCTGATGAATAGCAGCTGTATGAAAACATGGAGACACATTTGGAGTGGGTTTTAACAACTTTGAACAATAACTCCCTGCCAAACAACTGATATAAAAGGGTCTCAGTATCAATGGAAAACAGGTCGATCACGTTCTTCCTTTCTATCAGTATTAACTAATTAATAGGCCAAACTGATTATGCATGCTATTCACATTTGGCCTTTCTAAAATGCCATAGCTTGGGTTCAAAGTGATTTCTTATATGGTAATACTTAGATTAGTTTATAGTGATTATTTGCATGGTAAAAAAGGCTCCAGTCCCGCAGACTGGCCCGGTATGAGCAGATCATTCTTCCCAGGCAGTAGCCGGCTGAAGTCCTGCACAGATCAGATTGTGCAGAGGTAACTAATTGACATTCATCTTTACTATCAGAGAGTAACACACAGATGGGTTTTGGCGCTGCGCAAGGCAGTAAATGTGCATGCTTTCAAGTGCAGCTATTAAGGTCCATACTGATAGTCCTTGCATTATGCAGGTTATAAAGCATTTCTGGATGATTAGAAGCTACCTTCTAAGATACTTATCCATTCCTCTATATATCAAGTTATTCATTCTCTGTTTGTTCAGTAGAATAGAGCCTCCTGCTTACTTACAGTATTTAGAATATTTCACTTTGATGTGTATGGAGGGGCAACAACTTTTCCTATTGCTGCTATCTATTCCTGAAAAACTAACTGTTTATTTTAAACTATGTTTGTCCGACACCTTTTGCAAATGAGCATTTGTGTATTTTTTGTCTCTGCGTCAGGTAGTTGATTCTTGTCAAAAAACTCTTGATGCAAGGACTTCAGAACGGGGACAGCGCTCATTTTCTGTGCAGATTTGTATGAATTAATGATGAAACACTGCAGCATTTGGAAGGGTATTCTCCTTCAGACTTCTTGGCAGCTTGGTTCTGGGAAAAAATACCTCTCTGGACACTGGCAATATGTTATCACATGGAGACACAGCATCTGATCCTGCTGTGATACCCATAGAGAGCTCCAAAACAGAGTTTCTCACATGCTTTCCAAAGCATTACCTAACTTGCATTTTTCCTGATATGGATTCAATTTGTTTGTTTAGATAAGGTTTCAAGGACAACATAGGGGGAAGAAAAAGGTCTTATTTTTGCCATTCCGGTTTTCGCCATTCCCTTCAAGTCCTCCATAGATGTCTCTTTCTTTCCCAGAGCAGGCAGAGGAAGAGATCTCACCAAGGGAAGGCTGTAGGTAAGAGGGAGACAGCTTCTCCCAAGGGAGGTCTCAGCCATGCTGCAGGCACCAGCTTTGGCTCTGCAGCTGCTCCCCTTCCCCTATTACAGCCTTAAAGCCACGTCCCAAATCCCACTCGATGCTCCAGGCACCAGATACAGGATATCTAACACCCTTTATCATCTCCTACTTTGGCCTTCCCATGCCACACAAGGGCTCTGGCATCCTGATGATGGTCTTATCTTTACCCCGACTCGAAAGAAACTCAGGGTGGGGATAAATCCTTGCTGCATTCCTCTGTTTCTACATGTACAATCTAGGAGCAAAATAGATAGAAGTGAGGCTCCAGGCCAAAACTTTAAAACAAAATTAAGTCTTACTGCATCAGTTGCATTCCCATTAATGTGTTTTAATAGGCACCAGTATTTCATTTTTTCTTCAGAAATAATCCTTCTAAAGACACTTGTGTTTGCAAGTAGACATTATTTTTGGCACACTAAATGTACTGTGGAGGAAAGACTCTATTGTATGCTGCTTCATCTGGGAGTGAATAAGGAGCGGTATGAATTAATTGCTCTAACTCCAGAAGAGATTGGATTACATATGTTTGGCATGAAGGGAAACAAAAATGAAAATGGTGCTTATTTCTTCTGAGATTTTAAAAACTAAAAGTCAAAGCTTCCTTTAATTGAAGTACCTTTGCTCTGAACAAATATTTTCATTCTTTACCCCTAATACAAAATACCTAACTGAATGTGTACTAATGAGCTTAAAATAGTTCATCTCGATATTGATTTTCCGTTTTATTTACTATCACCATCTAGCATTTTTAATTAAGAGCTGAAGAAATTGTAAGAAAAAAATATATAATCAATCCCAAAATATACCTTCAAAGAGATTTTTCAAATTATACAAGAACAATACAAAGATAAATCAAGTGCAGAGGGGGAAAAAATATGTGTGTGTGTGTGCGTGTGTGTGTATGAACCCTCAGTAATAATTCTGTCTTGATAACACCTTTGTTCTCAGAATGGTTAAGGAGCAATTATTACTCAAAGGCAGGTAACCAGGTTGTGAGATTATGGCAAAACACTCTGAGGTAAGGAAGAGCAGTTTACTGTTGCAGGCATTTACCAAGAAAACACAGAAATCAGACAACCAAAAACCCACACAAACAAATGGTAATAAACTTCAAATCCCACCAAAATAAATTAGATGATCACAGACTGCAGGATTGTACAGATGAGAGAAAGATGCAGGAATGAAGCTTTCCAGAGGCACAATTATTGAAGGTGTTTGAAATAGCACCTTTTAAAGGTCAGGTTTTAAGGCTGTCTAAAACTGGACCCCTACCGAGTACTTACAACTCTATCTGAAATAAATTTTCTGATACAGATGGTTGGGGAATTTCTGCACTGACTCTCCAGTTCCATGATAAAATGAAGGCTCCAAGATTAGTAACATGCCAAGAACATCTGTACCCAACTCAAGTCGTCTGTGATATTATGACTTTCAGATATTATGATGTCCTGACGAGGTATTCTTGACTTAAAATACACTTTTATTTCAAAAACAAAATTCAGGAGGCAAAAGCTCTCTCTCCTCTCTTTCCTGATTATAAGGTTCGAAGTCATGGCTTACATGCTAGCCATCTGAAGTCAAGAAATCAGCACCTCTGAGGAAACCAGAAAGGCCTTAATACACCAGGCATTTCAAAACTTTTCTCTAATGACACCACCTGGGTGGTTTCTTTATAGAAGCCCACATATAGTTGGCAATTCAGTTCCATAAATGCTTTGCATATAGGATTTTCTCTAGTCTTGCTAACAATGCCCGGATTATAAACATCTTTGGGACATAGTCTACCTCCCATCTCATAGTTTTGCATGCCATTCAGGAAAAGAGCACCAGGAGCTTCTGCTTGATCAGATCCCAGGGTACTGCTATAACTCAAACATTCATTAAAGAAATACATCTGAAATCAGTAAGACTACATCATATCTACCCCCCCATAGTCCTGAAGTCTTCAGGCAATATGCCTAGACCTGCCTTCCTAAAATACAGTTACATCAGTCATTAAAAAAAAACACAAGAGAAAGAGAATCCACAAGAGAGCTGAACCAGGTAGCGAAACCACCTCCGATTCCAAGGGAAATCTCTTCATTTTAATTACCAACACACTCCAAATCTCCAGTCTATGTAAACTTTAGAATTCTTGGGAGGGTTCACAGTCTGACCCTTTCAGTACCTGCTCTGTGCACAGGTACCTTACGGGCTGCAGGTGTCTCAAACAAGAAGCAGTTGAGGCTTCCTCACTCACCTCGTGCTGTAGGAGGGCAGGGGCCAGCTACTGGAGCAACACGGGCAACCTGGGCAAACCTCTGCTTCCCACCGCTCGTTCCGTGACCTGCGTGCTTGCTCTAACAGCCTGGCCCCAGTGTGCGGGGTGAGGGATGCCTCTCCAGCTGGTGGGTCTCATCACCACTCCTTGCAGGAGTAGGAATTTTGACCGAGGCCAGCCTCCCAACAAGCTCCTCTGTCATCATCTTTAGAGAAACAAGATTAAATTAACTACACTTTTGAGAAATCTTCTTCTATTCTGTCAGTGTAGCTTTACAATTCCCTACTTTCTCCTTCCCAGCGTATCAGCTTCATAAAGCACTCATCTTCCCCTATACCCACCCAATAACAAGAGTATTTATATGGCAGATATAACTACCCCAATTACCTAAACAGCACATGAAAATCAGGATAGGTGGAGAAAGAAATCAACCACTTTTCTATAAAACTATATAGCAAATGAAAGGATGCCAAAATATTCACTGACAATAAATGACCCTTTATTTTGTATTTTAGTTTATCTTTCACCTGATGATCTCAAATTTGTTGATGAAGAAAGTAATGCAAACATAATGCTTTTGAAGCATCATTATCATGTTAAGACTTACAATTCTTTAAAAGAAATTTATTTTTCACTACTGGTAGCAATCACAATCTATAAATAGCAGAGAGAGACAGGGAAAAACCTTTCCTCGAGAGAAGGCTTACTGGGAAGGCACATTCAACTCATCATTTTCACCTGGAAATTACTATCCAATCTCTATCTAGATTATAAACGACTCATATTTTTTCTAAAAATTTCCCTTTCCCTGGCCAGGTATCTGTGTCAAGACTATTCAGGAAGTCAGGAGCCCATGCGCTGCCCAGCCCCTGCCTTAGCTTGCAGATAGCACAATAATGCAGCAAGTCCACGGGAAAGAGTCTTCCCACCTTTCCAAGAGAATAAGGACCCCAAGTTTCACTCATCTTTGTTAGGAGTTGATCTCTTAAATTGTCCAGATTTTTTTCACCAAGGCACATTGATTGTGCAGCAAACAGCCACCACTTTAAAAGCACACCCGGGCTTGAGGGTTGAGGAGCGATCGCAAATGACAAGAAACCTCTCCATGCAGTTCAGATCAGAAATGCCAAATGGATGCCCTGAAGACCCTACAAGTAGGACCTTCAGCAGCTGACTGCCCACACAACTTCACTATGTACTGAAGGCCAAGCTAAGTAGTAGTAATATGTTTGCGAGCAACTATACTTTCCTCCTGTCTGCCTTTGGCATATATTTTGTCCCTGCAGGGCTTCATGTGGCAACCAATTCCATTTCTCCAGGTAGATTTCAAATGTCGTTTTCAGGAGAGAAAAATAATTTGTGTTGTGCATTTTTTCAAGCTTCATAAGCATTACTAGCTCAGTATAACATTAGTCATACCCTTACAGTCCAGCAGTGCTATAATCACTGCTTTACTATGCAAACACTATCACTCATGCTCAGACTTTAACTAACTCTTTTCTCAATGCACTCAGCCTGTTAGAAATCTTGCTTGACAGCTCTTTGATATCTACACAGTATATTTTCAAGCCCTCGGCAACAAAACTGAAGCATATACAACCTCTCGATGTTGAAGCTTATCCAACTGAAGGGCTGAGTTGAGACTTCAATTATTTATGAACTATTAGTTTCCTGAGCTAATCAAATAATTTCACCTAAATAGTAGAATAGCTTTTACCATGTAAGACAGTGTAATACTTTATAATCCTTCTTGACAATCTGCTGCCATAGGCAGGGACAAATTGCTGTGCACGTGCCATTCAGATTTAAAATTGATAATGGACAATCAGAAGATAAGCATCAATCTTCCAGACATGTTATACCATACAGAAAACAAGCAGTGACAAAAATGTTTAGGCACAAGAAATGTTTGGCTGTTTCAAAAGCAGTCTAAGGCAAATACAAAAAAGGGACATTATTCTAAGAGAATAATTTCTGTATGGGGAGTTCTAGCTATTGTAGAAATAATCTATTGTGCAATGCTTAATGTCGTCCCTAAGAAAATTTACACATATCTTTACTTGGAGGACAACGTAACTAGTCACATAAGTACAGCACTTCCATGTACTATAAGAATCACAAACCAAGCCCCTCAAAATCATGAGATGAACTTAGAAATTTTGGGGGTGTCTCTCTTGGCCTTGCCCTTCATTCTGCTCTTGCCATTCACATTGGTTGGGTATTTCACAGCATCTCCATTTCCTCGTCTTCGGGTGGACTTTGATCTCGTGCCCACCTGGCTTGGTTGCTGTGTACATTAGCATCTCCACTTTCCTCTCCTTCACCTTGACTACGAATCCCAACCTACATTTAGATTCCCAACTCACACTCGGCTTCTCCCGCTATTAAATATGGTTTGATCACAGCACCTGGACATAACCATCGGGAATGAGTGATCGTATCTTGTTCTTGTTCGCCTAACAATAAGATTCTGATATGAATTAATGAATTACCAAAAAGATATATGTCTGGTCTAGTTTTGTTGTGTGGTTCTAGATTATTCTTGTATAAACACTGGTCATATTTAAAGCTTTTTTATCCAGCCATAAATCTGTTTTCTGAAGTAAAAGCTAAGATTTTTATTTCAAGGATGAGCTTCTACAAACATCAGTATTTCATCATTCATGATAAAAGTGTGAAAGCTGGTAGTACTGTAAAGCCAAAGATAGAAGAATCTGGCCTAATTCTAACAACATGCAAAAATGGTTTTCACTTTAAACCATCAATTTTTTATTTATTCTTAACTTCGAGTTTTCCGAGGTTGCTTATCTGTTAGTTCACAGAAGTGTTACCCCGAGCATGACAATTTATAGTATCACCAACCCCTTGAAATAATTTTTCTTTTTTCTTAGTAAGATATTTTTCCATCCAGTTTATGCTGATAAAAGAAATATTTTCATAGACTGGTAAGCTCAAATATCTGCCTTGATAAAGCATTAACTACTTTTTACGGTATGAATAAGTATGGGTAATTATCACTTTCAAATATATACAGCTGGCTTTGCACAAAACTTTCTCTTTCTGGAGCATTTTATAGTGAATAAAAACACATATTCACAATATTAGATTTAAAAACCACTGCAGTCAGTTGGAAACAGTCCATCAATATCATTGGATTCTGAAGTCTACTGCACACTTCATCCGCAAAATCTTGTCTTTTGACATATCTATCATATCTATCCATTCTGAGTCTGATCTGCAAAGGCCTTAGCATCTATACGCTCAAGCCCCATCCTACGTGAGCCTAGATGCATTCCTGAGGTCAGAAGAAGATGAAAGAGATTTGCAAGTCAAGCTCTAGTGGATTTAGGAGTGGCAGTTTAAAACATTAGTGTTTCCAGGTCTCTACCTCATCCTTCTGCCAGAGGTTGATGTCAGCCAAATGGGATGTAGTTATGCTTGAGATGCCACCATTTATTGCCCAGGGTGTTACTTTAAACCACCGCTGACGATAGGTGGATACCTGAAGAGGGGTGGGTGGGACAACTGAAGTGACAGTTCTTTAAACCACTGCAGTTAATCCACCAGAGCTGTAAAAATTGCATCTTTACCCACCTCTGAGGTTGGCCGTGCAATTCTAATTCATAATGGTAAATCCAGTAAATGTAATTCATGAATGTAACTTAGCACTGGCATTTTATTTTTTATGTAATATAATTAAATTTCAAAGTACTACATTTTTCTTTACTTCCAGGATTTTTTAGCTCTAAGTTATTGTTTCATATTACTAAACTTCAGCCCAATCCAAATGCCATTCCCCAGAACCACTGTAGTCAGCATACATGTGAAGTTCTTTAGATATATTTGATGCCAGAATTATTGGACTGGACTATGAAGTTATTCCATTAAAAAAAATCCACCTTGGGAAAGTGAACATCTAAAAATGAGATGTAAAGCCTAAACACAAGGATTTGGGTTACGTGTTGGCACTCTGCTTCGTAGTAAGAATCTACTTATACATGCTATGCTATGTTCGCCAGGGAAATATTGGAAACACATTCGCAAATTAAAGTCTGAGTCAGAACAGTCTCTTGCTCAAGCAAAAAACAAAAACAACAACGCCACAGAGCCAGAGTAAAATAGCTTAATTTGTGTCTATAGGGAACATGTTTTTCCTCTAGCTTATACCTTTAAAATTTGGCACATCAAACCTTCAGCTGATGGATGACTCATTTCAGACACAGTCATCAGTTATTTTCATATATGTGGCGTTACACATGGCAGGTCACCACTTCTGATTGCTGCTGCTCTCCTGCTCCACGACGCATTGAACACAGCCCTGTTTGCAGTCCCCTGCGACAGTTGCCAACTTGGTCAACACCAGAGATCATAGAATCATAGAATATCTCAAGTTGGAAGGGACCCATAAGGATCAAGATTGAGGCCTCCAGCGCCAAAAAGACACGCTTCCATAGACATCATCTTAAGAGCTGTAAGAAACCCAGCTCCTTGGAGCATCAAAAACAATGGGAGAGATTGCTAGCACAAGGGATGCAGCCATCCAAGCTTACTTTAAGAAAACCCACCCTGTCCTGAGCGTGTGTGGAGGCCGGAGCACCTTTCTGAGAGGTCTTTGTCATCTGGTGGGAGCCGAGGACAACTTGCACTGCCATCGCACCAGAAGGACCTTCCCGAGAGCTGACTCCACTTCCAGTCATGCTCGGGGAGACGGACACAAACAGCCATGTGTGGGCAACACCAGCACAACTCCATTGCTTGTACCTTAGTTGAAATAGTGACAAAGTTTTATGGTTATGGTAGGAGACATTCACTCTGCTGGGTGATAAATCCTCTGCTCAGAAGCTCGCTGCAGGATGTGAGTGCAATGCTGCTTGAGACCAACTGATCCCCCACTTTTACATGTGCTTTTCTTGCCCAAGTATCATATGATCTACTGAAAATGTGGGCATATGCGTGCAACAGTGGAGGTGTTATAAGATATTCTATTGTTATAGGACATTATATTAAATCTGAGAACACAAAATAATATGCAAGATTATTTCTCAATTAAAAAGATACATGGAAATATTTTCCCTAAAGTGTTACTGATTGACTTTAAACTACACCTGACCCCTATTAACAAGAGACGTGCATTTGTAACCAGTGACTACAGCAGTCTTAGCAATGCCAGGAACGCGTAAGCCACGATGTTTCTTATATGGCGACTATTTAAGCCAACAGCATAGACATAACCACATCTGTGCAGATGTACCACGTTATATGCCCAACTTTCACAATAAACTCAAAATGATCTCCAGAGGGGGATATCTTTCTTTTATGTCCCCACAATAAAACCACTGATCTTACTGAATATTGAAGACTGGTGGGCAGGACACGGGCGGTCAGGCCCTGCAGGTCAGAGCCAGGCTACAGCTGGGTTTGGAAGCAGGCACAGATACACAGGAGACATATCTCTGCCCAAAACCAGAGAAGACAAAAAAAGAGTTTGGCTCAGCCAAGGGTTTAAACAGGAAGGCATGATCACACTTTGGGCCAAGAAACCTAAAACTACTGAGCCGGCGGGTAAGTAGAAAGCATGATGAGAAGCCAAGTGAAGGGTCAGAAAGCCAGGGCGCGTGTACGACAAGCAGGATTTGCAAAAGGGATCAAAGACAGCCAGTGAAGCCCGGGCAGGCCAGCCGGAGGAGGAATCAGAAGCAGAGCAGAGACTTACAGCTGCAGCCAAGGGACACAATGAACTGCCAAGAACAACTGGAGGTATTTCCACAGCTGACTGCTGCGTGGAGCAAACCACCAAGAGCCCCACAAGCCGCTGCTCAGCAGGGAAAGCTCACTGGGCTCTGCACCCCAAGAGCCCCGCTGAAGCCGGCGGCAGAGCCTGGCTCTCCTGCCCTTGGGCAGACCTTCTCTGGGATTGCACCTAGATGGACTGCAGAGGGGTTGTAGCCATTTTTGGGAACCCTGTTCCCAAATTAAACATATGTCCGCAAAAGCATGAAGGAAACACTTCAGTGTATCAATAACACAAGGCATTTTTCCCCACATGGGGTTTCCTGCTGCTTTTTTCATCTGTTGTTATTTTCTTCTTGAATTACACAAGAGCCACTCTTTCTAGTAATTGTCTTATTGCTTATAGTCTGTCAGGGAAGATCTGCTAGTGCCCTGCAAAATTTATCTTAGCAAAAGAAATAACAAATATGTCGACTGAACCTGTCTCTCCTTTCTAATGCTTTTATCACTATCCTTCTTTGGATATGGACCTACTTTCCATAAAAGGTGATACCGTATATACTAAAACTAATAGTAAATAATCTGATTTTAATTTGCAGATGTGCTTATCAGCCAAGAAGATTGACTATTGCCCACATCATTGATTAGAGAAAACATATCAATGCACGTTGACTCTACGTTGCCAGTGGAACCCCTTAAAACTAATGACTTTCAATTACTCAATGCAGCAGTGGCAGATGTGACAATTGCTTATTCAAATATTGATTCCAAAGATCGCATGAGTGATGCTGTTTGAATTTATGGAGCACTAGACTATGCCTTTCAAATAGCAGATGCACCTTTCAATCACTGATAGAGTTTGTTCGGTTTTAAATCTCAGTCAATAATGGGGTGAATTTCACTGTTCTGAGTACTGATTTGTAGACATCTCCAAAGGAATCTCTCTAGGACCTATACCTAATGGCTGACAACATATTTGTCTAACAAATGAGTAAACTATCAGACAAAGTCCGCAGCATTGTGCAAATTCCTTAACAGGCTGATAATTGCTTATTAATTGTAAAAGATTTGCACATCACTAAAATGGTCTATAAAATCCACTGATGACAAAAAAACATAGCAGCCTGTAACATTCTACTAGGCACTGAAATGTGAGGATTTTGTGGGTATTAACTACAATTGCAGCCTCCAAGAGTTTACATTTCTGTTCTCACTATCCTTTGCCTATTTTCTTTGAAGTGTGAAAAGAGGTGTGGGTAAATTGACTGAAGCATTAGGTCTTTCTCTTCTGTTAATCTACACAGATCTTTGCATTTTTTATGCTCTCAGGATTTTTTTATATGTTATTGTTGTACCGTGTCATATAGAAAAATATGTTAATGAAAGGGAAGAACTGATCTAATAAAATGATGTTATTGAATAACTCTTGCAGATATTCCGGAGAGATGACTACGTAACCTTGGGGGGGTGTGCATGTACGCATAAAAACACACATTCACATACACGTTCATATTGTATATAAATGAAAACACCAATATGATCTTCTTACTCATTTGCTTTAACCATTCCAGGTTTACAGAATAACATGGATAGCTGCCTTACTCTGTAATGTTCCAAAAGTTGCTAAACTGCAATTAAACTTGATGTAAAGCTCCACACTCACAACCAATATACACTGGGGTTTGGATCCATGTGATTCTGAGCTTGATACGTAGTCAAGAGAATTGACCCATGCCTGCATGTGTCTCATTAAGGCTGCCCAGATATGTCATTTCTGATTTTTCATGTTGACCCCTCTATCCTCCTTGCTTAGCTGAAACGTTCAGTCAACTCCATCCTGCCAAAAAAATTCTAAGCATACAGCTGATCCTAACCCTTTGTAATGCTTAAAATAGTAGATGCTAAGAAATGCTTCAACAACACTAGGATTAAACATTCCTTTTCATAACCTCCTTTAGTGTTTTGCATTAAATGTTCAACACTTCAAGATGACAATGAATGTCCTTAATGAAATAAGTAATGTACTTTTATACGTGTATGTGTGCATTTGTAAATATATCTTACTTTGAAAAATGTGCAACAACTGTCGGGTATTCTCTAATTTGTAACTCTTAGTTACAGGATTAACACTGCAACTCCTCTGCGTTTGACCTTGTGCTGTGCACAGCCAAGTCCATACATTCTCACTGCGTTCTCGCCCAGCTCGCAGGAGACTGAGGAGATGCTAAGGTCTCAAATATGCCTTATGGACTCACTGCTGCTTGCCGTGTTTTGCAGAGAATGGGGCAGTTCCAGAGTGCCTGTGAGGGGGAATGTGCCTCTTAACCCGCCAGATTAGTTAGTCCCAAGCACAGCGCCCAGGGCAGGAGGAGCAACCTCTTGCTGCTGCTGCCATGTGAGGACAAGGCTAGAGGTGTGCATGCCATAATTAAATGCAGTTATTGCAATGGGCCTCTTCTCAGTATGGAGTGCACAGATGAGAAGGGTGACTAGCACGTCAGCCTTGCACCTCCATACAAGGTATGGAGCACATACCTATTCTTGACTGGCTGCTGCTCTTCCAAATACTGTGATTTCGGAAGCTGCTTCTGGGGGCTTCTCCGATAAATGACATTTCAATTGAATACTATGTTATCTGTGAACTACAGTTCACAGGCCAAATTCTGCTCTCATTTGTCCTTGCAATGTCTGCAGTCCAAGAACAGCGTTACAGATTATGATAATCACCTTTTAAATTAATCAGGTGTAGTCTGCTAGGGTTAGTTCTTAAGGAGACTTATGGAAAGGGGATGTCTTTCCATGTGAATATAATGTCCAGCACAGGAAGCCCCTGCAGGACAGGACCTAAAGGGGACTCAATGAGTTGCACTAGTCCCATCACCTCTGAGGAGGACCTGAGCTCGTTCAGTACGACAGGTCCACACTGCAGACAAAAGCTCATTTCTGCCTACATCGGCTCGCTTTTCAAGTGACAAATGAACCAGCTGTGGTAGGTTTTCCTAACCTATATTTATGTAATAGCAAAAGCAATTGTATGTTGGGTGGTCAATGGGACTGTACACAAACTTGCCTCCTAAGTACACGGTTAAGTGCTCTACAAGGCTAAAACAAGACTGCTCAGCATCTTTCACTGCTTTGACTCCAGCTGAAGTTCAGATAAAAGAGAATTTTTTTTCTTTCACTACAGTCCTCATGTGTTGCCACAGAAGTGTACTTGGTGGCTGCCTGTGAGAAAATTCCCTCAGCACAATTCGTGCATGCCATACTTTTGCTGTAATATACACAGGATCTCCTACAAACTTCAGAGTTGGAGGCAAAGGGTAGGAGGAAAAACTACTCCTCCAAAACATGCAGCTGAGGCACTTCATTGTGCTGCTTTATTCAGATTGGAATAGTCATCGCCCCAGTATCTGAGTGCCTAATTACTGTTCTTGAAAAGTAAAGCAAGTGCTAACAACATGAGATTTGTCCACCAGTTCAAACTTTTGCTGGAGGGCACTCAGAAACAACTGGAAGTATTGCATATAGGTCCAGAAGGACTACTTTATAGATCTCTAAAGAAAACTGAAGGCTTTGGTGGAGATACTTTTAAGTCTGAGAGCAAGAAGAGCTCCCTCCCTGCCAGCAAATGCCTCTTCTACAGACAATCAACAGTTTCCTCTACTCCTGTTCAGGAGGAGGGGTTTGCTTCACAAGATACATGGCTGTCAAAACATAACAGCCTACAACTGCCATTACTCCTGCAATGATGCAGTTTTCTGAATTAACGTTAAATGATGTAGGTAATGCATCAATAGTGCATCCACAGCGTTCTGCCTGAAGCAGCACGGAGCTCAGTGTCAGCTAATTAGGTACTTGGTGCTAAGTGTCTCCATAGCTAGACTGCTATCGGTATATGAGCAATTAGTTTAACATTAGTTTGGGTATTTTCCACTACACTGCAGTATAGATATATCTACAATGTGATTTAAACAGAGCAGGTCAAAGCTATAATACTCAGCAGAATTTTCAAGTAGATGTAAACCTTTATTTGCCAAAGTTGACACTTGTATCTTTTGCCATACTTCAGCTACATCCCTTATTGCTACTTCCCATTTAAAATCCTTTGGAAGGGAGAGAAATTTGTGGTAAATGAAGATTTCCAGGTTGGGAAGGTAAGGGAACATGTATCACCGAGAACTACTTTATTATTTTACTTACAACTTGCATGATTCTGGTCTAGTTTCCTTCTTCTGTAGTGCAACAGAAGTCGCATTTCTGGTTAAGAGAGTAATATGAAGTCAAGACATTTTTGGCCTTACTGCAGGAGTGCTGTAATTCCCTGCACACCATTTACCCTTTTAGGAACAGATCTTCATAACTCTTTCTATATGGCTTGATATTTATCATCAGAAAAATCCAACTATATCATAAACCGAAAAAATTGTTGGTCCTGTAGGCAATGGCAGACACTATTTTCTCCTTACTGTTTTCTTGCACTAATTATAAGTGATACAAAGATCATGTCACTTAGCTACAGGACTAAATTTCTCAGCAAAAGCCTGTGTGATAAAGCCAAGTATTTCTTCTGGTAAATATGAAGCCAGGTACCGATCTGTAAGAAAGTCAGCTGTATGATAATACAGCACTGGATTTTGCATTCTTAGCACTTCAAGACAGGAGAAAATCCCAAAGAAAATCATCAGCAAAAAATTCTCAGCTCCTGATTCTCATTTCTACAAAAGCACCTTTAAAGTTACGATACTGTAAAAAAAGTATTGAGTTGGGCATAAACATAATGTAATATGCTGTTCCTCCAAGGCCCCATCCCTGCCAGCATGGTATAAAGGTGACTGGGCCGTCAAATCTGTTTCCTTATAACATTATGTCATGTTATATTCCATTTCAAAATAATGTTTAAACATAACATAACTATTTTGCCCTGAACTTCTAATTTGCAGCCTATTGTCCTTGTCCTCCAACAGCAACAGTGGAACAACGCTGTCAGCATCCCACTCCTAGAGACAATATAATCGTGTTAGGCAAGTGAAGAAGTCAATGACAGTCTGACCCGCAACCTGTGCTCGCTCGGGAGGTGGCTCCTGTTGCCTACACGTATGACAGGGATCGTCCTCCCGAGTGCTGGCTGAGGAATGTGAAATCAACATCTCCTGCCCGCGTGGTTTTAGTTCAATGATAAAAATAAATTTTTGAGCTATGACCACCTCAGTCCGCACTTAGAATTACATTCTCAGCTGCTGTGTATCCGCATATCCACGGATCCTGCCCTTTGTGCCGCAATTTCAGCTCTCGGAGACTCCTCAAGGCATTGCTCCGTTAGTGGCATCTGGAGCACCTCATACAGAGTGCCAGAAAGAAAATGAAAAAGCTTGAGAAAGCATGCATCTTTCTAATAAATGATTCCTTTTCACTACAAATTCCACAAAGGCTTGTTTGTCTTTATAGTTTGTCATCACAGAACTATACGTCTCCGGGCTTCTGTGTCAGTTTGCCGAATGCTCTACATTTCATGAATGAAACCAGTATTTCTGCGCAGGCCACCATCCCATTTATGGTTTTTAGAAGGGACTAGGCATCTTTCTGAAAACAGTTTTTAACAGTCCAGGCTTTTCTACAGTAAATCAGATCAACGGGACCAAGTACTTTTGCCTTTTAACATTCAGCATTTCATCAAGATACAAGACATAAATACAAGTATTTTGAATGAAAATTCAACTATTTACATAAATTTTTAAATTACTTGGGGGGGGGGGGGCGGGGGTGTGTCAACATTTTAGTTTTCCAGCTAGCCCTATTTCCCAGTCTTGCTTTCTCCCCTGATGATCACACAGCCAAGTCCTCTCATACACAGAGATGATGTGAGGAGTTCCTTCAGCAGCAGCAGCGAGAACTCCAGTCCTACCTACGTATATTCACGAACAACTGAAGAATCAGGGGTCTGACAAAACTAGCGGGAAGCTCCAGTGACTCATCCTAAAGGGATATGAGAATTTATAACACCCCACAAACTACCGCACCTCTCCCCTTCCCCTGAGGTTACTGCCTCTGTATCCACGTCAGCAGAAGCAAATAACGACTTTCTAGGGACTAACCACCAAAATGAGTAACTTGCTATACCGGTCTTAACCAGTCAGCGGTAGATAAGTTACATTTTAGTCACTCTTACTAGCACAGATGGACGGAGCTTTTCAGGAGCATTTTTGGGTCAGCAGAATTAATTCATCTCAATCAGAATTGGTGCGGGGCACTTAAATCAGCACTCCCAACTCTACAAACAGAACCACTAAATCTTCAACAGCAGTGAGTGAACAAGTCTCTTTTTTGTGTTTCAGTGAAAAGACAGCCAGCAGTGACAGCACGACAATGGATATTTTGTCCTGTTCCTTTCAGCGGCCATTTCCCCTAATCCGCAGGCTGGCCGGTTGATTCAGCCACGACTTAAAGAAAAAGACCCCCCTGAACACCAGCACCACCTCCTGTGAGCCGTGAGCCTTCCTGGCAGCTCTCGTTCAATTCTCCATCACACAACCGTACTTTTACTACAGATGGAGATTCTCAATCACGTTCTTACTGCTTCAGACGTTGGAGCAATGTTAAGCAATATTAATTCTGTTTATGCAACCTCTAATGCAATTCACTTTCATAGTACATCATGTGTCATTTGATCCTGTAATTTTGCAGCCTCTCCAGACTAAATCTGACCTTAACTGGTTTAACACAACCAGCTCTGAACCAAACCATAATATTGACTTTGAGGTTGAGTATGTGGTTGAGGGATCATTTTTTTTCCCTAATTGAGGCTAGAATTAAACCAGTGATATTCAGTTATAAGGTCATCGTAAATGGTAGAACCGAGATGGAGATTTTCTTCTTTCATTCTGATATATCAAATGGAGATGGAAAAATTCCTGAGATGTTTTGGCTTTGGCAGCATATCTAATTTGTCCTCAGATGAGCTTGCATGCATAATTGAAACTATAGCAGCAATACTGCTATCGAGGCTAATATTATACTTGCCTTCAAGATGGTCGGCAATAACAGGAATGAGAATATGAGTTTAGCATAGTGAATTATAGAAACTGAATTATATACCTGCAAACTATCACAGCATGAGAATCTTCACTCGCTATGATATTTGCTACTGCAAACATCAGTATTTCTGAAGTAATCTATCCAAACCCACGTACTTCTGGATGTTAAAGGAAGAAGTGTGTCATGGTCTTTCCCCTTGCCTCTCTATCTGGACAACACTCTGAAACACAGCAAAAGTTCCATCAACTTTGGTAATATCAATACATCACCCTTGACTCATGTATTCAGTGTGATGTTCATTAAAGTTCATTCCAATTTATTAAAAGGGTCTCTAAATAAAAGAATGTGCAGTTGACTTCAGCCAGGCCTGAATCAGACACTACAATTTCTGAATTACTTTATTAACCACAGTCTACTAAATCAATAATATCTGGATCAAAACCATCTCTCTTTCAGCCTCGTAATTACAGAATAAGATTCTTCATTGTACTATTATTGTGGATTAAATTGATTCCACATACTTCTAGAGAATGGTATTTTCAAGGCCCCCATCTGTTCCATTTTCCTTGTCATGTTCTCCTGTCAGCTAAATTGTCAACCTTTCACTCCCTACTCGGGCAACTTCTGAAAATGTGGGCTCATCAATTCAAGTGCATAACCAAGGCAGACACCTCCTATTGTTACTTAAATGACCACGACGCATCAGTAATGCAACGATGTCGATTAAAGGAAGAAGTCAGATGAGAAAGTAACATACCTTTTCTGACCCATAATCAAATGTATTTGTTCATATTCAAAAAATAAAAAACCTCAGAAAGAAAAAAAAAGGAAACTAAAAATGATAACTGCACATGTTGATGATGCCCCAGGATATTTTAACTTGCTTGCCAAGATATGCTGGGGTTTGTGAAGCTATTGTGCTTATTCTTGTTGTTCAATAAAAAATAATTAGTTGCCATGGTAACTGCCACATCATGTCATGCTTATGTTGTTTCTGGGATAAAGAGCACCTTCTTCAAAAAAGAGTCATCACTTTGTGGTAAAATGCTTTTGCTTTTTGTCATACCTATGAGAAACATTTCACTCTATTTTAAACTTCCTGTATGGAGCTGACACCATATGGTCAGACAATGTTCTTTTCCCTTTCCATAGTGGAATAAGCCATTTGTACCTTCATTAAGGAATTAAGCAATGGCCGTGATAACAGGGGATGCAAAATATTTGCAGTATCTTTTTGGATATTCCAGGTGCAGTTTTTTAATGAAATCAAAATAATAAAACAATTGTCTCAACGAACGCCTCAGTAACGCATTTCATAGAATAAGGTGGTGTATTGATTGAACTTGCATTAAGTGATATGAAAGGGGAAGTATTAGGTTTTGAAGAAAGCAGTACCAGATTGTGCACAGATTTATGGCTGCTCTAGAGCATGCAAAAGCTTCGTTAGCAGTGCAGGTGCAAATAAGCAAGAAGACCTGTGAGGTCTGACTATGGCTGGTCCAGCAACACTAAAACACGTCATTCCCGCATCTCCTCCATCTCTCCTTTCATGCCAGGACAGGCTGATGTCTTCCAAGCTCACCTAGGACCTTGCAAATCT
The DNA here is from genome assembly GCF_964195595.1 of Calonectris borealis. NCBI lineage: Eukaryota > Metazoa > Chordata > Aves > Procellariiformes > Procellariidae > Calonectris > Calonectris borealis. Next base: position 17,740,966 of record NC_134323.1, read on the forward strand.
ACCCTGAGGGCTAGGGGCTTGGAGAAACCAGATCATGGCTCACGTTTCCCAGCAGCCACTGCACTCCTTATCACCTTCTCCTCCCGTTAAATCAGTGCCATTCATTTAAGCATAGGTAGCAGAGCCCAAAAATGTCACTTGCCATTCCCAGGAGCCTACCTCTTTGTGCGACTACCCCACCATCCCACTTTTCCTATACTTAAAGTGACCTAAGCAGATTCTATGCAAGGTAAGGTTTTGACTTTACTTTTCACAATGTCTTTTTTTAAAAGCTTCCTAAGAAATAATTAACAAATGTGTTCTTTCAAGAGACATTATGGTCTAATCCAATTTTGCATTCTATTATCAACACAGGCTAATATTTGTTTATTATTTTATCATTCAAAGCTCAGATTTCAAAATAAATGCTGTATATGTATCCCCTCAGTGCATGGTTTGTGCACACAAGTTTGGGATATGCAGTAATTCAGACGTGCACAGGCAAATAGAGTAGCTGGATGCCACTATGTCTAAGCCATTCTGGTCATCTTTCAAGATGCTCACACAATGTCAGCTCACACAATATGAGCTTTACAAACTTTATTTTTGTCATTTAACTAGTTAAGGCTTATAAAAATATTTCGTCTTCTATAAAAAGAAAATCTGGTATTCATTGAACAGCTTACCAAACTTCACAAACAGTTGGACCCACAGCGATGCTGCCTAAAAGTGATATTCAGCAGACAGGCCATTACAGACGAGGACAGGGAAGAGAAAACTGGGAAAAAATCTTACTAAGGCAGAACACAATAAATAGCACGTGTCTTTCCAGACTTGTAATGAATTAACGTATCTTTAACATGAGCAATAATTTGATTCAAGGTGCAGTGAAACACACCTGATCTAGGTGCAAAAACCCAAGGAACTGAATCTTCATTACACCACTGTGCTTAACACCCGTTTCTAGAGGTGACAAGTACACTAAAGAAGAGCCACTAAATACAACAAATATCAAAGCCTCAGCACCTGAGAGGTGAACGTAACCCACCATCTTATTTGTATGCATACAAAAAGCTACATTAAGATAATGCTATTTCTGTTCTATTTCAGCCTTTCCAAATGTCACATTTACAGCTGCACATGCAATCTTAATTTGTCTCCCTTGTGCATCCAGCCCGTGCATTGTGGCAGGCAGGCCGTCAGAGACAAAATGTGACCACGTAGTCCAAGACCACAATACTTACATGCGCGGAAATGAATAGAGCTTGCATAATCACCAGAACTCTGAAATTCTTCTAACTTCTGTGTGGATTTTTACCATCTCCCATATATTAATTACTAGACTGAATTTTTAAATACTCAGATTAAAGAGAACATCTGTGGCATGTACAACTTCTAACATGGTCTCTCTGTTGTGAATGAATACCAGGAGGAGGATTGATTCCTTGCTACTTAAAACAGATTCCCATCACTGGGGAACAGGGCAAAATATATATCAGCTCACAATAGGAGAAGGCTATTATCTTCGAAAGATTGTACTGCATTTTTAGCACCATGTGCTGGGTTCATACAGTGCTCCAAAAGTGGGGTTACAAAACAACAAGACCAGATCCTGAGTAAGATGAAGGCGGGATGCTAGATGGGGAGGATGGTGCCACCTTGCTCTGCCCAGACCTCCCAGGCATCCTCAGGCCAATGCTCTGTGTCTGCTCCTGCGCTGGCCATGTGTGCTGGGCTCTGCAGGGTTCACTGATCTTAGCAGAGCCACTGGATTTCCCTGAGGATCTCCTGCGAGAGAAGGGAAATGGCGATTTTTAACATCTCACAGCTTGGTTAAATCTGAAAGGAATGGCACTGGACCAGTAAAGGCCAGTTTGTAACCTTGGAGGCTTGGTTTTCTGTTTTGTTCTTGGGTTTTTTTTCCTTGCTAAGTATATAAAGACTGCTGTAAGCTGTGGGGATGATAATGCTTCTCAAAGAAATGTTCAGACTTTTTATACTGGATTATATATATATATATATATATGTGTATATAAAATATATATATATAACCTGAATGCAAGAGGTTGGTTCCACTTCTTTTAAATTACAGCTGGTTTCTATATTAATACACAAAGTAAAACCTGCATATTTCTGGGATCTTTTCCTTGTACCAAGAGACTTGATCAAAAATCTAACAAAGAAAGACAACATCTAAAAAGAAAAAAAGTTGTCATTACTGTAATTTGGGGGGAGGATTTTCACAAATGTTCCTTTGTTACTTTTAAAATGTATTGACAGATTTTATGCATTTTTTTGCTGAGATGGTTACTTAAATATTTAATTGAATTTAAGTATCTTAACATTTTGATCATACTTATGAGAAAATTTGGAAATTATTGCTAATCACCAGGAATAACTCCCAAAACAAAATAAAAATTTAAAATAAAAATGGAGCTATTCTAAACACCTCGGAATGAAAATAATCTGGAAGCTATAAGAATATTTCCATGTGTCTGCACTTTTTCAGTCATTAGACTGGAGGGCTTTTTTTAATAGCCCTACATTGATTTTAAAAAAAGACATTTTAGGACTTCTTTATTAACACATGAATTTCACTTATACCATGATTTTATAATCCATACTTTTGACCCATTTGCCATTAATTACATTTCAACCAGAAAGCTAAGCAAACAAAGACTGTATTTTCCTTTCCATACTGCACACTCACTGTATCACATGGAGCTGCTCTGGGTTCGCAGCCCCTGCAGGATGCCACTCCCTTTTCCCTAACCAGAAAACATGAGTCAGACTATTTAGCAAGAAGCAAGAGTTTGCTTGAGAAGCGTTTTATTGTAGCATGCAGTATACTGGCAGGCGGGAGGGGGCACAGTTTCAGTCTATTTTTATTTATAGATTCATTTAAAGGGTATGACTAATGGTCAACATAAATTTGAGATGAAGTCCAAAGTAAAAGTGAAACCTTATTGTTTCATGGAAGCAAAAAAAAAAAAAAAATATTATACAGCCTGAAAGAGCGGAGCAGAGTTCCGAGCTTGTCGCAAGCTATGATCTCTGGCCCACAGCTTGGTCTTTAAGACAGAAGCCAGTGGCTGCTTCTGCAGTGTCCTCAGCAGCAGCATAAGGACGCATATGCCCCATGGCAAGCTCTGTTTATGTCTACGTTTTAGAGACTTATATCCTCTTTGAAACTTATCCTTAATCTAATTAAACTCTTTATGGGTTTGCCTGCTTATGCTCTCCCTATAGAGAGATACACACACACACACATAGTTTCTTCTGGAAGGGAGACAGTGGACGTGCCCCCACCGCCTGGGTGCACGCCATCACAGGGGCAGAAGTGTAGGTGCAACTACAGTACTAAACCAAGACATGTGAAGGAAGATTAAAAGTCTTTCTCAACAGGGGAATCAGAAAACAATTAGGATATGTGATCTAATATAAAGCATCAATAATAATATTGGCAGAGAGACAGTCACGCACTACAAGGAATACCCGTGCAGTGCAAACCCGGCGCAGCACAAACCTGCCCTGTGCTGCAGACAAGGTCCATTGCACATTGTGAGCAGTTTGATTATGGCTTTTCCAGGTTTCTTTCCATTAAACAGGTCTCGCCTGCAAGAAGTGCTACACTGTAGAAGCTGGGCTGTTAGCACAGCCCTTACCCAGCATCTCAGAGAGATTTTGCAGCCCACGCTGGGACCTGTGCTGCTCTAGCTCCAGCCCAGGCAGAACCTGAATCACCTGGTTCAACAACAGCTCAGTTCTGGGGGACCTGTCCGTGTGGTAGTGTCAACATAGCCCTTGTTTTACAGTCTTTACTTACCCTGTTTATCCACTGAAATTCAGACAAAACTTACCTCCTGAGTTCATTGATTTATTAGTGGGAAAAGAGAGTCTTGCAGCAATAGCTTGCAAATTAGAATTCCCCATTTCTGACTCTTTTAAGGGTCTTCTGGATTCCCCCATCTGGTAAAAAGGTCTGGCCACCGATAAGCTCCCATATTATTTCACTGTTAGCACTTGGGGCAGCCATTATCTCTTGGTGTGGGTCTGAGCAGGTCGCACCACAAAAAGCCCTGATTTCAATTGCAGTCTCCTTCTGGTACAGCCCTGCAGATGATGAGCAATAAATAGCACTCAGAAGCAATCGGTTCATACAATGCTCATCTGGTGGTGGCTGTTTTGAACACTGTCCATAGCTGAGTCACCACCATTACGGCTTCGCCACTGGGGTATCGCAAGAGCCACAGGAAAGGCAAAGAAGGTGGCAGTCAAAAAAATGCCCCCTTCACTTCTGGCTTTCCACTTCTGGAAAGCAAATAATTTTCTCCTTCCACTTTCATGTTTCAAATTACATTCATCTAGTTCTTGTGCTGTCTTATTAAATCACATATGAATAAATGCTGCCTAAGAATTACATTTCTCTGAGAGACCCAATTTAGCTGTTAGCCATAGTACAATGTTTTGAGATAATTTAGTGGTGGGCACAAACAATGAAAATCATATGGAAACTGTCAAAAATTAAAATAATTTTTAGCCCAAAGCTGTATTTACAGAATGATGCTTAAGTCTCAAAAAGTGAGATCAGATTACCAGTTCAGTGTATCAAAAAAAAGCAATAACAAAAGCCTTACTTATAAAGGTGTGATGAAAAAGATAAATACAAACCTAAAATCAGTAATCTGGAAGACTACTTTATCATACTGTGTCTGAAAAACATCAGGAAATACTGATTCATTGGTCATTCAGTATTTGAAAAGACATCACACTTTTCATTATACACATACCAAAAGAAAGGTCTTTCCGTTTTAGCTCTGCAGTGACACTGTTATCACTGTAAATATCTCAGCACTGTCTCAAAACCGAGTGAATGCAACAGGTTCTATTCTTCACTAATGGTTTAAAAAAGAAAGGCACAGACTTCCAAAGGCATTGTAAGCCGACATGGCTTAAACACCTAAATGCTTAAGTAAACTCTGAATTAAGTTCCTGATTCTGCCTGGTTGCTTCGAAAATCTGAAAATAAATTTTGTTTCTAAAATATTTCTGGGCATTGTCATTCCACTATTTTAACTCCACAATCCACATGTTATTTATGAAGTATGGACTACGTTACACTTAACACATTAGCATTTGATTAGGATTCAGTTTCTGATTATTCACATTAGAGATGTCCTTATCAAAAACACACAGATGGGAGAAGATTTAATAATTATTCTTTTCATATAAATTCACAGAAAGAAGTCAGGCAAATATTTCCTTATAAAAATTAATGGAGGTCTGGCTAAACTGCTCAATGGTTGAAACTAATTTCTTTTAATCACCAAGCAAATTAAATATTAAGAAGCTACGTTTCCCATCCATTTAATAAATTTATGTGCAAGTAGGAATAAAGATTTCCCACAGTCAAAATCCGAAGACAGAATGAATCAAAAAGCCAGATTTTCAGACTTAACTGAACCCTGTGGTCTCCACTGGAGAGAGACGTTTGCTTTTCAGTCAGCTTCCCTTGGTATTTCGTGCTGCTCCAGAGCAGTATGGAGGTGAGAGCTAGGCTTGGCCACCAACACTCCTCTGGAATAGTATTTTTTCCTGTGCAGAAACCCCTGAAAACTGACAGACCTGCAGTGGAATGGCATAAAGGACAACTCGGACTGCCTTAAAATTTCCTTAACTTCTCTCCCTGCCTTTGCTTTAAAAGATTCATTCCTCTTCCCACACTTACTTTTTCTTTCAAATTTCTCCTGTACAAGCACACATTTCAATGGCTGAGGAAGCTCTCTAGGACTAAAATCTATGCATTTAAAGCAAGACTCTTATGCCAATTAGTGTTAATAGGAAACATATTTTGCTTAAATATGTATATACACCAAAATGTCATTTTACACTTAAACGGTGATGGTTTGTATTCTAACAAAGAAAAGTAACTGTACATTGCATGTGTGAGTGGAGCCAGTCGGAGACAGCAGGCGAGCAAGGGCTATGAAAAGTTTAGCAGACATCATTACGCACAATACACTTATTTCTCAACAACATGAACAAATTCTGGCACCGCTATTCTTTCTGAATAGCACTTGACCCCCAAGTGTTTACATCATTTGAGAAAGGCTTGAAGAGTACAGCCCCTGGTGAGCCCAGGATGATCCGAGGAATGAAACGTTTGAGCGCAACAGCTCAGGTCAACACTGCTCCATGGACAACTCTCATTTCTTCAAAAGCAAGAAATTTGACGTTGTCAAGCGAAAGAAAACCTGCTGTTCCTGGAATCGTACAATGCTCATGCTAGGTAAGAGCTCTCCCCAGTCACTTCAACAAAGTAATATGGCTGAGAACCTCTTTAACGGAGATTTCAGGAAGGATATTGGCAATTCCGGGGCATGCAGTTATCTCTTTTTTTGCCCCCATTTTATCTCGTTGCTGCCTCCTAAACTTTGCTGGTTGTGAACATGCTTCTGGCTACAAGCTGTACTACTGGGCTCTGCCACTGCCTACAGCGGACTAGGCAATTGTACCCTATCAGGCTTAAAATACTGCTCACAACTGCTGCGTTCCCTCCTTCCAGAGATTAAAATTCAGATATTAACAGTTTTGCGTGTTCAAGGGCCAAGAAGGGTCAGCACAGGAACCACTTTCACTCTCCTGAAATCAATTCCAAATAACGAGGCAAGAAATACCATTCCTCTAACATGGTTAAGTGCCCGAGCAAGCTGCAGCCGCAGGCACCGAGCAACCCGGCGTGGCTGTGGTTAGACACGCTCAGGGTGCCGCCGCGCCGAACTGCAGCTGGGTGCCGCGCCGGGTGCCGCGCGCCGGTGGCCTTCGTGCTACTTCTGTGGGCACCGATCCCACGAGGGAGTTGAAAGTGAAGATGCATCGCTTTGTAGGAGAAGTCCTCGGGTGGTTCAGCTCTCTAAAACACGGTGCCGGCGGGGCACACGAGCACGATACCAGGAGCTTGGAGAGGCTGAGCCGCAGCTATAATTTCAGGAGTGGAAGTACGGTGTTAGGGGAGGTCGTGCTTCTGCCAGCTCAGGCGGGCTGGGACCCCCGTCGCCAGCAGCCCCCTGCACCCTGCCAACGAAAGCGTCTGTGAGCGAGCACAGGAAGCCCAGACAAAAACGTAAGTGGGGTGGGAAGCTTGTAACTCACTGGAAGATTGACATTATTTTTTCTCTAGATCCATTTCTCAGTCCAACTCATGGTTCAGCCACACAAACATTTGTCCCAGTGCAGAACTGGAGACAGTGAGCCGCATGGCCCCACCACCGCTGAAAAACTGGATGAATCACAGCCTTTGCAATGCTTCTCCCCCTTCTTTATCCAACACAGAGGGCTAACACGAGACTTGCTCACCACCAACATCCGTTCACTGCTATTAAGTATTTTATAAGCAGCATGCATTACTGTGCTTCTGTGGTAGGGCCCCCAAGACATCACTGTCATCTTTTAAAACCCATTTCGATGGCAGCCAAAAAGCTTGGGCACAAGTACGTTACCCTGGGTTCTCTGAACCAGTCCTCCTTAGGGCATGACTTCCCAGGGAGGGTTTGCAGCATGGATGGTGCGGGAAAACATGCTGTTCCTGTGCTATGGAAAATGGGTGTGGTCTTGTAAAACCAGCCATGCCATTTTTTGTTCTTGAGGTTGTTTTTCACAGCCATTTACATCCCAGAATAAAAAAAAAAAGGAATTTGTGCACATTTCTTCTCCGTAGCGAAGTGTTTGCAAAGCCTGCCTTCCCAGCTTGTTCTGTACACTGAGCTTCTGTCTGCCTGTTTTGTTTTGGCTCTTCTAATTTCCATAGTATTTCCTCTCCCTGCGTAGATTTCAAGGTTACACTGAGGTCAGGCTGTATCTTTTGCAAATCAGGATGTAAACAAGTCTGGATAACTCATGTGACACCGCTCTGCCCACCCTCTTTTCTGTTTGGGGTTTTTTTTTAGATTTATATTAGCATCAAAAATGATCCGAGATCCTTTTAAAGATCCAATTTCATACTTTCCAGCATTCAGCAAATTGGCTACATAGCAGGGAAATGCCAAGTGCTCTGAAATAACCATAGCAAAGGAAGCTATGATAAGAAGCCCAGCGCACCAAAAACTCACCGAAAGAGCAGCATCCTGTCAACTAGAATTTGCTCATGTAGTAAAAAGAGCTTGAATCTTATGTTCAAACAGAAACATCTCCATAAAGCACCTTCGCACAAAAAAAAAAAAAAAAGAAGAAAAAGAAAAAAGGTTTGATTAGGGATGGAATAGGCTTAGAATAATTCAGACTGGTGAATCCTTGCCAGCTCCACTCCTCCACACATTCCTGCCTGCATTCTGATCTCATTATGCACCGGGCGAAAGCGCGAGCTTCACTGGAACAGTTCTCACCCATCTGCATCCTCTTCTTCTCAAACTGAAGGAGGATGTGTATTTATAACCCGCTTCGAGATACGGTGCGCATTCACGGTGCAAAGGCAGTGCCTGGTGTTTGCATGCTGGGCAGGGCAACGGCACGGGATCGCTTGCGCAGGAGATGCACATGTGTATTTTCCTGTTCATCCTGTTTTATGAAGCTGAGGCTTCACTTCAAATGGCTACATGAACTGCCCTAATGCCTTGCTGTTTCCGAATTAAGACCAAAGCTTATGCTCAAACACCAATTTTTCCTCCCACAGGTATTGAGCATATCTGGATGTATCAAGCAAGGGCCCCGAAGGATCTGTCCTGAAACCAGGTCAATTCAGTATTCTCACTAATGACTCGGCTCATAGAAAGGACGGTGCAGAAGGTGCGGATGCTGGGGAAGGTTGCGAATGCTATAAAAGACTCTTTTAGAATTCAGAACAGTCTTGATGAATTGAAGAAACAGCCTTAAATCAAGCAACAGTCAATAAAGGCAAGTGTGAAGTACTGAGTAAAGGAGGAGAAATCAAATGAACCAACACAAAATAAGAAATAACTGGTTAAATACAAACACTGCAAAATGAGTGCTGGGAGTTATGGAGGACCCCAGGTGGAATATGACTCAACACCATGACACACTGCAACAAAAAAAGTAAAGCTCGTTCAGTGATATATTAATAAGACCGACGCATGTCAGACATCGGAAGTAATTACTCCCTTTCATTAAGCATCACTGAAACTTCTCTTAGGGTGCAATTTGGAACACCATATTTTACGAAAAACGCAGACAAATTTGAGAGGAAAATATCCTCCTATACAGAAGGGCTAAATTTCTTCTCTATTTGTTTGGTCTGGAAAAGAAGAGACTCAGGAGAATACGATAGGAGCTTCCAACATAGTGAACAAGAATATGTGACAGGTAACATAAGAGCTCATTTAATTCAGAGCGAGCAATATATAAGCTATATATTAGGAAAAGTTTTCTAAGAATAGTTAAGAGCTGCAGAAGGATATCTGCAGGGTATCTCTGTGCCTGCCTAATTATCCTTGCCTCTCAGCGTGGCTGATTATCCCAGGCTGGCTACACTGTGCCTGGCTGATAGTCTGTCCAATGTCAAAACCAGCTGCTCCGAGCTAGTTGTGTTCTCTCTGCTCCATGCGACGTTTCGCAGCGCTACGCTGCATTCAAATGACATCGAGTTCCCCGCAGGACTGCATTGCTGCGATTCAGTGCTCGACTACAACAAGTGTAGCTGGTCTGAGATTTCTTGCTTCACCTGCCCATGCCAGAACGGCGGAGGCAAGCGCTACTCAGCGGGAAGAGCATCTCCCAACTCCTTCTCAGCATTGAAGTTCTCTAGCAACCCTTGTCTCACAGAGAAGCCAGATCCATCTAAGGTTATCATCACAGAAAAGAAGGGAGGACAGCAATTCTTCAGGTACTTAGGACAGTAAAAACATTTTTGCTTGTCTGGGCATCATTCAGCACTCCACTGTTCCTGCGCTCAGACTCTGCCCATGTACTCTACCCGCTTTAGCTGGCACAGCAACATCATGGGACAGGTTTTTCCAAGTTCTCTTACAGTCAGTACAAGGGAGCCTTGCAGGAATATCCCAGGTATAGCAGCCTTTCTGGGGTAAAGCAACATGAGCAAGCTAGGATCATGCCCAAAATGGAAGGCTTCATAGCAGAAGTATCACCGGACCTGCTGACTGGGAGCCTGTCAATGACTCCCTTACAGGTTGCTGCCATGAGCATGTTTTCAGGGCTCTTCTTTAGGATGTGACAGGCCTTGTCAGAAGCCCAAAGGACCTCAGTAGTTCTGGAGAGGAACAAAAAATAAAACCCTCTTTGTCTGGGAGCTGGAATGCGACCCAATGTGTACATAATGGGAAAAAATAATTGGAATAGACAAAGCCATGGGCAATTGGGCAGATGATGTGCCTGAGAACTATGAACATCTGTTGTGTGGTAAATATGCAACCATTAGCTTTTCTCCATAGTCTATAAACAAATTCAAATAAAAGAACAGGATGATAGCTTTTATTTATATGGAAGTCCAGGAATTCACTCGCCATTGTAAAACGCTAACTTGACAGATCAGCTCATTCGCAGACCACTGTTAGCACTCTACAGAGTGAATTTCCCCCAAAACAACCTGGATAAAATAGGGGATTCATGGGATCAACTCTCCTCTGCCCTCTCTTTCTCTCTGAATCCCTTTGCCACCTCCCCCTTCTCCAACACCCCACCCATCTGCCTCTCAAGCCTGTGGGCACCCTCTCCGATGGATCTGTTTCCTGCATTGATCAGCTTCCACCTTGGTTGTGCGGGTGTTGCTAGGTCACACCACTCGCTAGAGCTTCAAACAAGCAAATTTAGGCTTTCTCTCACTTTGCAGGAGCTCCCTAAACCTCCATAGCATCCTGCTTCTCATTCAACTTCCTCATACCTCTACTCTGCCCTGGTGCCTATAAAGACAACTGTTCGGTTGCTTTGTGTGTTGAACAATATTGTTTCGTGGTTTCCTTGCACCCTCCACCAGTATCCCCTGTCATCCCCCTCCGGTACTTAGAGGCCAGGCTTTCTGAAAGGACAACCTTTTTGTTCTGTGTATTTACAATGTCTAGCACAGCCCCGTCTCTTCCAAAACTGAGGCTTGCGGGTGCTGCGGTAATAAAAATAAATAAAGGCATCACTGTTAATTCACCTTCTCTTTCTATACAGGAAATTGTGATCGGCAGGAAGAATTTGGGTCAGACATGCATTTTGTGCTATCTCATTGAAAGCAACAGAGCATTAGGAGATGTAACTGGCAATGTTTAAAGCTAAAAAGGACCCAGAAGAACAGTCACCAAAACTCAAAAACACACCCTGTTACAAAGACAGCGAATTACTATCACTGAAGCAATACTTTTATATTGTTAAAACAAGGTAAGCACACTTCATTTAATCCAGCTTAGTGGCATGCTGACAACCACAGAGATATTTTGTGACTATTAAAGTATTGCTTCTCATGAAATAGATTCTTGGCCAATGGCTAAAGTAAAGCACCGGCAGAGGATCAGGAGCCTGCGGAGAGCTTAGCTGATAAGAGAATGGGTTAAAGAGAAACTATTCTTATTTGTGTGACAATCATCTTGTGAGAATATTTTCCGTCTGTGCTATTTTTGGTTCCCAGTGAGATCGTTCTTACAAGAATATGGAATTAGAATTTGAATACAGGCATAGTAAGAGCACTTTGCATGTGTGCCCACGCACCCCTCCTCCCCCCACACACCTCCATCAGGGAGCTCCACTGCTGAGCAAGGTCAAATTATATCAATAAGGCACTGCAGGAAAATCTTTTACATTCCCAGATTGGTAAGAGAAATTAAAACTCATCTCCTGGGATTTTCAAATCAAGGAATGTTGTTTATTTTAAGGATCACTCTAGCATTATATTTATGACTCATTAATCACCTTGGCTTGAAAATCTATGTCAAATGAGGAAACTATTACACTAGAAGATATGCACAGGATGGCCAGATTCTGTCTGTCTTTAACCACATGGTCTAATGGAAAGAAAAGCCTTCCTTTTCTGCGGAGAATTTGAAATTATGGACAAGTCCCTGCAATTATGGACTGAGTTACTTAACCTTTCTGACACCAGTTCTCTCCCACAGGTCTCTTTTGGGCAGGAGTAACTCTCAGTGTATGCTTGTGGCAGAAAGAGATTTACTGGAGTGGCTAAGGGAATTACTAACTTTTGGTGCAGTATGCACGTTCCTAGCATGGTTTTAGCTGTGCCTGCACACGGCTGCATTTGGCCTCAGCTTTCATAGTGCCCAGCACAACTTCAGCACAGCAGAAGGGCAGTGCAAGGTAGCTCACGTGCAACATCCCCAAACCAGACCTTGATAATGGACCCTCCTGATGCTGGGCTCTGAGCAGAAGCAAAGTCCCTGCTGTACAGATATCCCTTGCTTGAGACAAGAGCCAAGGAGTGATAGTGCAAGCAGACCATGGGCAATTTGAGGCAGCGCAGTTCAGTTTTCTGACAGGACAGGTTAGCAGTCTGGTGCTGGTTATGCAGACAGTCATTATGAAGCAGCTGACCTGGCCAGCAGGACGGGAGCCTGTATTTCATTCAAGACTTTAAAAAGGCACTTGACTAACTCAGATTTGTTTTCCATTGATGTAAGTTTTAAAAATTATCCTCCCAAGGGAACTAGAGAATACACGCGAAAGTCTATTCATGTAAACAGCTAGAAAGGTCTGTTTGTTCTACTGCTGCTGATGATATGCCTGCTGAAAAATGCAATGCACTTCTTTATCTTCATGGTATTGAAAGTACGAGGCATTGATTGTGCTTTCAGCAGAAGTAAAACCACCACCATCAAGTCAAAATTCTAATGTTGGGAAAGAACTGGGCTGTAAGCTTTGCTTATTGTGAAGTCGTTAAAGCATCACATCTCTCCAGTACACATCCATAAAAGACAGGGTAGAACATTGCTGTTACAGGATTATAAACCACATACCAATGAACAAAGACTTTATATTTACTGACTTTTCTAAGGGATTTTTAAAATGTATCCTTAATTTGTCAATGAACATTCATATAATAACATTAACATTAAATGCACTGTACTGATTAAGCATAATCGTGAAATTACTGCTTTAGGTTTTCAAAGCTCTTTCCAGATATTAAGGAATTGATCCTCGTGCTAGTCAGTGAAGAATATGACTATTTGCACAGCACTATAAACTGAAGCAGGAGGATCAAGCACCTTCCCTAAGTTGTTTGTGGGCTCCATCTGCACTTTGTAGAGCAGTATAGTCCTGGCAGTCAGAACATTCGGACCAGAGACCTGGTTGATTTGGCTGCATTAGCCTGAAATTCTTTCTCAGCTATGGGTTTCCACAGATGTCAAGGTAGGGAAGGGAGAGATGTGCGCTCCCAGATCTTGTCTCAACGTGGAGAGTCTGGACGTGGTCCTGGCTCCTCGAGCTCAGACATCGCCAAATGGAGAGGGACAAAGGCTAGGACTAGAATTCGTGACGCTCAGTTCATGGCAGTGTAGTTTACAAGAGTTCCTTAAATATCAAAAGCTTAAAAGGAAATTAATATAAATTAAAGAGAAATATTAAGCAATAGCACAGATGAAAGAATTGTAGGGGTAGGGAACCAATCTATTTTGCTGTGATTCTCTCTGAACTATAAAACTCACTCGATCCACCTACAATTTCATCCTCACTTTCCTTCCAGTGCCTCAACTCTGACTTTGCCTAATTCCCAGTAGACATCAATGGGAAAGTCACCTCACAAAAAGAATTGTAGCTTAAGCTGTTGCTGCCTAATTGAAATCATATAACACAGGCATTCCGCCAAACGATTATCAAACAACGCATTCAGGCAGTTTAATAAAAACTATTCGAGTTTTTGAGTGCTACAATAACACCAGTTCTTACCACCTATGAGCTCTCCATTGGCTTTCACGGCTCAGAGGTGTAGGAACCTTGGATCACGTGTGCATGAGGCATTTCACAAGACAATGAGGTTCAGCACTGCCCCCAAAGCAAGACACTCAATGCAAACAAAAAGCCTTGAATCCCAACCTCTCAAAATCAAACAGCATGAAAGACGACCACAAACCTTCCTGTCCCAGTGGCCTACATGGCTCATCAGAGAGCAAATTCAGGTAACCAAGAAACATTTAGCAATAGGCAATAACAGCAGAGAAATCTTAACGGGGTGGAGAGGAGAACCTCTACCCCAGAAACACAGATTATGGCAGATGTCAAACTTTCACCCACTTGCTGGTTCCTAGGAAGAAGTAGAACCCACTGTTTTGAGCGAATTTTAAAATACCCAAATCTCTGTGGGGAAGAAGTTCAGTCTAATAACAGCACTTGGTGCTCTGTGCTGGCTTTATCCGAGGACTCTTAGTCCACCCTATGAGTGCCCGTTTCAATCCACTTCGAAAGCAGATTAAGCAGCTCATAAAAAGGCAGTCTTGATGTGGGACGAGAGTGCCACAGAGCCAGGCAGGGCGCAGCACTTAGTGCTCTTTATGTTCACATGCCGCCGCGCTGTGCTATAATTTCCCCCAAGGGTTCCAGCAATAGGGTACAAGAAAGTCCCAGTAACGTTTCACCTAGCAGTAAGTAGTTTCTACTAGACCTCATTTAGGTCTTTTTAAAGGCTCTGATTTGACTCATTATTTTACTTGTTCTACTAAACTGAGGTCAACTCTATTCCTTTAGGACCCAAATAAATAAATGGATCTCAAGCCATCTTACCAGTGTCCTATCACAAATACCCTCATTACAGGAGATGTAAAGAAAGGATTTGTAAAAAGAAATCTCTGGAATGGTGTAAAGGAAATGCCATGTTTTTGAAATAAAAGTTTTAAGGTCTTTCTCCTTCTCAGAATCAACAGGGTTCTTGCTTTAAGTTAAAACTAGTCATAAAAAGGGTATTTTGGTGAAGAGCCACATTACTAGAGTTTTCTGCAACAAGCTGCTAAGAATAAAACTGTATTCATTTCCATTAAAGGACAAAAGGCATTCAGGGGCAAAGGAGTAATATTTGCTTTGTAAAGTACAGATCAGCTTCTATGAAAACATTGGTTGAAATGATAAAACTATTGTGGTGCTGCATATCGACACAACGTATTTTTTTACTCACATTTCTCAAGAGGTAGTAGTACCTCCTCCCGCTATAGGCAGCAGGAGTTATAGATGTGCAGCACACCAAAAAACGACGTCCTTTCAAAAATTAATGATAGCAAGTAAAAACAAAACCCAAAGATCATGAATTGAACCTCAGGATCCAATAATTTCCAAACAGCACAGATAACAAGGTATTTACCCCTGCATGGATATGTAGATACAAAAAAGTTTTCCATTCCCTGGTCTGCAGGCTCTGTACAAAACTTCTCGCCTCCGCATGAGATTAGGGGAGCTCTACGGCTACTCTAACTTGCTCTACAGCTACTCTGATTTGCACCGTCTGCAAATAGTCTCTAGGGGCTAAAAGAGAGTCAAAGACAGGCATGACAAACAGGTACCCCTGCATTTCTCATAGGCACACGCCTTTTCCCTTGTTTTACTGATTTTGCTGGCAGGAGAGAGAAAATGCTGATAAGAGTAGCAAATTCAGCTCTTTGACCATGTCCCCCATGCAGATAAGGAGACCCTCCCCGGACCGACACCACCTGCTTTAGACATACGTGTACCCCAGCGATGAGACACAAAGTGGCCTCATTATGCGAGCGTAATCTACTTTAGATCTCCCAGGAAAGAGGAGGCACGAGACTCGGTTTTGAAAATCAGCTCGCTCTATCCCAGTCCCGCCGTGCCTGCACGTCCAAAAGTCGTATCAAGCCCAGAAGGCCTTTTGTCTCCTCTAGAGCCAATCTCTAAGGCCACGGATTCTGCCGGGTTTGCTTTAGCTCGGGTGCGTAGCGTCAACACAACAGCAGCTCCGGCTGCACGCAGACTGTGGAGAAAGTAGGTCAACATGAGACAAGCTGTTCTCAGGGTAGCGTTTCTCTCTCCTCTCCCTTCCCTCTTTGTAAATGAAGAGTGCGAAACTAGTTGCTTTGAAAAGCACATAGGCGCTCACCCTGTCAAACGGAGAAGAGCCATTTTGCTGAACATGTCACCGTTCTAGACGATTATTTTATTATGCAGTTTAGAACAACGTGCCATGTTTGTAATAGGCTTCGTAGGAGATGCCACTTGTTAGTACTAAAATTCAAATTAATTACCAAAAACCTGTTTTGAGTATTAGAAAACAAGGGGAGTATGTAAGCAAGACTAAAATAATTATAAATATTAAATGAATATTCATGAAAACGCAAAGTTTTTACACAGTTCATGTTTTTGTATGGCAGAAAATGAGTTTCACAGTTGTATGTCAAAAGAAGAGTCAGAAACTGTGTTTTAGCTCGGAACACACTGCCTTCAGTGAAAAGGTCCTACATGTTCCTCAAATAAAAAAACTGTAACAAAATCATATAATCTATGCGACCTGCCTCAACTAGCAGCACTGCTCAATAGTCATCAATCTACAATGTGCGGAGATGCGTTCGCATTTCTCAATTCTGATTTACCCTTTACAAATAACTACCCAATTATGCTCAGGTGATAAATACAAAGAAGTACCCATGGATGGATTAGTCACCAAACAGTCAAAATGAGCAAATTAATCCAATATATGATTTATCTCACGTGCACACTCTGAATTATACTGGGAACCTTTAGAGGGTAGATTGGTGACTCCTTAAACTTCTCTACATAGTTTAACTATCTCCCTATATATGTCCTAAGACTCCCATCCTTAGAAAACAGAACAAAACATTGTTATAAATTTCTGCATGTCAATAACAGGTATTACCTTGAAGGGGCCCTCTCTCAAACCATATATATGATGAAGTACTGAGGGCAAGAGTGGTACTACCAAAAATCTGTCTTACTTTCGTAATTCAAGAAATACTATTGATTTCAAGAGGAGGGTTCATGAGTTAAGAAAGCCAGGAGCTGGATCCTACTCAAGTCCCCTGGAAGTCAATGGAGCACTCTCAATGATTGTAAAATGAGAAGGATTGGGCTTGTGCCCATGTTTAGTATTGGATATATATTTTTCCACAGTACATATTTTTCCTATATATAATGCAAATTTTTCTCTTAATTTCTTTTTCCTCTGCTTAGAGTATTACTTGTTGTTAATGAGCATTAAATCCATCTTGGATTTATCATACGGTTTGAGTCTCTGCGTAAGTACTTCGGCAAATTTTCCCCTTAATTGCTACCCAGTGTTCGAGGGAAAAGTAGCCATAATTTGTTCCACCTTTGGACACAAGCTACATTTCAGGCAAAGCTTCAGAAGAAGAAAGCATTTTCTCTTTTGTCCTAAAGTATTACAGCTATTGGACCCATTACTCTTACTAGGGCCAATGACAAATCCTCCTCTGTCAGGTCAATGGGACCAGACATGGACGCAGAAGACATGGGAATAGCAGAGGAACTTCTTTTTCATGCAAGACTTCTGGTGCAAAGACCTGTAGGGGAAAGTGCTGAACAGCAAGTAAATGGAATTTTATCTTCAGGGTAGCTATTTATTTATTTACAGTACTGTGGTGCTTGTATGGTTCAATCATGGACTGGGACCCAATAATGCCAGGTCTTGTACAAACACAGATCAAAAAGAGAAGGCTTGCCCCAAAGAACACTCTTTCTCTTTTATATATAGTTTACACACACAAGCAGAAAGAAACACATGATAGTTTATCATCGTAATATCTGTATAGATAACGTTTCAAGTAAATGAGGGGAGAGTTGACTATTGCAGCAATAATATTTCCAAAGACATTTCAGACTAGCAATTAAAAAGAGTTTTTTTGAGCAATGTGGAATATGTTTTAACCAGATCTAGTCTGTAAGCGTCTTATTTAATTGCAGTTACATTACTCAAATTACTGCCTTGAGGCTCCAGCCAAGATCAAGCCCAACTTCTGGTAAACAGGCACTATGCCTTACATATATCACCAAGAAAGACACAGGCTCCACCCTGACATTGAGCTGCTGGAGCGCGTCCAAAGGAGAGCAGTGAAGCTGGTGAAGGGTTTAGAGCACAAGTCCCATGAGGAGCAGCTGAGGGAACTGGGGTTGTTTAGCCTGGAGAAGAGGAGGCTCAGGGGAGACCTTATCACTCTCTACAACTACCTGAAAGGAGGTTGTAGTGAGGTGGGTGTCGGTCTTTTTTCCCAAGTAACAAGTGATAGGATGAGAGGAAATGACCTCAAGTTGTGCCAGGGAGGTTTAGATTGGATATTAGGAAAAATTTCTTCACCGAAAGCATTGTCAAGCACTGGAACTGCTGCCCAGGGAAGTGGTTGAGTCACCATCCCTGGAGGTATTTAAAAGACGTGTAGACGTGGCACTTAGGGACATGGTGTAGTGGTGGACTTGGCAGTGTTAGGTTAACGGTTGGACTCGATGATCTTAAGAGTCTTTTCCAACCTAAATGATTCTATGATATGCTTACATGACAGGTACAATTATTCCCCCCCTTCAGCAGTGACACGCTTATCTGAGTAATTCCCTCAATTGATGAGATTTAGGCAGCCTCCACTGAAGAAAACAGTCACACAAACTGACCTGGCTGTATCCTAGGTCTCCTGGAGCACAGCTCAGAAATGTTGGGAATGAGAATATCTCCTGTTCAGTTATATTCTTTGCTTTACTGTAGTCAGCGTCAATTAACTTCACAGTTAACTTACACATATTTTTTCTTTGCTCCATCTCCCCTTTACTTTCAGCTATTGTGGTTCTGTCTTCCTCTATGATTTGTTTAATATCAGAGGGGGGGGAAAGAGAGAAAGAGAGATACTCATTCTGATGTGGGAACACTTTCTCCTTTGTATCAAAGAACCATCTGCTAATTTACAAAATACAAACAAAGTTACTGGATGTGCAAGAACCCCTGTTGGGAAGCCAGGCACAAACAGTGCCTGTACCACGTCAAGGAGTGCTGTGTTTATTCTGGAATGCACAGCTCTCTGGGTTTCTTTTATCTTTGGGTATTTTTCCTCCTTTTTCTCATTTTATTGATCTAAGGTCAGCATAGCAAATAAGCTTGAGAAAAATAATAAATACAGAATGTTTATAGAATGCTTTTCCTACTGTAAAAAGCACTTTTCTCGACAGAAACAGAAATCATATGGAGCAGCAACTATTCTGCAGGCTGGTGCAGGAAAGGTTTACAGCCCTGCCTCCTCCAACCTCACTGTTTTGAAGCCCCGGTCTCTGTCGACCCTCTGTTTTCTGAGCAGTTGGGTGACACAAGAGTCAAGTTAGTCCAACAGCTTTTTTCATCCTCTCTCCCCTCCTCCTCTGCGCACCATGCAGGGCAAGGCACAATGCAACATTCAGGAAATATCTCAATCTTGTCCTTTTTCAGTTGTTCTGCAAGTCAGAAATAGGAAAAAAGAAAAAAAGAGAAGCAAGAGATAGCTCCCGTGCTCCTAATCTGCAGCAAGCAGAACGACGTGCAGCAGTTACTGTGGTCAGCCAGCTCACTGTGGTCTCACCACAGATTGTGAGAACAAATGTCACCCTCCAGAAGACAGAGAAAAGAAATCATCCAGAGGGAATTTATGTAAAGTGGTTAAGTTAGCAGCAGTGTATGTTTAGTGTTCAGACCTTTTTCTTAATTTCAGCTGCTACCGAGGTTTTAAAACAGACAGAAATATTTAAATACCTGTAGACAGATCTGCAAACCTGTTTCCTAAAAACTGGAAGTCTGTATGGCAAAGATAAGACTGTGGACAAAATACAACTAACACAATACTCAGAAAATAGGCTACTGAATGACCCATTTCTTATAAGCTGGACTAAAATGCATTTAAATTGGGAGTTTTTTGGGTCTATGTTTTCATACGAATTTAGCATTTTGAGGATCTTGCCACACTGACAGGCCTGAAAAGTGAAGTCCTGTATTAACACAAATAAAGAGCAGAGAAAGCAGCAAGGATAAGCTAAACACAGTTTCTCTTCCTCATGTCTCAGCTCAGGTGGAAAAAAAAACCCAAACCCAAAACATTTCAAACAAGTCAGTACCCCCAAGGGAGTCTGTGCGGACGGCGGAGTCTGGCACATAGGGGCAACCTGACATAGTACATCTCCACAGTACAGCGCAGCCGTATTAGCAGAGACATAGCTCCACACGAAAGCAGCTTCCCCGTTTCTGAACCCAAACCGACTCCCAGAAGGACAGAAAGGTGTTTTCTGGACCACGTTTCCCAAGCCTGATGGATCTGGGAGTAGGTGGCAAAGCGCCAGCTCCCGTCTCTGTGCCAGTGGCGTGGAGGTGTGCTGTACCTCCGTGCCCACTCCAGACTCAGGCTCTCCGTGCAGACTGCCGATAAGGGCGGCAGCTGTAGTGACGGGCTCCTTAGCTATGGACATGTGCCCACCAGAAGGCAGACTGAGGTCACCAGGCTCACTGTGCAGAGCCTACATGGAGAGTTCTTGTCGGTAACAACTTACAGGCACCAGCTTCAAGGATATGAAATGGTGACACAGAAGCCCTGACAATAGTGTCAACTCTGCCTGCACAATCCTGTAGGTTTGAAAAATAAACTTTAATTTAAACTTGCAACTAAAGTCTGATGCATTGCAGATATGCAAATGCGAAAATAAAATCAGGAAACAAATCCATTGTCTTGTAAAATCCCACGATGCAAATGAAAACAAATGAACATGAGACTGCCCAGTGTCTCACAAAAGCAGATCTAAAATTAAAAAACCTTTTAAATATTGCAAGTCTCAGATACCACTGATGAGTCCATGCATGTAGGTATGTGTACCAGCATCCAGCTGGTATAAATAAGAATTAAGTATGAGTTACAGTTTGTCACATTAGCTGAGAGTCCAAGGATTCCTGCACAAATTGCCATAGTTAAACCAAAGACTCATATTTCCTGCAAAATAGATACATGCTGGATTAAGAGTGGGCTTTTCAATATGTAACTTATACATAATGAACAACAAAACTCTATCTTCTATGACGTTTGAGATAGCTATTCAGTTACCTGAAGCTATACCTATGCTAATATTTGCTATGTATGTGACAATGTAATTTCTGCATCACTCTCCTTTCTTTCCATCCAAAAAAAAAAAACGGTTTGACTGAAAAATGATAGAAGTGAACCTGGATCCAGTGGAACCAGTAGGAGTTCTGATAATTTATAGGAGACAAGATTTTACCCAGTATATTTTAACAAATGGTCCTAAGAGTACAGCAACGTCCAATCCACTGACCTTTCAACTTCCTCTTAGTGGAAGGGATGCCGTCGAGCCAAGAGTACTACTGTGCGACATATTAGCTCATTTTGCTATCTAAATTATCATCTGCATCAAAATGCTGATTGAAGGTGCTGCCAACAGTAGCTCTGACAACAGTAAATGGCAACGCAGAGGTGCCAGTTTGCGTTACCTCCCAGGGCAGGCTGTCATGATTCTCCATGCGCACATGGTAAATCTGCTCACACCCGAGTCCCACGCCATCAAGGAAACTTTCACAGGCAGCGTGGATAGGAATCCTATCAACGAAAAATTATTTACATCCAGCCCACTTTTAGAAAGCTACAGACGTTTAATGAGTACAAGCTAGCGTAGCTTTTTGGAAAGGTTAAAAAGTTAGTTTCAGATAAAGCCCTGTCACCAACCTCTTTTTCTGTTTTTACAAGGTAAAACCCCCCTATTTTCAAGAAAGGCTCCACTATTCTAAGATATTTTAGTACCCTGCAGTATTTCTACTATTTCCAGAACAGTTACCACAACCTTGATATAAAGCTCATCTGAGATAAAAGAGTCCTTGCAAATGCCATTATCAAAAATGTGAGCTTGGAACGGGAAAACGCTGGCTGTGATTCCTACAGACCTGAATGGGAAAGTACTAAAGATAAACTCATTTTAACCAACATCCCTTCCTGGTTTGTCTTCAGCATTCCCGCAAACAGATTGTGTCATTCATCCCTCAGAAGTATTCAACATTCTCTATTTTGTATTATTTCTATAATGCAGCGTCTATTCACTCAAATATCCAGGCTATCACGTATCATCTTGCTCCCTGTGAAGGAACTACACAGAATATACGAGGCTGGAGCTGCTTTAAATAGTTTCCATTGCCCTGTGTGCACAGCGTATGATTTTTCCCTATCGTCCTCCAGCACTTTTCCATTGCAGCCTTCAAACGTCACACAGCGCCTTATGCACCTATCAACTCTCATATACCATGGGGTAAATTCTAGTTTCACTTATGTTGGCATAATCCCACTAAAGCCAGAAGGATTGCCTGGGTTTAGCTAAGATCAGAAGACAGCCTCAAGTGAGGCTGAGCTACATAAGTGTTTGGAAGGAGCAATTATGTTCTGCAGCGAAAGACAAAGTTTCAGAATTTAGACTGACGTAGGAGTTAATATTCCCCACACATGGATGTACTAACTACTGTCACTACTTGGCCTTGTAAGATATTTTTGCTGAGAATGCCGGTTTTTTGCATAGGATAAAGCCAAATTGCTGATAGTTTTGAGTTTTTAATAAATAAAATCAACATTGCATCTGATATCATTAACAGTAGCGAGAGTGGTCTTTCTGGATAATAGCAATGTATTATGGCAGAATATCCAGATACTATCAGTGATGATAGATTAAATAGATTAGAGAAGAGGAAAGAAATAAAATTCAACCCAAGCTCTCGCTGCAGCAGCAATGAACTAAAATTCTTATTCTCTTCTTGTCCCAAATGACTTGGCATTGCTTGGGCTCTCAAACAACTGTCATATTTCACACCAGAAATGCTGCATTCCAGTTTAAGTTTGTGTTTTAAATTAAGTTTTGTAAAGCATTGTGGGATTTTCCAGACTGAAAGGCATCATATATAAATTTAAAATATTATTATTATTTCAACATTATTTATGGATACCATCTGTTCGTAACTCTGTTACTGTCTCTTCTTTTTAATGTTCTTATCACAGACTGCCTTGCTTGTTACTTGCTAAATTGGTCAGAATTCAGTTCAAGCTATCTCTGAATTATATGTTTACCTCAGTGAGTGCCTGCCAAGAATGATGTTTATGGCATATCTTGCATTGATTTTAGAATTTCTGAAGGTAATAAAGCACTGAATGAGGTTCATTTCTTCTCACAAATTAGAATCTGTCATATTAATAGAGTAATATAATCCTGTCATCGCTTCCATTTGTTTCTTTCATCAGACTGATAGGAAAGAGAGGTTAACTTTGCGTTCATTTAGGCTGTTTGTTTAAAAGGCCTAGAGGAAGCTGTTGGTTTATTTTTAAAATCTTCAGGAATAATCATTCCAAACCTGATTCTGCTACCCCTTTGTGTAAAACAACCTTATTCTCTAAGCCGCCAGGCTGGCACCCGTGAGGCTGCTCCGGGGCAGGGCACTGCTCCTAGCAGCAAGAGGACAGGACCAAGCTCTTCATCACTCGCAGCGACAGTGTTGTGAACGAAAGGCGAGCATGGGAGGAGCCCGGTCCCCGTTCCCTTCTCCCCTTACCCTGCTCTGAGGTGGCAGGGTGGGTGAAACCCCATTTCTTCCTGGATACAACATCTGGCGTGTGGGAGATCGTGCGCATCTCCACCTCCACCCTTCCGCACCGCTCTCCACGGCTGAGCTTGGTGGCGTCGGGATTACAACTCAGCACTGGTTCATGAGATGCAAAGCGCACAGGATTTCTCTCATTCCTGGGATGGTGACACTTGCATACCATGTCCTCATTACGGTTCTGCCTACAGTCACTATTTAGTCCATATTTACTCTTTTAAAACCTGTCCAAAGTATAAACCTTTACATCAGCTGTTGTCATGTCAGCTTTCACAAGCTTTAGGCAAACAATAATGTACAATTCAGGGGAAAAAATCTCTGAATAGGATTAGTCAGGTTTTATTAGAAACTGTGCAGCAGATTCATCAAATAAACTACTACCCCACCAGCAGCCATCGCCACACTACAGCTGCCTGGAATTTTTATTTTCTTGGGTTTAACTTCATAACTCCACTTTCCTTTTCCTTCTTGCTTCCTCTTGGCTGACATATTATATAGCTGCTGAAATGATCCTCTAGCCAGGAATGCTGCATGAGCGGCTGCCTGTGGATTGGTGCCAACATTGCTCTGGAAACTGGAAAGCAGCACAGACTGGATTGCACCCGTGTCTCCTTCCAGACACGGATAAAAAAACCAGAGCTCCTCGTTAGAGACTGCTGACCTGCGAACCCAAGATTTTCTCCTACCTGCCCCTGTGGACTCATCGGCGTTTTAGGGGGCTGTACGCTAACCATACACGATGCCAAGCTGAACTTCCTACTTCTCTTGCTGAGTTTTGAGAATGCCGGGCTGAGATCTGTGAGGCATCAATTATAATCCTGAATGCATCCCTCAAAATAAATGTTTTGTGCATTTGTGTAGCAGATCACCCAATAATAGCACATAGCTCAAGCAACTAACGGAGCACAAGTCCGCTTCCAATGTGTCAGATAATAATTGTGCTGTAACACCACAGTGCATACATGAATAAATACAATTCTAAATTCAATGAGATATTTTCCTTCTGCTGCTCCTCCTGCCGCAAATGAATACACCAGCAATTAATTACTGTGCTCAGCAACTCCCTGCAGCAATTGTGTAATAGATTCATTTTCAGTCCCTTGTCTCGTAACCTTCCAGATAAGTTTCATGGATCTGGAATGGCAAGCATAAAAATATATATTTTTTTGTTCATTTAATGTTTGTAAATGTTACAGCTCTCAGATACCAGCCATAACTTTCTCAAAATTCTGCTCTGCTGCTTATAAATACTGCAGTATATTTGAATATTAGGATCATTTGAGCTTACAACTAAGAGTGAGGGATCTTTCTCAATCAGAGATACTTGTATGTTACCTTTTATGGTAAAACTTATTTATATTTAAATTAGTAACATTTGAGTAATAGTAATATTAGTAATAGTAATATTAGTTCTTGCTAGCTGTCAACCATTTAGGTGGTTAGGACAAACCAGTATATCCTGGCCTCAGTAAAGTCACTGGAGGTTCTGCCACTTCAGTGAAACAGGCATTTCACCTAAGTCACTCTTTGTGTATCACTAAAAAAAATTAAGAATTGAAACTAATATGCTGTCACTGCACCTCTGCTTTTTTAAACAATTATTTTTAGGATGCACCATTAAAAGTTGCTGAGCACTTTAGGTGTTAGGAAAAGGACTTCCATATCAAGAAAACCACAAAGCTGTTTCCTGATCATATTTTGCAAGCGTTCAGAGTCCAATGAGGTCATGTGCCTAGAGCTGACAACACAGCACAGGATGAACATTGAACAGATACTGCCTAAGTGATGAAATGCAATGCACTACTACTAGTGTCTTGATGACAGTATTATCTACTGTTGCACAGATGTCTCAGAAAAAGCCAACTTTCTCTGGTTCTCCTGGATAAATGCAAGTCCAAGACGGGAAAGCACAGGAATTGGGCAAAAATAGGTAAGGGGAGCAATCTGAAATCCAAGCTTTCTGAACCTGAAATGAGTCCAAAGATCCTTGGGGAAATGACTTTCCAGGCTGAATGAGCAGCAAGAGTAGACTGGCAAAGCTGGAAAATAAACCTCTTGAATCTTACAGACCAGGTTTCAACCCTGAATAGTACCACATATGCAATATACCAAAAGTAATTAATAAGGAAAAAAAAAAAAGTCTGAGCTTTCTGACTGGAAATACAGCATGGCCCTGTGCTTAGAGTAATGGATTGGGACTCAATTCTGTTTCTGGGCTGTACAACCAGTGCTGTCTTCAATGTCATCCTTCAAGACAGTGACTCTCTCTCCTAGCCAGATGTATAGTGCCCAGCAAATAAAGGCTTTGCAAACAAATTATTAAAAATAAAAAATTCATACCAGAAGTTCTAAGGTGTCCCTTAAGCCAAGACATCAAGGATAGGGTTACCATAAGTTAAAACTAGTCATGAAGTATTTGTAAGAATCAAATGCTAATGAAAGAGAGGAAAATTATTAAATGTGTTTCCCAAGTTCTGTCTAGCTTTGCTCCTCGCATCTGATGGGATGCCTCTCCTATGGGAGATCATCTCATCCTATGGGATGGAATGCCCCTCCTATGAAGAAAGGCTGAGAGAGTTGGGGTTATTCAGCCTGGAGAAGAGAAGGCTCCGGGGAGACCTTATTGCGGCCTTTCAGTACTTAAAGGGGGCTTATAAGAAAGATGAGGACAAACGTTTTAGCAGGGCCTGTTGCGACAAGACAAGGGGGAGTGGTTTTAAACTAAAAGAGGGTAGATTTAGACTAGATATAAGGAAGAAATTTTTTACGGTGAGGGTGGTGAAACACTGGCACAGGTTGCCCGGAGAGGTGGTAGATGCCCCATCCCTAGAAACATTCAAGGTCAGGTTGGACGGGGCTCTGAGCAACCTGATGTAGTTGAAGATGTCCCTGCCCACAGCAGGGGGGTTGGACTAGATGACCTTTAAAGGTCCCATCCAACCTAACCTATTCTGTGATCTCTGCTCAGTGAATACTCATGCAGCTCTGACTAACTTATTAAAGCCGAGCTTAAGACTACACAGGGCACATACTAAACTCTGGTGTCCCTTCTCTAAAGAGAAATCTTTTATTTGGTTATTTCAATCTGTTAGGTATCTAGATAGTGCATCCCAAAAATAGAAGAAAAACTGAATTTCCCTCCTGTTGAATAGTCTTTGGCTTAATCTTTTTGAATATAAAAGCTGGCAATGCACTGGATTTAGATCCAACCCTAAAGTGGACTTGCACAGTGATTAGAGATGCTTCTGTACCTGGCATTTGCTTCTGTAAGCTGAGGAATGGCCACAGTCCCTTAATACCACTGCGCAGCTTTCTTGTTACAGTTTGCAATAGCATCTATAGTTGACATTTCACAATTTCAAGTGGGATTTTGTCCACTGTCTTGATCCATGTAGGTGCCTACAGTGCCTGCAGTCAGCCTTTGAGGCACATGGGATTTACCAGTCTTCACTCCACATTTTGCAGGGCTTAGCCAGCCACTTGGCATATCCCACCAAAGACAAGATCCATCACTCACAGACTGGTGACTCGGCACATCAGGGATGATAAGCAATACCGCATGCTACTGAGTGACTTCACTAATGGTGTCTGGAGACCATCCACCATGGAAGATGCAGTCCTTTATCTCTGCAGTTATTCACTGATCTTCGTTTACAACCTCTGCAGAGAGGCTTATCATCCACTCTCAATGCATGGGACTCCCATGGGCCAGTGCAGCCACTCCCCAGAGTACTCAGATAAAGTCATGGTTATTGTCTATCATCTCCAGTCTTTCCCAAAAAACAGCACTGGGGCTACACTGCAGAGCTGAAATACAGAGAGATTCAAAACTTGTTTCCAGCTAGCATCTATGTAATCATTTCTCTACTAAAAAAAAACCTGGCACTTAACTGCTCCTCTTCTCTGTGTACCTAAATCCTCAAACTTACATTCTTATTGTAGAGATTTAGTCAATGCAGTCAGGCAGATAAAAAAAAAAGGAAAAAGAAAAAAGTTTTTTGCACATCACATCAAAAAGCAATCTTTCAAAGACACATGGTTTGTGAAAGGTTTTGTCCAGTATCAGTGCATTACTAACCACTTTTCCATGCTGCCTGGGCCTCTGGAAACAACTGAAACCTGAGAAAACACAAGGGATATGTCCTCATTTTCTATTATATTTTCTTAATAGGACAGCAGGTGAATCAGAGTTGAGACTTATTTGTGCAGGAAGTCTATGGATCCAACTTTAATCATCTATAAATAACAGTACGGCAGAATAACAGGAAGGAAGTAACCATAGGGTTGATTATCAAGAGATCCCATATTTCTGTACATCTCCATGTAACCTTAGTTCCTTCATTTCAGTTTCCTCTTCCGTACAGATGATAACAGATCACAGAAGCATCATGGGGATTAATTACTTAATGTCCTTACTTTGCCTTTGAAAATTTAAAGCTCTCTGTTGCCTAACAGTTTAGGTGGATGTCCAAAGGGATTTACAAAAGTACTTAAGCAGGTTAAATGCCTACATCCCACTGACTCTCAAAGACTTTCCATAAACCTCACACTATAAATGGAGTTGCAATACGTGTGAATGCTGTCGCCCAATCTCTATACTGGCCAGGACACTGGAACAGTTTTTCAGATTCTCTTCTAATGACTACACCTTAGTCACAGACAGCCTATTCGTTTCCGGCTGACACACTGATTTGAAGTAGGTACCTACCTGGCTCAATGTCTTCCGTGTCCCAAACCAATACCTAAAATCAAGAGGAAGCTTAAACCCTTAAGGTGCTACTGTCCAGACAGGGTTTGTTAGCTGAGTGAGACCCACTGCTACATCGAATGCTGGACACCAACAAAATGTACACATACAATGACATTAATGTGGTGCAGAGGTACGATGTGCCAAGTGCTCTTCTGTAGCTACCAAATTGCTTGAATTACTCTGTATTACTCTGGCATAGCTCATGTCTCAAACCAGATAGCAATAAACTGGTCATAGAGGCTCCCCTAGTTGTATTAAGCTGCTGTTGTAACTGGTTGCATTTCTTCTGTCTATTCAATGCTAGTTACGGCATTGCTTCTGAGTTGCTTTCATCATCAGCTCAGAGGTATTGTAAGGAGGGTTCAGAGACGACAAAACCAGCCAGGCTTTTCAGATAAATACAGCTGTTCAGCCTAGCGACCCAGTCTAATATGACCAGTCAAAGGTGTGTGTGGAGACTGTACAGACTCAGCCATAAGCTACCTCCCCTGAGTACAAATATAGCTGCTGTGTAGGTCAAGGTCGGCTGCCCACAAGTATCCCCTCTGTTTCTAGGGTAGGTTTTGCAGTCTGCATTGAACTGTCCATAATGTGGCAATTTTGGGCTACCAGCATCCAAGTGAACTGGTTTCAAGAGTCTAATGTAAGCCTTACCTCTGGATTGAACAGTGGATGTACCCTACCAGCAGTTGGGAGTTAGAAAACTGGTTTTGTCATCAGAGAGGCATAGTGAAGGATAAAAAAAGAGGCTTAAATTACACTTTAAAATGAGCTAAAGAAATTGGCTAGTGCAGCAAATGCTTTACTCTCTGGTAGGCAGTGCATCTTACCAGGAGCATAAAATGGTAGAGCTCAGGGTTTTGTCCCTTGATGATTACATGTATCCAGGTGGAATTTGAATTTTTAAGCCTTCAAGCCCAAATTGTCTTGCGAGCTGTCTGTTTAAAAGAACAAATTTCTCTTTGCACATTTCGGTCAGCACTGTAATCAAGGGAGCCACATATGCTGGATCCTATTCAACTTAATAGATAGAAATTTGGCAGTAGAGTGTTCTCCATATGGGGTTTTCAGCTGTAGAAAAGCTTCTGCCTTTGCTATAAAATAGATTGGGATTGTTCCCTTCCAGAGTAGCTGCCTCTTCATCTAGATGGTTGAGGAGAACTGGATTCAAATGTGAGCTGGCTCTTTATGTGGAATTGAGCACTAGTATAAAAAAAAAAAACACGTGCTGGCTTTCAAAGGGTGTTCGTGATGTTCCCCTGAAATTCTGAGGGAGTTATTACCCATTTTGTCTTGATTGTATTTTTGGTTTAAGTTTTATCAAGAGCACCCAGGGAAATAGATTGGCACACCCGTCAAATATAACTCATAATGAATAAATGTCTTTCCAGTCCCTGATCTAACTGTGAAGGTGCAGAGTAGTGTTGGAAGTTTCGGTGGTCTAATAAAAAAAATAGACCATAGAACATCACACTGAAGTTATTTCACCAAACAAAATTACACTGGGATAAATGTACAAATAATACATTTTCTCAATATACTGCAGGTATAATGGCTTCATTGTATAGGCACAACTTTCTTTCCTATCAAAACAAAGAAGTTTAGCCTGAAATAATCAATTTGTGTAGGCAAAGCCTAACATTTCCATAGCTGCCAAAGGGAAAGCAAAGAACAATTGTAAGGACAGGAAAAAAAACTCACAATGAGATCGCTGGGAATAATTCCAATAGCATGAAATTAATGTAAATCAGAAATAGCTCCTGTGAAGCTAATGTAAGAATCTGTGAGAAACCAGAATCAAGTCCAATAACTTAAACATGAATCACGAAGAAAAGGAAAAAAAAAACATGACCACAGCAGAGAGATTTAATAATATATTAAATTATTATTAACATTGAATGTTACTAAAGGAATAAATACTTGCCTAATAATATTCAAGTCATATGATAATAGGTTCTTGCAGGAATGGTATAAGTCTTAATGATTATCTTGTCTCAGCAAATCTTATGGAAGCTACACAATCCAAAGGGATCCCATTATAGCTTTCAGAAGATGCATCTTTCCTAGCTGGGTAACAGTTACCTAGTATAATGGATGGCAACAGGAACGTTATCAGGTAAAGCAGACATATAGAAACCTACCTAGAATCTGTTTAACACTCCTGCTCCATCACTCTAAATGTTCGCAAGTCTCTTTTCCTTAAATGGTTGTTTTGTGGCAGCTCCTCAAGGAAGGATAGCTAGGAGCCCAGCATGGCTTGCACAATGCAAGCAATTACAATTCTTTCACTGCTGCTTTCTTATAATTGATATAATTAATGTTTTTAGGTTCAAAATTAATAAAACCCACATATAACTCATTGGAGGATTTGTTCTTCAAGAATATGTTAAAATTGTATTTGTGCTCACTAAAATAACTGAAAATATTACCCTTGACTAGTTTATTTCAGACACTGGTTCATTATTTGAAGGTGTTTGTGTCTTTGCAACAGAGGTTGGGATGAATTAGAATATATAGTGTATTCTGAGATGGTGTCTGTGTTTTCTCAATACTGCCCTGCTTTGGTGAGGCATTGGCTTTTGTTGTCTAAATGGGCTCAGATATGTCATTCTTATTACCAAGGCTTATTTAATTCATTTACTAGGTCATTGCTTGGGATAATATATGCAAATTGTACATATTAAGAGTGATATGAATTACATGAAGCATTGCCATTTATGTGGAAAATTCATCAAATGTTAATGTAAAATCTATAAATAGAAAGAATAAAATAATAATAAAACATGAATGTGCAGCAAGCATAAAAAATGAAGATCCTTAACTGCCCATTTATTAAGCAAATAAGGACAGCATATCCTTAGCCAGTGAGCAAAAAAGGCAACAGAAAATGACTGTGTGTTACAGTGACACTGATAACCATTTAAATCAGGTCCCCAGTATTCTGACAGGGTTTGTGCCTGTGAATGGGGAAAATGAAAATTCATGTCATAAAGGAATTCCAAGAACTGTGCTAGTTAGAAAGTGGTAGGAGAGATTTCAAAAATAAGCCCACGGATTTAGACTGTATGACAAAGATAATCACAGATTGCTTGGGCACTACATCAAACAGTTGGAAAAAACCATAAACGCAAAAATAGTGTTTTATGTAATTTTGAGTCTGTATTTCATAATTCTGCAATTCAAATGTTCTTGCTTGCAGGTACAGCCTGGGATGTTATGCCTAGTCATAAAGTGTCCTGAATCTGTAACAATTCATTTTTCTCATATGTAAGAACAAATAGTCACTTATCATTCTAGTATCTGGCGAAGAAACATCTATAGAATCTCATAGATCCCTATATAATTTGGCATAACTGGCAGGCTTTTCTGAAACAGAATAACTGAATAATAATGAAGGTCATTAATGATGATTAGAAACATTACAAAGAGTGAAAAAATTAGTAATATAGTTTCTTATATTCATAGACTGCTTATGAGAAGAGCATTTTTGTAGAAATCATGCATAATTATTACTCAAGGAAAGGATAACAAAGGTAGTTATTTGAATTTTCACTCTTTTAAAAAAAAGTTCTCATTATTGTAGCCTGAATTGCTACACTTCAGGAGTATAGTTAACTTCTCCCTTTTTTCCTAGTGATTCATATAATGTTTCCCTGCTCAATTGTCTTAAATTAAGTTCTCCTTTTCCCATACATTGATAACCATTTACAACACCATACGTACATTCCTTTCAGGAATCAGACATCAATGTTCTGCATATAAATTTGACTGCTGCTTTAAATGAAGCAATTTTTACTTTTCTTTAAAATTCCAGATGTCATTAATTTCTTTTATCAGTCTCTAACAGGAAACATACCTCAAGACTTTTCAATACATATTGCTAGCCTTTATAAATCTCAATCATAAAATAGCAAAGCGTTGCTTAACATCTGCTCATCCTTGTAACAGAGAGGGAAAAAAAGGCCCCACTCTTCCAACGGCAGTCGTGCAGCTTTCGCAAGCAGGCTCGTGTATTTCTGTGCTGTATGTTGCACAAGCAGAATAATAAATCACTGAAAGTTAATTCCCTTAACAAACAAGTTTATATAAGCACGATCCTCTCAAATACGATCTGCTTTTCCTGTTTTACATTTGCCCATTCTGCAAGACACCATTTGTGTCACCACAGAGGGCCAAATCCTGCAGTGTTGGTTTATTCCTAATAAATACTACTTAACTCTTAAAAAATCTAACTTAAGATCCGTGTTAGTGAATTAGCAGCTTTTCACTGAATTTGATATTATCTTGATAAGGTAATGAAACAGAAAGCAGGTAGCCTGCCTCCTTCTCAACCAGAGTTATAGGATACTTGCCCAAGTCGTGATTTCAGAGTGTTATGCAAAATATATTTAGTATATTTACAGGTCGAGAAAGACCGCATTCTTTCGGTTAGGTTGATTACATTTGGCAGATACAATAGGAAAGAGGACCCATTTTACTGATGCTTGGACAAACCCTAAAGCACAGAACAAAAGTTCTATTCCTGCACTCAAATGTGACAGGATACGTGATCATGCTTTATATAGAGATTCCATTTTTAAATACTTTATAAAGAGGAATAATTATTAAGATGTCCATTAAAACATTAATAAAGTGTTACAAACTGTTTGAGAGCAACTGCTTAATCGACTGCTAATAAAGGTGATTTCTACTGCCTCTTCTCCTACACTTTGCTTACTTCCCTACAATTCCTATTACTGCTGCTTAGTTTATTAACCCCATGTAAACATAACATTAATGCAAAATGTTACCAGATGTTTAAAAGAATCTATGAAAACCCTCCCTTAGGTTCTGTAGGCTTGAGTCATTAATCTATAAATTCTTTGGTTTCTTTTCTACTTAAACATTATAGGATTTTTCCAAAAGGATTTGATGCTCTCAAAGGTAAAATCTTGCTTGCCTATTAATGCATGAAATCTCACTAAAGTCACTGAAACTACTCATGTGAAAAGACATACTCAAGTTCATTATGGAAAGATTAGCCATTTGGGCTTAAGGAAACTGTAGACAAAGTGCCACGATGAAGAGAAGTAGTTTCAGTCTTTCTCATTTACATGCAAAGCAAATTCTTCCACCATTTGCTTCCAATTTGATAACTGAGCAAAAGCATAACAATAAATAACTCAAAAGAAAAAAAAATGTCATTTACTTTAATAAACCACAGCTTCAGACTATGGGGACCTGAGGATCTGTTTCTTCTGTCACCCAGTAGGGAGGGGAGGGGCTGCCACGGAGACCTCCATCTCACTCCGGTCGCTACACAGCCACTTTCTCCATCTGTGGATGTCGGGACAGCTCTCCCATGCACAGATGGTGCAGACCAGCTGAAGAATTTGGGGAAAATTTAATCAAGGGCAAAGAACAGCCAGAAATAAAATAGAAGCCGACACATCCCAATATAGATATTCTTGCTGGGGCCCAACACAGTTCCGTGCAGATCCTAGCCACATTTCCCAAGGATGAAAATCCAGACCAAGACCCCCACAGCCTCTCCTCCTGAGACTGCCTGGAAGCGGCACGGTGCTTCCCAGAAGGATGGCTGCAATGGTCTGGAACTGCCAGCCTTCCACAGAAATCAAAGGTATTTCCTCGCGGCAGCCTCCCAGAAGAAGATACCGACAGCCATGTTCTCCATTCCCCGCAGGCTCAGGAAGCGGAGTGGCTCCGGACTGCACGAGGAGACTCTCCCTATTCAGCTGTCCCGAGGTCAACAATGATTTTGGTAGGGCTGTATTAACCCTTGCAGCAGAGCTCTGCTACTTGCATTTTGTAGTCCAAGAACCATAGGTAACACCTTTCTAAAACTCTTCCCACAAATTATAACAATGAATCACTCCTTGGGTGTGTGAAGCAACACCCCACCTACCCTTAATCTCTCCGTGCCTCTGCCACGCTACACTGGGATCACCTTCCACTCAGCAAAGCAGCCCCTGGCATGACACCCGGCTGCTGGCTCAGGTGGCACGCGGAATAAACCTGCGAAACCTGGCTGGGGATATCATGGCTGGGCCCTCACCCGCTCAGGAAACCTGCAACGGTGCTACGGAAAGGAGACTTTGCTAATTTGGGGCTAGAAAGCTTCCGCAAGCGGTGAGTGCAAGGGGTTGCTAAAGGAAAGGTTCACACATCCCTCCGGAGCTCTGAATTGGAGACAACTACCCAAGAAACAAGCACTGCAAAAGAAAGCTGCACAGAAGAAAAAAAGCTAATTGCTCAGATAAAAAAAGTGCTCATGGAAAAAGTCTTACAGAAGTTAACGGGCGGGACACCAAGAGGCTACCAGAAGCAACTCTAGAGAAAGCTCTCTAAAAATCTGGTAACTTAACAGAAAATTGACTTCTTTTTATGGATTAGTGGGGGTTTTAACACTTTATAGTGAAGGTAACTCAAAGAGATGTTTGGTAAAATTCCAGAAGGTGGTTAAATAAATGCTAAAAAAGATCATAACTTTTTTTAAAAAAATCAGTAATTCTTTTCTATGATTCTATGATTTCCTTAAAATACCATTAGTAAGAAACATTTATATCTCTCCTGAAATGAAAACATTTACTGTATTTCTTAGTATTTAATTTCCTCACTTTTTTTTTAGCAACTTGGGTGTAACCTTGGTCTCTCCAAAATTGACGGAAATTTTGCCAGGCTTCATACTCATTGATGCAGAGCCTCTCACAGACTCCCACCTCATTTCTAAGAAATGTTTGTGCCATGGTCTAGGAAACCTTCAAACATCCGTGTATAAATACCTATGATCTAGTCAATTATGGTGGGGTTTGAATTTTGATATGCATGACAAGCATAATAGAAACACTGAAAAAAAGAAGACATAGCCTATGCTTGTCTAAGTAACAGCAGAGTGCAAATCAGTAATATGACAATATATATACTGCCTATTAAATTAATTCATTATTACTTATTACTAGTGTCTAACTAGTTACTAACTAACAAATAAAGGAAAATTCATGGTAAGATTAAGAAATCAGTAACTCGCTTCATGCAACAGAATAGAGTTTGACCATCTAAAAGTGTCTCTGATCCTGTGGCAGAATTTCAGCCCGTACTTTAAAAATAAAAAGCCCTCCCGAATTGGTCACAGCAGTGCTATTATCCATTACAAGTAAGAAGCAATGAAACGACATGGAATCTGGCGTAGGGCCCAGACCTGAATAAGGCTATTACAGACTAGCCTGACACTGATATATTCTCTGGTTTCCACAGAAGTATTCTAGGTTTTCATGGCTGCAGCAAAACCCCACAATTCTGTGCTCCCTGCCAGACACCCTGCTCTAAAAAAGGCTGATTTACAGCAACATGAGGTGGTGCAGCCAAGAGCTGAGCATGACCAAGAAGTGGCAGAAAGGACTCAGGATCACGTTACTACTGATATGGAGATTATTGGTCAAGTGTTCGACTACGCAGACCAAGAGGAGCCTCTGGACACTCTTTGGAGATAAACCACTTTTCTGTGCAATGATAAGAACGTAAGTTCAGAGGATGGACATCAACGTGTATTTAGAAGATGAAAAAGTACGGTTGAATAATACATCATCACACTTTTTATAATATTTTTTCTTTCAAAAAAAGAAACGCAGGAAAGTAATTATAAGCTATTTTGACGGGCTTATAATCATCATTTTGCATAGAAACTTCAGAGACTGTCAATGGAATATACAGAAGTACCTGAAATGCTAATTGTCACTACATAATTGCTACAAGGCTGAAACATGTTGACTAGGAACTATCTGCGTACTCAAACAACTACATCTTTGAAAATAATGCAAAGAAGGCACTTCAATCCCCTTCGGCAAACCTAATGAAGTACTATGCAAAGAAAAACATTACACAGAAGTCAGATGAGCACACCAGCTCTGTAGTACAGAACAGAATTTATCTAGGCAGTGGTACAATTCTGTTATCTGGTTTTAAGGAAAAAAAAATTATTATTTCACATTGGTAAAAAGGAAAAACGCTGAGATGGATGGGGTGGCAAATGAAGACACTCTTAATGTCTTAAATTTTTAAAAGTATTTTTAAAGTCTGGGATTTCTTTGTCCCAAGCAAAACAAAGGTTGAGAAGATGCAGCTACTGTTTCCAGATATACATATGAGAAATAGGAAGAAGAGCTGCTTAAGCAAAAAGACAATGTTAGCATGAATCATAAATATGTTGCAGAAATCTGAAGGACATTTCTAATAATCAGGGAAGTTCTGATACAA
Source organism: Calonectris borealis (assembly GCF_964195595.1). Classification (NCBI taxonomy): domain Eukaryota; kingdom Metazoa; phylum Chordata; class Aves; order Procellariiformes; family Procellariidae; genus Calonectris; species Calonectris borealis. The sequence continues at coordinate 17,777,469 of NC_134323.1, forward strand.
ATGCCTAGTAGGAGTAACGGAAAGAGGAGAAATCTAGATAACTTTTAAATGGAGCTTTAGTAGTGAAGAGGTGCACAAATAAAATACTATTCTTACAAATAAGAATAGTTGCTAATTTATCAAAATGAACATCAACGTATTGTTAACTTTAACACAGGAAAAAGGTAAAAAATTTGCAGCAATTTGAAAAATTAAAAAAGAAAACTACCAAAACACACAACCTCCCTTGAGCTTCATAGTTATTTTTCTAAAACGGGTAAAAGTTACTCCTACAGTGAATGTTCCATTTCTTTCAAATACAAAAGCTCTCAGCTTGAAATATCAGCATCACATACATTTGAACAGAAATGGTACTAACAAATAACATCCTTTTTTTTTCCCAACTATCTAAGTACAGAGGTGTCTGCTAAAAAGAACAATTTGCTGGCTAACCTGAGCTGGTGGGATCTTTTCAACTAATCATACCATTCCTTAACAGCACACTATATAGCTTACAAATGTTAAAAGCAATATATTATCTCGGAAAGTATAGTACTTGCTATTTAACGTTCTAAATGTTGGTTTAAAGTGAACACCTTCTTAAGGAAAATGAAATATTGTCAAGATACCAACCTACAGTTCCAACAACAGAAAACTGTAAGGTCTTCTTTTAAAAAGAAATTATCGACTTCCTGAATCAATTAAGAGTCTGTCTTTACTATATCGTTACTAAAAATCTTTGCTATTTTGTTTGTTATTTGTAGTTATTCTTAAGATCTCTGTAATATGCTATGGAGTGTCTAAATGTCAGTGTGTTCTATCTGATACTTCTCTTCTGGGGTTAGATTTCCTCGGCTGCATTGCTCCTCCACAGACACGGCAGTTGGCAGATAGGCTGAGTAAATTCAGGGATTCCATTAGTGTGGCAGCAAAATAAAATGAACAAAGAGTAGTCCAGTCATTGATTTCCCATTACATTTCCATCTGACAGAAAGATTACACTTGGCTATTACCACCAAGAGGAACTTGTTTTATTCTGGGTAACTCATATTTAGATTGATTTTCCCTAAAATAGAATTTTTATAATTGCTCTTTCCTGTTCTAAGTCTGCCTTTAAGGAACAATTCCCAACATGGGAGGAGGAATACCCATCATACCTGTTATGAGAAACTGCAGTTGAAGAGTTCAAAACCCCTACCAGAAAGGGACATCGGCACCAAACCCCCAGAAAGGTGCTGAATTCCCAGGGAATGGGTATCCGCATTGTTTTAAAATAGGCACTGGGTTAAAATACTAACGATGAACCAAAATTAACTACTGACATTTCAAATATAGCCATCGGTAGAAGACCAATCCAGAACTCAGCATGAATAGAAATATCCTCATTATTTTGTTTTGTTCCATATACTTTTGGTAGTTTCTTTGCTCTTATTTGGCAATACTGTCCAGGAATGTCAGACATCCACACTCAGTATAATTTTGGTAGCACTGCAGAACTAGAAAACTGAACACACTGTAATTGAAAAGGAATCGAGTGGTCTAGTTTCATCACCAAAACTGAGTGAAACGCATGAAACAGACAAACTGCAGGAATGAAGAAAATTAAATTCAGTTCTTCTTCTTTCAGTTTTAATATCCTAAGACACAGATTCCAAAATATGGTATGTCACCAGCTGCATGCAGCAACCACAGCAAAAAATAACCGCTGCTTGCTCCCTGTTCCCCAGAGGGCAGTGACCAGTAACAGATGCAAAAAGAAAGACTCTAAGAGCATTCCCCCAGTAACTTTCACAGCTCCTGGCAATCTGCAGCCTGGGGACTTCCTGAACTGGAGGTTACATCAGCATCTTCCTGTTTAGTAGCCCTCAGTGGACCTTTCTTTCATGAATTGTCTAATCATTTTTTAAACCTATATATATTTTGGCATATGAAACATCCTGTAGCAATGGATCCCATGACTTAATTGTGTGCTGTGCAAAGTGAGTACTTCCTTTTGTTTGCTCTCAATCTGCAGCACAACCATGTTATCTGACGCCTCGTAGGTGCTGTGTTCAGAGAAATGAATAATATTTCCACCTTTGCCTGGCCTTTCGAAACCTCTGTCCCATGACTTCTGGGCACCCTCTTTCCCTGCTGAAGAGTTTTAGACTGTTAGTGTCTCTTCCGTGGCCATTCATACTTGACCATTCCCGATATCCTCTGCCTTTCCTAATTCTATATCACCTTTTTAGGAGTAAGCTGATAGAACTGCACATCATATTCAAAATGTAGATATGCCAATGTAGATACGGCCTACAGCAATTTCTTATTTCATTTTCCATTTTCTTCCTAATAATTCCCAGTATTTTATTAGCCTTTTTCGCTGGGTCAAAATGTCGAGGTGACATTTTCAGGGAAGTATTCATAAGCGATTCTCAAAACACTTTTCTCAGCTTTAATTTTGACTTAACATCTTCAAAAGTAATTTATCACCAGAAAAACCTGATCAACTCACTACTCCTGGTCACTTCTTTAGTTCAGCCATGAATATATTAAACAGCAGAGATTCCCAACCCAGATGTCTGGAGGACAGCACTAGTTCTTTCTAATGAAAAATGAGAAAATTTATTTCAGCTCTGTTGTATCTGCTTCTCATTTCTATTTATTCTACTATCTCTACTACCAGCACCTGAACACAAGATAGGTCTTCAGCCTTGGCACCATAAAGGAAAAAATCAAACTTTCCTCCAGAGTGAACACCAATGCAAATAATTCATTCAGCTTTTCTGCCATGTCATTTTTCTTGCATGTGTATTTTACACATCTATTGGCTATGCAGCTTCTCTGGCAGAATCTCTTCTCTGGAGAAAAAGGTTTTTTTCTTTACCGGTTTTATGCCTTCAGCAAGTTGTTCCTCAAAATCTTCTTAGGTCTGCCTCATGGTTTTATATTTATATATGGTCTGGTTTTATATTTAACCAGCCAAGGTTATGCTCTTTTTCCACCCCCCATTTTGAGCCAGATGCTTTTTTATTTATAAAAGCCTCCTTTTGCTCTACTGTTTAACCATGCTGCTGCTTTTTGATAGTGGTATATATTTACTCAAAGCCTCTAAAATAGCATAACAGCCCTAAGAAATATTTACAAGCAGCACTACCAACTCATTCTATAGCACAGTTATATATACATTACTTTGAAACACTGTTTTTAAATGCAATGAAAGTATAAACAACGTATTCTATTGCTTACACTAGAAAAATACCATTGTTATTAATTTTGGGGAGGGGTTTTAATGTTGACATTGAAACACTTGCACTACCTAACAGGAGATGAGAGACCTGAGGCATATATTACAAAGAATGGAAACTCTCACATCCAGCGTATTGATTCCCTGAGACTCTGCAAATGAAAAAAAGTACCTTCCCTCACCTTCTTTGGTGAATTATTGATTAGCTCAGCCTTAAAAGTGGCCATTTCTCTCCACTGATTGCAGGGGGAGTTTGGATAATGAGCTCTTACATTGACATCTATGCTGTAGATATTTAAAATTAGGCAACATAAATCCTGCCAAGAGGAAACTCAGTTGTGACACTTTTCTACTGACTATATGCTGGCAGTGAAGATGACACGGTGTGGGAGATGTGACATTCTGTCACTACCATTAGAAGATACTTCTGCACTGGAGTGATGGTCCCTATTTTTTTACAGATTTAAAAAACACTGCACATTCACATCACACCTGTCTTTAACAAGGCCATTTCAGGTAAAAACACTGTGACCAGACTTAAGTCAGTTGACTGCTGGACAGCCATCTAAAAGAAAGGTCTGTTGTTGCAGCGAACCCAGAACAATCTTCTGACAGTGACTTTCAGTAATGGATGGGTTTTCATCCTGTGTTAGGTGGAAACATGGTAGTGCTTATTTATTTTTGAATTGTAGAGCCTTGACTCCTTGATCCTCATGATTTTCAGGTATACAGTCAGGGCAGAAGACTTAATTTACTGTCACTGATGTGGAATTTATACTATCACCTGTGGCCACAGCATTTATTCTTGCAATTGTGTTGGGAGGTGATCCTCAATCATCCCAGCTTCTCAGCTAAGCAGTGTAAAGCAACAGTCAGCATATTCTCTGCCTGTTTTTTCCAGCTGTAACTCTAACTTGAGCTGCTTTTGGCACTGACCTTTTCCATTACTTGCAAACAAGGTCAGTATTCTTTGTGGGCCTTTTACATTACTCTCCTATAGGCCAGTATGCCTGTGGTTTTGCCTCCTATGTCTGTCATGTTGGCAATAACTGTGCTTGTGGAGCCTATGCATGGAAGTTTTGCAAGTGGTGACATTGAGGAATACATCTTTTTATGGTCACTTTCCAGATACTCTTCAAAGCCAGGTCTCCCTAGGCTTCTACCATTAGAGACTTCGTGCACCCATGGAGACTAATAGAAGCTGAATGTTGCTATAGAAATTGCTGTATTAACTACTGTCCCATGGATTGCACCCTCTGTTGGATCCCAATTCTCTTCAAATTGAAAACAGTGGCAGAACTCCAGCATTATTTATTTGTGGAGGAGGGTAAGATTCATAGGAAACCCTGGACAAGCTTGTAAATAGCTTGTCTGAGATAAGTGAAATATGTCATTTGTCCCTAATGATCTCTCTCTGCCAGCACAGAAAGACCGCAAAATAAAGCATTTTGCGACATACTGGTAGAAGTGAAGAAATCTTCTTGCCATCCTCAACAGCATCCACAAAACACAGCAGAACTGCCCCAGGTGTTAGCAGGTTCCAGCTGTCATTGAAAGTTTAAGGAGTTTCTCATGATCTGGAAGGCTTGGGAGGCATATGTATCTGCGGATTGGCAACATTTAACATTTGTAGGTGTTTGAATCCTTTACCTCTGCGGATCAAATCTGTAATTTTCAGTCCAGATGATGCCATGGAAACATCACCATTTGTGTCTTGTGCGTTTTCTCATTGTTCTGCTTTTTCAGCATACCTACTCCAGACTCTCTTAATAGCCTGCTCTCTATTATAACACCCACTATAACATTAAGCCCAGTGTATGCAGTTCATGCTTTTCTCTCATATCATTCACATCAGAAACAGGGAGCAAAGCAGGAGGCACAGACACACAAAACAGCTTGGTAAAGGAATGCAGAAGACCTTAGAAGCCTATAAAAAGCCTAATGGTACTGCTGATTCAAAAGCTAAAAGTTGCCTCAGATCCACATATACAACCTTAAGATTAAATAAACATACTAAAGATGATATTAATTGCAACAGCTTTATGTGTTTGAACAATCAATTGGGCATGAATGGTTAGTGCCAATGTATTCCATTTTGGGTTTTGTTTTTACATATGCATCATTTGTAAATATTTAATGTAGCAAACTCTGCTATTGCAATAACAATGGGTACTCGGAGTCACTATTTATATCTTTCACAGATCAAATCCAAACTCCTGATATCAGCATTTTCCTCACCATTTCAGATAATTTCAAGATTTCCACACCATTCCTTAAACATACGCACGTCACTGGTATCTTACAGCCTTCACAAAAGTAGTCCATGAACTTCCAGTTATTATCATTTGTTAATATTATTTAAAAAAAATACATGAGGCATTAGAAGAAATAAAGGACAATGAGCCAATGTTTGTCAAACCTTATAGCATCATCAGTCACACAACAGATGCAGTTAAGTCACAGTATTTTACCCTGAAGCATATTATTGCTGATCCTCTCTCTAAGCAAGCAAGCAAGCTAAGCTCAGAAGTTGGATGCAGTCCAAATCTTTCCAGTTTTAAATAAACTTCTTCTCTGTTTTGCCCTATTATTCAATAAAATGTTCCCAAAACAATGGTTTTGTAAGCTATAAACAAGTTAGGCATTTAAATAATTAAGTTTGAATGGAGGAACAGAGAATATGTTAAAGGCTTGTGACTTAAGTCAATAAACGTAACAATAATTCTAAGTTTTAGTGCTGAAAGGAACTCCCAGCTCCTAAACAAGAACAAGGTCCACTTACGCTAAACGATCTGCAGGCACAGTCCAGCAGGGTCTCTGCCCTTTACACTTTCCAGTTCTGCAATGGGCAGAAGAGAAGTATGGGGGAAAAAAACCTAAAATTTTACGCATTTGCTATTCTTGTAGACCAAAAGATGTACATAATTTATTAGTGGGTCTTTTCTTTTGTTATTTTCCCATCCTCCTCTTTGATCCAATAGAGAGAGCATGTTGCTGGGATGTACCCAGAGCTGAAGAACACCCCTGACTGCCGCTTTTATCCCCACAGAGCGGACATGTATTTCCACTGGACTTTGACCAGTGTCAGAGAAGCCACGGGGCTATTTAGACATTTTCTGAGTAATAATCCATTAGTTTGGAGTCCGTATGGTAGAAAGAAGCCTCTCCCAAGAACCTCATATCTCCATTCCATCAGACTGCCTGTCATGAAAACCTGGGAGACTGGCAGTGCCAAGCCACAGCCATACGTTCAATTCAAGGCAGAAATAATGAAAGTGAAGATAAGATGACATAAGTATTTTATGAACTATAAAAGGAGTATATGATGTAGCATTTCTTAAGCATGGCTTGCAATTGCTTTGGAAATGGAATTAGAATCTTTTCTGTTTGCAAATAAAGAAAATTTACCCCAGTGGAAGGATCTACATAAATTCTTATGTACAACAGAAGAACCACATTAAGGACCAAGAATTGGCCTTACACAACATAAGCTGCTGGGCTGGCAGTTTGCGCACAGATGAGCATCACTGCAGGGCAAATTTCAGCTATGGTATGTATTTGCCTATCTAGCATCTAAAGATCTGGGCAAAGCATTCTGCACACAAATATGTGTGCAGGAAAAGAATGTGCAGGAAAAAGAAAAGGGAGAAAAGCACTAGTTCCTCTTAATGCATGTAGCAGTCATTTGGGAAATCCCCCCAAGGACTTTGCTCTGAAAATTATTGGGCAAACGTGTCTGAGAATGTGAATTTCAAGACTGCCGTTAGAAGTGAAACTGCATCCATCAAAAGGAACTGGTTTCCTGTTTCTATTCTTCTTGCCTTTCATTTTTCAGATGTGTAAGCTAGATAATGAAAAGCCATTCCAGACCATTTTAGGTATTGCTGGGATGAGGTAAGGTTGTTATCTATTTGAAGGAGAATCATTTTTCATTGTCTGCTGGTATAAACGGGTAGAGGCTTTTTTTGCTTTCCCCTCACATCCAACTGACATAAAAATATTAACATTCTCCAAAGAGCAGTATGGCATTTATCCGTTCCATTTGCTTTAGCCCACAATGAAAGCAATATGGATTGGTGATAATAGCTATGCTTTTCCTTGAAAATTTAGAGTGTAGAAATTTCATGTTAAGTTGTTTTTATGTGGTTTCATATTTTTATTCTTTATCTTTTTTATTTCCTTCTCTCCTCATCAGTTTTGCAATACATGTGGAGTGTAAACTAAAGAAAGCAACTACCTCATCTCTTTTCTTACAATAGCAGATTGATATCATTCTGAGACCAGGATCTCAATTTCATGTCATATTTAAAGATGGTTCTAGAAACCCATGTCCCCATCTTAAAAGGTACTGGGTGAATGTACTCCTCCCAGTGTATCACCAACATTTTCTGCACCTTTTAAAGTGTCACTCATACAACTGTTGAGCCAACTGAACACTAGTTAACACTGTGTATAACAGCATCATTTCCCAGGAGGGAGCCTTGGCTAAAGACATTGACAGCTAAAGGCAATCCAGTTCTGAATTATGTAAAATTACTTGAGAAAAAAGTCAATAAAAAAGCAGCATGTTTCACAGTCATTGTACATTTCTTAATTCTCTAGGCCTTCCTCTAAACAGTCTTTCAGAATCCAGACTACACTCAGCAAACCAGCCCACTGCTCTTGGGTCTTGCAAATAAACATCTCTTACAGTCAATAGGCAACTGAACCAACTCCGTATTGTCAGGTGGAAAAAAATCCTCATTCTGGAATATCAAGAACCATTACGCAAGCTAAATTCACACTCATTCCGCAGCACCAACTTTGCTGATGAAGTTTCCTGTATATGAAACAACATGACTGCTAATTTTCATGAAAAATCAAAACACCACTGCAATTTATTAGTATAGAAAACCCCTCTTCTCTGAGGAATGACGACTCACCTCATTCCTCAAACTACTCAAGTGAATTTCTCAAACTGCTCAGGCTGTTTGCAGAGCTGAATTGTACTTTTGAGTTCTAAAATTTACATAGACTCATTTTTCAGGGAAAATGTATTTGTGGATTAATGAGCCCAAGGCTGGCTGCATCAAGCTTTGAGTGAAATGGATATGCCATGTGCAATCTACTGTTTCTCATTCCAGGATGAGGCCACCGGATTTAACCACACTCGCATCATGCGGCTTTATGGGGAAAACAGTTCTTGTCAAATCAGCAGTTTTTAACTGATCTGAAAAGCTTTGGGTTTGTTGCAGTTAACATAAAAGTTGTTACAAGAACAAAGATGAAGATTATTAAAAATAGAAACCTGTGTAAATATTTCTAAAACCAAATTTAAATTGGGCAGATTGCCAAAAGTACTCACTGACTGCAGCTGGAAAGACAAACGCTTGGTTTCCTTGAAAACGTGCTATTTATTAAGTAGCCTAATTCTGGGCTTCTGTTTAGACCTCTGAAAGAGTCTTGCATCCTTTCACACTCCAGGACCAGAGGGGAAAGTTTTGATCAGCTCCTTACACAGTCAACATAAATTCACCCAGCGAGTACTACATCTAACCCAAAAACATGTCAGTCATCTAGGGAACTGCACAAGTACAGCCCAGAAACCAGACACCGATTTACAACATGAAAAGCCATGGGGATTTTCCATCCCTCACTTCAGGACACGGTCCTCACGAGCTGTTGTGTGGCTACACACCAATCCTGTCCTTCCCCTTTCAATATTCACATGACAAAGTGCTCTTCAATCCAAGTCCTATGGCTTGCAACTGATTATCTTCCAGTATAGATTGCCTGAAAATACTATGACACAGCAATAAGCTACAGAGCTATCCCTTAGCAAGTGCAAAATTAATATTATACTTGGCAAGATTTTTACTAAACTCTCACTGGTCTCAGTTCTGCCTTAGGACTGGCACAGATCTTTGCACCTGCATCAAGTCAACTTACAGCAATGCAGATCTGGCACAACACAGTTTTGCTAAGTCAAGTATTGTTAAATTACACAACATTAATTTATTTGCTTCCATTTGTCATTACGCAAATGGCCACCTTTTGGAACAGCACTTGCAGCATGACTCCATCTCATAGATTTTCTCAGGACAAAAAAGTAAAAATAATATGTCCTCTGCAGCTTTTGCACAGGGATTTGCTTTGGCACAGCACTTCCTTCCCCAGTCCCTGCCAAAAGTCAGAATGTTTGGAAAGAGAACATTTCATTCTTCGCCATAAAAACAAAGCAACACAGAAATAAAGGAGCAGTTAAGGGAAAAAGACTGCTATCTTCTCACCTAGAGCTCACTGTGATGGGAAGCAGTTGACTGCAACACAGGCTTCCAAATGTGGGACAGCTTTCCCAACACAAATATGTAACCCTAAAGAGACTGTCACAGGAGTAAGCCATGGCGGTTTTATTATTATTTATTTTCTATTTTACTAAGATGCTTTGGTCTTTTTGAGTTCACATGGTGACACCTGGAAAAAAAAAAAAATCCTAGAAACAATCACCAGGTTTATATTTCCTTTTCTTTTCAAAGGAACTAATGTAAAGAACAGCATCCCTCTGGCCTGCAGGCACCTCTCCAGCCGGCAATTACAATTGAAAAGAATTACAGCTGCAATCTAGCTGAAGAAATTGTCTTATCTGCTCCACGAATGCACCCTTGGGAGGATTCTTAAATGCTATTTTATATCCCCGGAGAAGAGTAACGCAGAGACAATGATGAAAAAGGCATCTGTTTCAGATGTGTGTAGTTCTAACCACTAACGTGGGCTGTGTGATCTATGCCTGTGGATAATATGACTACTGCTCATTAAAATTTTATCATAGGTTGCTCCATATCTTATTCACTGTGTAGAAGCTCAAATGAGACCCAAACACAGTCAGTCTGGAACCTCCAGAATAGGTGTTTGAAAACAGTGGTGGGATAGGCCATAAAATTTGTCCCATTTATGAAAAAAGAAAAAAGTCTTTAAATTTATCTGACTGCTGCCAGCTATGTCTTCCTGTATTGAAGTAGCATAGGTAGTATTTCATCAATATGGACTCCCCCAATGACAAGTAAGACAGAAGATACATTCTGAAAATAAGTTTCAAAGAAATCGATCTAGAAAATGTTGAAGAGAATTTTCCACTAACAACTGTCTTTTCAAAAAACATCTCTCTTTTTGAAAAGCAAAGTACAACAGAATCAGTCTGAAAGGACTGAAAGTTTTCAACCTTTTCCCCTGAATGGCACAGATTAAAGAAAGTCGGCTTATAGAGCTGGCTTTCAGCATCTCTGTTCCCTACCGCTTGGTTCTTACTCTTTGTGCTTTTACATAAGCATAAGATACACGAGACCCCATTGTCTTTAAAGAAATTAACCTAACCGTGATTCAGCCACATCTGAAGTGTCAACTCCAGATCATGTCAAAATTAGCATTCTTCAGTTATTCCACCCAATTTTAATAAAACGTAAGGCAGATTTAGCTGGCTTAATCCCAAAACCAGAGAGAAAACTGTTAGATAGAAACAGTTTAAATAGTTATTTACTTAAAGTGGTTCCAAAAAACCATAAATAGTGAGGTTCCAAAGTATTTGCTCATATACATTTAGTCAGTTGTTAGTCAGCCAAAACACATTAAAGCAAGGTGGCATTTTCTGTTTAATTTGTCATATACTTGGGCACAGACATGGAAGTCATTTGTTCTTCAAACAACCCCTCGATGTATGCAGAGAGACCGGTTTTACATATATCATCTTCCAAAATACAAGTTTCTAAATCATGTTTCATCCCAGCCCCCAAAAGGCATGGAGAAACAACAGCACTCTCATTAAATACCCACCTCTAATCCCACACGTCTAGTCAGTAGTGTTAACGATCTTCAAAGGCGTGGCTTGTGAATAAGTCTAGACACGCTAGGAAGGCAGTCCTGGGAAGCTGAGTGCTAAAAACTGGCAAGAAGTGATTCAATGAATAAACTGTGTGGAGGTGCACTGAGCACCTGCATCATTGTCTCCAGTTGAAGATGTAAGTACTCAGCACCTCTTCAAAACTAGCAGATATACTGTAAATTGAGACTAAAAAGCTTACTGCCGAGCTAGACCTAGCCTCTCAGAAGATACTGGTCTCTCTGTCACCCACCGAGGCATGGGCTGAGAAGAAACTGTGACTGCGTCTGCTCCGTGCAGTGAAGCACAGCGCAGAGATGTCCCCACTAGCATCCGCCCCTGCTGAACACTGTTGTGGAGACGCTAATTCAAGTCCAAAAGCCTTATCAGTTTGATGCTGTGCCCAAGCTAATAAATGAGCCTGTGAGCAGAGCTTATAAGCTTAGTTTCAGTTCCGTGCTGACTCAACTAAAATCCTTCCATACGTGGTGTCTGCATGAACTCTGCTGTTGTGGGCACCTCTTCCAATACACCCAGCTTCACACACGTCTCGTGTCCTAGATGATACAACACGGGAACTGGTAGAAAATCAATGGAATGCTGCTTTTGAAGACATATAAAAAAGGCCTTTATGTTCACCGTTGACTAAACAAATGCTGCATATACAAAGAGCAGAGTTCTGCACTTGTGATGAATGAGAAGTATTTTCTAAAAACCATATTTTAAGACAGAGGATATAATTCCCTGCTGCTTTCTACTTCTGTTCTTATTTTAATATACATTCTCTGTCTGAGTTTTCTCCTCTTAAATATTTTTGGGAAAATGATGACAGGAATTCAACTTGATATTAACATTGCTATTTTTGTTACAAATGACCAAAGACTGTTGGTTTGAGGCACTGCGCTATAATTCAGGACATCTCTGACTATTTCCAAACTTCACACCGTATTTCTTGCATGATCCAGAAGAATCCACAATCTCTTTGTGTCTGTCTTTCCATCCATAAAATAAGGAAAATAACATTCCTTTGTCTTCTCTGTGTTGCCTTTCTTGGAGTGATTATAAGCACCTATTGTAACAGGTCTCAAGTGTGGTAGTTAGGGCTTCTCTACAGTGGGTAACAGGAACTCAAAACACAAATAAAATCCTTCCAAATGGCCTTTTGTAGGTATTTGTCACTATGGTATTATGAAAAAATATAGAGCAAGTCAATGCTTTAGGTTTCCTTAAACTAAATTGACAATCCTGAAACTCACTCATTAAAATGACATGCAGTTATTTTTGAATACTCATCCAAAACTATATTGTTAAAAAATTCTGCATTGTAAATACTGGTCAGGACTGAATTTGTTGTCCAGCTCCACAAAGACAGCAGATAAGATACAGCAGATAAGAAAACTGAAATTGTGGAGAGAATATTGATTTTGAAACATAGGAAGAAACAAGAGAAAATGTGACATGCTACCCTAGCAAGAAAGCAAAGACACAGGTATCTCTACACCTTCCACAGAAGAGAGCAAAAGTTCGTTTGTATAGATTCATTTAGTCTTCCCAGTATCCCGTTCGGAAGTGTTTCACAATGGCTACGTGTTTCAGCACCTAACCTCTTACGCGTGGCGTATAGCATACAATCCTCAAGCTGACATCCATTTGTATGCACAAAAAGAAAGGCATTAAATTATTATATTTGCACTTAAAATAGTCAATTTTCACTGGTTTTTGGACACAAACAGTCAAATTACACACTTGCACAAACAATTACAGTTCCACGGACCGTTTGCACAAAATACCTAGGTCATTTGAACCAGCATCTTCAATTTATAGTGACAACTTACGGGGATGTGGTTCTACCAGCTAGATCCAGTCACAGAGACCTGCTGCTTTTAACTTACTTAGGATTTTTACCAAATGGTTTAAGCCCAACTCTCTTGCCTTTCTCTCATACAGAAAGAATTTAAAAATAACAAAACCCAGCCATGCCATCAGCTAAAACTAAGAGTCTTCAGACTCAACTAGCTCAAATGATACTTCCACTTAATTTAGCTCTCATTCTATTTTTAGGTAAACCACTTCATACAATATTCAAAACATAAAAATATGATCAAATTAGAAAGTTAAGCACACCACGTGGGAAGCCAGAAATCATGGGTTACATTACCAGGTGAAGTTTATTTCTGTCTTCTTTCCTATTCATTCTTACTGTCTTCTACTGTGCTACCTTCTGTAAAAGATACACTTACTAACCAACAAATGTGAAGCAGGAGGCGGTAATAAGGCCAACTGATTACAAGAAAGAAAGAAAACTAGTGTCAATATTATCAAATTAATTAAGTATAGAGTTGGACAGAGGGATCTAATCAGAACATACAGTTCCATCAAAGTTAAGCAGCTTCCAAATTTAGACTGATTTTATTATGATTTTATCTGAACGTTTTGTTTTGAAACAACTACATTTTGAATGGTCTTGTGTGATAGAATACAGTAACACAATTCTGTACACTTTTCAGGATCTTTTCCCCTTTTTACTTCTTCTTTGCTCAACACAGCAATACTAACTCAGGGCTTATAAGTACAGAAATCCTGGCTCTTGTCTTGACTGGCTCCTGACAGGCCCTCTTATTTTTCACCCCTGTAAAGAGAGTGTGAACTTGAATCCAAAAGACGTATCAGATACTTCCCCTTCCTTCTTTGTATGGGTAGCTACTCTGCAGCTCCATTCATGTCTTCTTAAGCCTTCCTTTTGTCTGCCTGCCCCACTTCTCCATATCTCCTGGGAGAAGCAGCGCATCAGCTCCACTCCACTCTTTGTCAACAACCAAAAGCAGTAGGTAAAGCTCTTCATTCCTAAGCTCTCTTTTAAGAACAGGCCGAAAAAGGCAGGAAAAAAAGGACCCCTTCTGTAGTTGACCTTGCTAAGTCTGGATACAAAACCCAAAGACAGTCAGAGACGAGTGAAGGACATGAAGGACAGAACTGGCAGACGACTGTAGGCTCTGGGGAGGAAGGGTTCAGGGGAAAAGCCTTCCTGACCTGCAGAGAGAAAGTGGAGTGTGATTTGAGGAGGTGGGGTTAGAAAAGTGACACTAGAACAGGCTGAAGGGCAGAGCTGAGGAAGGGGCTGGGACAGAATTAATAGGACAAAACTCCCAGAGTCTTGGGGCTCTGCACAGGTAATATAACGCCCACGGGAACAGGTCTGATTTGGACTCTGGAAAGCAGCATCTTTCAGATCAGCAGATGTAAAAGATGAGACCAGCTGCAGCACCCCAGGACCACCTCTCAAAGTATCTGAAAATATTAAAGGTATGTCTCTGATACACTAGAAGGAGCAGCAGAAATCTGAAACGTCAAAGAAAAGAACAAGAACTCAGTGTCTTTTCAGAAAAACAGATGACTGTTTTGGAACATCCGACTCAAGATTTTTAATCTCTTGAGGCTGGCAATACCAAGAATATACCATTTTTACTTAGTATCAAGTACCTACTGCTTGGTATTTTCCCAGCTTTAAAGTTTCTGCTTTCCTTCTTCTCTGCTGGACTTTCCTCATTGCATCAATATTGGCATTTCCAAGCCCAGCTGGGGAGCTCTGATCCTCTGCTATGTCCCTGAAAGCGACCACTCATTCCATGAAGAAGGTCAGTCCTTTTTTTCCCCAAAGAAAACACAAAACATTTTTCTTCCTGAAGAAGTCACAGTCAAAGGGGGAGGAGGGAGAAAGAATTTGCCTCAATACGCAACTAAGTCAAATTTAAAATCTCAAAGAGGGAATTTCCCATGATCACACAACTCTAATCAGCACACCAGCCCTGAAATGAGGCTGCTTTAAGAAGGAGAGACAGGAAGCTGCAACCAGAAGCAAACCAGCCTTTCAGCTGTGATGTAAAGCATGAAAAGGAAGACACTCGCGCATGATCCAGAGCCTGCTGAAATCACTCTTTCCAACAACTGTCAACTTTGGACTTAGCACACCCAGACGTTCGTTGCCAAAGTGAATAATGCTGCAGTGTTTTACAAAATCATGAAAAAACAACTAGACATTGCTGATTGCAAGAGATAAAGAAAAGATAATGGCAATTAGCTACACAGAAGAGATCAGCTTCTGTGGACAAAACAGAAACTGGATTGGCAGCAGCTTGCTCAGAAATGTGCTACAGATGTACTTCAGCATCAGGCGACTGGGATTCTCTCACAATTGGCTTTTTGGAAATAAAGCAAATCAATAACTAAAAAATTACACTCCACATCAGGTTTAGGGGAATTCCTCTCCCTGTGTGGAGGAAGGATATACAATCATCTCATGCTGGTTTGGGATTTCTAAACACAGAATGAAATGCCACTCATATCATAATACTTACATAGTGGAATTACTGTTTAGTGTCATTTTAGAGCACATGACAACGGTATTAACAAGACAGCCATTACAACTGGCTAAGCTCCATTTGAAGTTTTTCTTTTTAACTGTCTTAACAGTGGCACATTATTTCATATTGATTAGCAGCATTAAGCAAATGACAGTCCATGGAACAGGTTCAGGATAGGTGTGGGTCTGAAAATAAACAGCTTTATGTGAAACCAGCAATCATTACTTACATAAGATCACCCCCCAAACCATAATAAGATACCAAATTTTCAGAAGAAAAAATGGAGATGTAATTGTCACTTACAGATAAATGTGTTTTGGTTTTAAAAGAGCCTGAATGATTGTAAGGGATTATGTCAAATCACATTGCAGCTGTAATATTTAAAAAGCTCTAGCTGCAATGTTCTAGATTATAAATTACATTTGATTTCATTTTTATCATTCTGAATGGATTATGATTGAAATGAGTATGTAAAGTAATTGCCCATGCATGCCATGTGCCACCCTCCCCCGCCCCCAGAATCTCTTGTAAACAAAACGAGGTAACTCAAGGGAATATTCAGGGAAGAAAAGTTAGTAAATGAAAAATACACCCTTTTGTCAGTGTCTGTAATTTTTCTGTATTCTTTTGCAGCCAATATCTGCAATATCTTTCATTAGCAGAACAGTCGGCGTCTGCAGCTATGGGTTGCGGAAACTAATTATTATGTTTCTCCAATAAAAACTTCTCTTCTAAAGAAATTCATTCAATTGCCACCTATTTTGTACTGATTTACTCTCATTTTCATTTTTATAAAAATCTGCCATGCCCAGTAAATACACATATATATTCATGAAACCCACCTGCTCTCTTCACTTTACAATAGAACTGATTTGGCACATGTTTTCTGTGCTATTTGAAGGTGTCACCATGCTCCATACATTTCATGATAAACACCTTCAAAAACTGTGTGGCTTTCTGTTTGCTTTGTTTGAGGAGGAAGAGGGGAGAGGGCTCGGTACTCAGACGAGAGCTAGGCTACCAGTTGATTGACAGCGTAATAAAATATCCCCATCTTCCTTTGTAATCTCACACAAAATAATGTAAGTTAGCATTACTTCAGCAAAATGAAATCTGCGACTTTTGACACTGCAGTCACCGCTGTTGCATGCAGACAGCATACTTTGGGTCTGTGAGGTCTAGCACTCACCAGCATGCCTCTGGTTAGCTAAAATAGGATTTATATAGGTGCAAATATTAATATGATTACAAATATTTACTAATAACATCAGAGGATAAAAGAACACCAGAGAGAGAATGCTTAGGCATTAGGCTATAGCCTGACTACCAAACACCAACGGTAGGTATGAAAAGACAAGGCAGCCTTCTGGAAGAAAGCTCTAGTACCTGTGAGAAAGTGTTAGCGAGATATTCGTCTTTCATTTAGATACACAGTGCAACACGCACGGGAGTATCACAGGGTGTACGGAAAGTGAGTGCTGGGTTTTAACAGCAATAAGATCAAGCTTAAAGAGATGGCAGCAAGTTTTTCAGAAGATGCTCAGATCATTCTTCTGAGTGATAGCCTCCATATTCTTGAGCCCCTTTTGTTCAACTTTTAGCTACCCTTAACCACCATCCAGCTCAAACCAGCTGCCATTACAGGAGCTCCCAGCTGTGTTGCATACACCTCTATCTTGTCCGCATCAGCAAGGCCAAGTAAAGATGCTTGGTGGATGAAAGCACCGTAATTTTCCCCTGCAGTCAGAGAACAAATGGGATATCTTTGCACCTGGAAATGTCAGAGTGAGCACAAAAGGGAGTTAGCTCATGGGACATTTTGTTAAGAGATAGTCTGCAATGTAAAAAAACCTGAAAAGCCATGGGCTGGATGATGTAGGATCCAATTTCCTTGGTCAAGAATACACATTAAGGTCCCTCAAACTTGATAATAAGGAAAGAACCACCTTTTCTCACTTCTTTTTTTCTGTATCAATCATGGGAGTCTTACACATGCCTAAAGCACTGGCAACTTCATTGGAAATACCAGTATCGCACACATGCACTTCAAACCAAGAAGCTATTACATTCTCAAGAAGACTTTCTCAGCTGTCTACAAGTTACTGATCTATAATGCTTAGCAGAACATATATGGATAATATGCTCAAAGCAAGCAACAAAAATTTAAAATTAATTCCATAGCTAAAAGATTTTTTTTTTAAGTAAAATTGCTGTTATATACATTTGTTACCTGCTATATAGGTTTGTTTCCATGACTCATATTTGTTTTGATGCCACAATTTAACATACCGTTTTGATCATATCTCAACCCATGCAATCCCACATGTGTATAGTGATTAATGAAAAGAGCCTTGAGATGGAACAAGTATGAACATGGTTAACAGAGTAGATGGAATAATCTATGGCTATGTGAGAAAAGTATGATTTACATGATATAAGAGACATTTTCTTGGCCTCAGGAATTTTCAGAAGGAAAAAGTAACTAAGATTTGCATGGTACTTTTTATTTTCTAATTGCTAGGACTCTTTATTTTGAGAGCTTGTCCACTTTTACAGCTATATCAGTTGGTTTAACAGATAATCACAACTCTGCCGGTAAGACCTCCTTCTATATAAAATATGACCCAAATAATGCAAAATAGATATTATTATTTTCTACTAATACTATAGATGATAGCAAAACTAAGGTCAGCTACATATACTAATGCAATGCGTACAAGCAGGCTATCAAAAGTCATGTCAAGCATCATCTGCCCAAATTTCATTTAAACCATACTAGCTTTTTCAGATGCTCAAAAACCTCCTTTCAAGAACCTGAAATACCCCACCTAATTAATGTGATAGCCAGATTTGCGTTCAGAGAGTGGCTTCAAAGAGAGGGGATGGATGTTCTTGTTCAAAGAGCAGGCTGCTGGGTGATATAAGGTCAATTCCGTGTTCAAATTTCCTCTACAGCAGCAGACAAGTCACCTGGGGCACAATCCGTATTGAAAGCTGTCCTTCCATGGACTTCAAGCAAGTTTTGAACCAGTCACTAAATCTCTCCAAGCTTCAGTTCTCCCTCCATGAAATGCATATACAAGAAATTCCCACCATGCATGTTAAGATTGTGTAGGAATTAGACCTATAGAAAGACACCTTCCAGGACAACATTGGCTGAACATAAGGCCATGCTTTTCACAAGCCACTGAATAAAAAGTGGAAAACTACACACATTTTTTAGGTCATTTGTATTAATAACAGTTTAAGCTGGTATTAACAAGACTTAGAATGCTTTCTTATTTTTTTCTTCCCCATATATGTCTTGCTGTGACAACATCCACTTAAATCCCAAATAAACGCACAGTTCCACTTCTTTATTACAGCTTTCCTCCCACCGAGAATGGTCTTAATGTCACGTGGCTTATGCTGCAAAACTAACACTTCTACTACGACACTCCGCGCACCACGGAAAGGCAGTGGTGCAAGGTACCCCAAGGAGACAGAGGCAGTGATCCACTGCTCTGCAAAATTAAGAGTGCAATGGTGTGAGAAATCTCCTGATTGGGAGGCAGAGTTGTCATGCGAGTTGCTTGCGTAAAACAACTAGTTATATATCCTACAGCGCAAAGTGGAAGCCACCCATTTTTTGTAAAATTTTCCCCGTTCTTGATCATTAAAATTGACTGTTAAGAGTTAGCTATCACTGAACTATTTTCCTTAGCAATAGGCTTAATTTTTGGTTATTATGTGCTCAGTTTGGATGCCCTGTGACTGCTGATTTATCTCTTAATACGTCTCTATATCAGTGTTTCTCATCAATAGATTTCAATGCTAGGAGGCTGCCACAGGAGACAATTGGGAGTGAGGTGAAGGAGAATGTGAGGTGTGTTCACTTTTGTCAGAATTCAAATTAAAGAAAATCTTGCGCTCTTGCATCCTCACGTAGCTTTATCCTTCCAGCTGCAGCCACTTTCCAAATACGTACCAGATAAAGATACAGATTCAGTACAGCTACTGTTCATTAAAATTTTTTTTTTTTTTAATGGAAGTAAGGGGGAGGCAGAAAATACATTCAGTTCACACAGTCCTGTGGAAAGCCTGAGCACGCTGTTCTCTGCTGAAGCTGCTACTGAGGAGCAGTAACACATCTGTCTACTTTACATACTCCTGTAGCCCCCACACACCTCAGTATATGACACCCTTACAGTATGCCTGTGAGGCAGGAAAACCCTGCTCTCTCCACTTTCCAGACAGAATCAAAAGAGTAAGTGATTTGCTCACAGTCACATGGGAAATCTGTGAGAAACAAGGAATTAAACCCAAAGCTCTTCAATCTTTCTTCATCTCAGCCTGCATTCTTGTACAGTACAGAGCTAAGCACAAATGGGTTAATAGCACATTGACTTACACTGTCTCAGGTCTTCATGAAAAGTGTTTTAGCAAAGTAACTTCCTACGGGTTCTAAATAAAATTACACCAGAATTATCGGGTTCTCTAATAATCTAATAAGAGGAACCTTGTTAGTTACTGATGCCATGAGTTTTATGTCATTTACAGAGTAAACTGTATACTGAAAATGATGTGGAGTTTCAGCAATATCATAATCAAAAACTTCAACTTTGATTTGCCTTTGAACCAAAGAGCAAAACCAAGTTCAAATGTAAGAGAGATGTGAGTTTAAACATCCTTGGAACGTCACTAACACATGTCAGCATTTCTGCTTCGACTGCAACAGCTCTGTTACGGAAGATGCCTGCCTTCTGTTGCCCACGATGTTGTCTGAATACTAAAAATGCAGAACTAGAAGATGGTCTGATACAGCCCATTCTTGTGACATTCACATTTCATCCAGATAATACTGCTCCGTCCATTGATGAGGTAGCTTCTAACAGTGATGGCAAGGAAAGGTACATAATACCAGCTCAAAAGGTGAGTCAGATAACTGCCAGTTCAGTCGTACAAAGGACTGCCTTGAACATGGATCTAAGAAGCACAAAAGCAGCACATCACAGGCGTGACTTCCATAAGCTGGGTGAGGCCAGACTAGAAGGCCAGCAACAGCATCAGTTAAATTGATTGTGAAACTAAAATCTCAAAGACTTTCTCAGTTTGTTTTAAAGGCCTCTTTTATACTCCACTAAATTAAGCACAATTTCTTGTAAGAAGAATGTATATGAATTATTATAGCTAAGTTGGAGACAAAGGGAAAGATCATAGGAATTGCAGTAATTTACAACTGTGAATATAAATTTGGCTGTCTTGATTCTTGTACCGTCAGTGAAGAATCAGCTGAGACTCAGACAGAGGGATGGGTTTTGACACTAACCATGGCAGATTTCCAGCATATTCTCCAATATCTCCGGATCTGCCAGACTGACTCCATCTCTAGCACAAGCACTCTCAGGACAGGGATCATACAGGGATACCTCACTACTCTAGAAAGAGGGAATGGTAAATCAACAAATACGGAATTTTGCCTCCCGTTTAATCATGGGAATAAAACCCAACAACAATAGGCTAAGGCAGCTGCTCCTGGCCAGCCTGGGAATGCCTCATACCCACAGACGAGTGCTTATGCAAGCAAGTATTTCTTCTTGGACACAGTACTGTCAGTGTAAATAAGGACTCTCTGAAAAAAAATCTCTGTTGGATAAAAATCTCACTGGCAGGCTAAAATAAATTATTATATTCCAAAGTATTAAAAATATGCCAGTATTTTAGAGAGTGCTTGTGTGCATGCGCAAAGTCTTGTTCTGATTTTTTAGAATAAGGCTCTCCCTATTTAAAATTTCACTGAGTTTTTCTGCAGTTTTCAAAAAGTTTGCTCAGAGCTGCTCTAAAACTGTCTGGTTGGACTGTGCCGAGTCATCCACCTTGAAATGTTTCACAGCCATAAATTCAACACAGCTCTGATGACAGCCAAGGAGGTTTTGAATTCTGTCAGAAGCCTGTCCAGCCTCCTGCCCGTCTACGTGCTCAGCCACACAGCAGCACGGCAAGCGGACTTCTGGGGTTACCAGGATACTCGCTCCTCGTCAGCCACTCCAGCATCTCCCAAGCAGGTGAGTGCCTCTCGTTGACAGCAGCAGCCAGCATCCGAGAAGCCAGAATCAAGAAGATGGAATCCGACATACAAAAAGTAACGAGACCTAGTGATGATTGAAGCTTGTCTTCAAGAAAGCGGAAGCAGCCAAAGGCAGCAAAAAGAACCAAGGAGGGTACACAGTAATTTGATTATCTAAAATATTTCACAGTAATAAAATGCTGTGCTTCTCATAATTTTCAGTACAAAACAAACTCAGTATCACTATCTGAGAAAATATTGCAAATATTTAAGAACAGCTATAATTTATAATGTCCATCGAAAGAGGTATTTGCCAAATTTTATCTGCCCATGGACTTTTACTTAGTTGAGTATCTTTTAATACCTATCAACATGTGAAAATATGCTTTACACTGAAAGCAAAATCAGAGTAAACACTTGGTATATAATAGGCCATCACTAAACCTTTAAAAAGCCTTGATAAAAACAGTTATATTGGGTTATTTCAAAAAAAATCATAGTCTCTGTCAAACAAGATACAGATATCCCTACCATACAAGCTAGAATTAACCATAGTGGCATTACAGTTAATAAAGAGAAGTTATTATTCATTGATATTGATTAAATACAAAATGTATCTATTACAGCTCTATTAGGCAGGCTGTGACCACCATAAATGCAGTGTTATCTGCTAAATACAAACCTTATTAGAAGAGTTTCCTACACACAGTCCTAAGGGTAAATTTAATTTTCTTCAATTATCTTAGGTATGAAGTTGAGAGTTCAGAGAGGTTTTCAATAGGAAACATTGCTTAAAATTCTCCAGCAGTTCTACACATGTATTCATTTGAAAACTGCCATTTTCACTGTGCTTGCCTTTAAATTATTTTTTCCTTTTTTGCCTAAGAGACTTTTCATGAGGGTTTTTATTAATTTAGAGTTCTATTTTTAGAGCTATTTTTTAATGGAAAAGTGGTTTTCAGGAGTTTATTGTCCTATATTTAGAAAGACTGTATTTGTTGTAGTGTGTTTACGTATTACTACTATTACTACTAAGACTACTGTTTTACACACACCCTCCCAATCATGTCATGTAGATAAGTATAAAAATAAATGTAAAAAATGACATTCAGTAAGAAGGAATGCGTATCTGCGTATGTTTCCTTTTGACAAGGTTTGTTGTAGGTTTGTGTCTCCATTTTTTAAGTGTGATTACTATATTTCATTATATCAAAGGCAAGTCAAAGAAGCATCCACAGCTCTCCCAAGCAGCCACCTCTCCACTCTTCAGAGTTTACAAGAATGGGGCTGTTACAGCTTCCGCCATGATGATCCTGTAGTACACAGGGTACTGCTTTCCCTGAACAATGAATCCTCAAAGATTTTAAGTAGGATCTGTTCCAAGAAATCAAACTGGTTTTTAATCTGCTTTTACCATAAATGGCTATTTTACCATATATATGCATGCAAATGTGTGCATATCTAACATACATATATACTTGTATGTGTATATAATACATGTATATATAAAAAACATCTATATGAGTCATACATCCCACATGCATACGTATACGTACATACTAGAGTAGCTGCAAGGAGGCTCAAAGACTGAGCTACAGGTAGGCTTGTGGGCTGCCTGTACCGCCCATAGTTTGCTCTCTATGAGGACTGCTTCTGGTGTGGTGTTGGCCCCAAACCAAATGAGGAGAGACTGATCGATCCGTTACCGTTCTCCACCATTCTGAACTG
Organism: Calonectris borealis; assembly: GCF_964195595.1. Taxonomy (NCBI): domain Eukaryota; kingdom Metazoa; phylum Chordata; class Aves; order Procellariiformes; family Procellariidae; genus Calonectris; species Calonectris borealis. The sequence continues at coordinate 17,800,661 of NC_134323.1, forward strand.
ACCTGTATTTGAAGCACTGAAAAGCATTTTGGGAATGTCATTCTTTTAGCTTGGCCAGTCCAGATTCAACACAGAAAGACATGTGCCATCCCAGAGCCGCAGAAAGGGACGGTGGGGAGCAGGGTGGGCAGTCGGCAGGCACCCAAGCCAAGGGACCCAGTGGCACTCGGGTGACTGAAGGCACCAAGAGTGCACAGGTTCAAGCGCTCGGGGGGGAGGAGCTACAGCTCCATCCTGCCAGAAACATCAGCTCTCAGCACAATGAGAGGTAATATCTTGGAAGATCCAGCTGTTGTAAATGCTAAAATGTTCTTGGGGATAGCTGCTCAGGCTGACTTGCAAAAAACCCGACAGTCACAAAGAGATTTCCAGCAGTCCAAGGAAGACTTTTGTCAAGGGCTTTATGTTAAAAAGAGGAGGGAAAGAAAGAACCAATTGTTAAAGCTGAAGCTATACAAATTCAGATTAGAAATAAGGCACATGCTATTAACAGTGAGGTTAATTAATCACGGGAGAAACTTACCCATGTTGTGGTGAATTTCCCAACATTGGATAATGTAAAAAACAACATGCACTGTTTTTCTAAAGCATATGGTCTCGTTCCAACAATAAGCAAAGTAAGAGGATAGGAAGCAAAAGCGAAGGGAGTTGTATGACCTGTGTTATGTAGGAGATTAAACTTGCTGATCCAAGCAGCCATTCTTAATTTAAACTTTGTGGGAAAAGGGATGGTTTCACAATGTGCAATTAATCAACATCTATTTACCGAATTGACATGAAACCTTTCCATACAACATGCCATAAAATAATGTTACTGAATTAGGCACATTGTTTTCCACAAAGGACGTTTCTTTTTACTGAAATGCATTGGATTTTTTTTTCATGAAACTTTAAAGAAACTGCAGAAAGTTCACAAAACAAGAAAACTCTCCATCAAGGAAGAGGTGAATTTTCAGCAGGATAATACAAGACATTTAAAAAAACGAGATAATTCCTTTTACAAAGGAAGTTATATTTTACCAGAGAAAAATATGAGTGAATAATGGAGCAGTACTTGATTAAATCTAGTGGAATAAAGAAGCGATAGAATGGGCAGAATGATATATGCAGGACCAGAGCATCTGTATGCCATCTTGTAATAAATACGGCAAGAATAAAACATTAAAGGGGCAAGGAAGCACATGAAGAAGTGCAGAAGACAATCAGGGATAGATTTTTTTTTTTTTTTTTAAAGAGTATGTATAAAACATCAGCTCTACTGGAGGACTGAAGAGATTTAGACTGAAGTTATGTGCAGAGGGAAATTACAAAAAGCAGGAGGCACAATTGGCAGGAAAGGCTGCAGCCTAAGTGCTGAAGACAGGTGAGATGTTATCGGGCAGCTAAGGCACAAGAGAGGGGTGAAAGGTGTGACAAGACATCTGAGAGGGTGGCAGCATAATTTGCTGCAGGGGTTAGTGACATATGAAAGGAGGCAGCAAGCCTGCCATTCTGTTACTATGTACTAATTTTCAGTATGTTTTTTTGGTTTGGGAGAGAAAGACAATAGTTTTTAACAATTAATTTTGCATTATATCAATCAAACAACAAAGTCCACGGAGTAGTAATTTGATAGATCTTCCAATAACACTCGGCTGTCCTGACTCAGCCCAAGTCAGTATCTTACTGCACAAGCATCCACACTGGTTTTCACAAGACTGTAAAGTTATAGCCTGGTCCTACCCAGTGGCAAATGAAATTGTTTTTTCATGAAAAAAAGAGATACTTGTTCAATATTTTTAGCTTCTTATTAAATACAATCCATTTGTCAAACAATAAAATTTAGTAAGTTACCACTAACCATGTTATCTGAACAGTTTAATTTTATGCCACAAGAAACACTTGCATCTCTTGATTAAGATCTACTATTTCCACTTAGCACCTCATGACAGAAGTTACCTGGAGCTAGAAGAGAGGCAGAGAATTTCTTTTAATAAAATATTCATATGAATTAATTCAGTGGTAGTAGTAATTGTTACTGAGTTCATTCTTCAAAATTCCAATTTTAATTCACCACCCGAGTGCTTTATTACTGACTTTTTACAGACCTTGTGAAATGAATTATAGCAAAATCTCTGCAAGACAAAAAGATGTGCTGTGTGAATTACTTCTCATCACTGCAAAAATCTCAACTGCTCTGTTTACAAAATTGTACCTGATGCTTCAGTGTGTCATCTAAAAGCCAAGTAAATCTGTACTGTAGTTTGAAATAAGATTTCCTATTTTAATGTAAATATAAGTAACGATCAGTAAACACTGCAGTTTTGTATAATTAAAAGAACTAAAGAAATTATATAGTAGCTTAGGTTTTTTTAAGTATTCTACACACGGCACTAACCTCCTTCAGACAGCAACTGGCTTGTCCTTGACACTCATTCCCTCCTCCATCTCTTCCCTTCTCTCATCATCCAGTTACCATACAGAAAGGGTAGTACAGGACAGGTTATATGCAGAGGTGACTCAATGACTCATGGATACCAATTCTAAACCACCACAGGCTGATGGTGAGGAGCAGCAACCCGATTTGACTAGCAAGATAATGAGTCCCAGCTGAAGTTAGGTGGAGAAGGGGCGACCAGACTAGCACATTTAAGTAATCTGCATCTGTGTTGTGTTTGGTGTTACGTCTGTAAACAAAGTCCTGAGCCACAGCTTTTGCTCAGTCTATCTCATCAGGACTGGTGGTTTCTTTTATCAGTTCTGTCACTGACTCATTGTCTGACTGTGGGAAATTAATTTAATTTTGTCTGTACTTCAGTTTTCTCAATTGCAAAATAGCAATAAACTCCTTTATATACATGTGTATACACAAACACATGTGCACACTTTTACCACTTAAAGAGGGTTTTTTAGTATGTCTTGCATGTTGGGAACCTAGCATCAGCATTTTACAATGGACACAATATTTTAAACTTCTTGGCACACTTTTCCATATACTGAGAAGTTGTCCAACAGCAGCATTCTGACCTTTCAAAAGCATCATCAGATTCTAAGCTAAAAGAAAGGTTATTTAAACATTCACAAAAGTGACTAGGATATGAGGTATATTCAGATACAACTTATCATACATGTAACATTTCTGTTAAATATAACATCATGTTATGTATGCATCTCTAGGCACTCTGAAGACAGAGAACCATGCTTAGTCTTTCAGCTTCACATAAATAGAAATTTTATGCAAAATATTCAGTAGGATAATTATGGTTACCACTGGCTATTTCTTTTTTTAAAAAGGTAATTAACCCTTTTATTCAGGCTAAATGTTTTATTCATTAGCTGTGCTTCTTTCCAACTTGTAGAAGAGGTTAGAGAATAGTTGCTGCCTTGAACTCTTACCTTTTCCAAAGAAAAGATATGGGAGTAATTTAGAGGCAGTGTTTCTAAACTAATTGATCTTATCACAACTTCTGAATTTTTACTTCATATTTCTTGCATGTCAGATCTGAGGGTGATTATTCTGTGTTATATATGCATTTGGTGGAAAGAAACTTGATAAGTGATTCAAAAAATTCTAGACATTCCTTGCAACTGAAATTATTCTATGATACTGTGAATTTAAAGTCAATTAGAAACAAGTTTTGAAAAGTCATTAATTAATGGTCCTGAGAAAGCCAGACAGCCAGAAAATACTTGCCTAATCTATTTTATTTATTTGGGTATTTATACGGCAGTGATTAACCCTGACATCATTAATCTTGAATGAGCAAGGAAATGTTTAATTTTCATTATTTTGCTTTCAGTATTTGCTTCTGCTTCTACAAACATCTCAAGACATTTAGCATCTTGCAAATGCTTTGGAAAATAATTTGTTGCTAATGACTCAGACAGATTTTTTGGTTTGTCTCCATTAATGAACATGAACATTGAAGCTAGAAAACAAGGGCATCTTTTCAATGTCACTGGCAGTACTATGTCACCTAAAGCATCTTCCATTTGAGTTCACATTTGCAGAACTCATCCCACCCAGATATTCTTGAGGAAATACTGCAATCCCATGAGTACTCTGTGAAATGCACCCATCCCGGCTAACCAGGTAGTGTCCTATGTGTAAATTGTACCACCAGGTACCTTTATCAGACACACAGAACAGTTACACAGCACCTGAATAACCTTCGAGCCTTCCATGACAGCTGATTTCCGTTGGCCTTTGGCTTCAGCCCAATATTTTTTTCTGATTGTTATTATTTCATGTTACATACTGCATATTATAAAGCTTGCTGTGTGAAGTGGGGGTTTTATACAGTATTCTCAATAGGCTTGATGAAAATCCCACTGAAGCCAATGAAGAGATTCCCATTGACTCTATACTGGATGAAGGCCAGGAAAACGGCTCTGTGCTGTTATTTTTGGTTACTATCCATGTTGCTTCACCTTTTATTAAACTGCATATTATTCATTCACCCAGGAACTTTAACTACAGAATTCAGTCTCACAAACAACTCCAGGTGTTCATGAAACTCAAAGACAAGAATTGACACCCTAATTTTCACAGGAACTTGTACAAGATACTAAACTGGTTAAAATAAAATAAAACACAGATGCAGCAAACTTTTAGCTCTGCAGTTTTCATGAGAGCCAATTGTTGACATGTGTATCCCTAATTGCACTGGGACTCACCTTCCTAGTATGGTGGTAAGAAAAAAAAATCCTGTTAAGTAAGGAATGCAGCTTGCAGAAGTACTGCCTCACGGGATAGGAGTATAAAGACGAAGCTGGAATCCACATATACACATGGGAAGGGAAAACAGAAAAAAAGGACTAAGAGCAAAGCTGGAGTAGGCGGGCTAGAAGTGATGAATAGACAAATTTGAGAGAGAAGGTAGGGACTGAATGTGAATGAGTAAAAAGTACCTGTAAAAATAAATGGAGTACTACTCTGTTTGACCTTCAACCAAACGTCTTTCTCTCTCTCCCCGCTTTTCCCCCAGCTAATGGGACTAGGTTTTGTGAACCCAATCTTGTTACTCTATGCAGGTTGAAAACTTGGGAGTAATTCAATCATCGTGTCTTCCTGGTAGAGCTCTCACACAGCTGTGTTTGGGTCCCAACTGCATTGGATCCAGGCATGTTCAGCAGACCTGCCAGCTCTCCCAGCGTGGATACTAGTCTGTTGCATACAGCAGGAAATCTCTCTCTGCTGCTTTGAGCAGTGACTGAATAGATTTGTCCAAATGCTGGATGTCTGGATATGCTGAACAAATGGACATTTCACAAGAATGCTGAATCACATATGCAGAGAGACTGCTACACCAACTTCATTGCCCATACGTTATAGAGTCTGTGTGCAAATGTGCAGTATGTCTGACCCAGCTGGGATGTGTCAGATTTACTCTGCATAGATACATCAGCTGTGCAGCAACCGTCACTGAACCTAATGCTTTTGGACCTACCAGTGTTGGTAGGCACATCTACGCTTTGCTTGGCCTAAGGGGGCTCCGGCATTGCTTTTACCTTGGCCTTTCTGTAGCACATGACTCTCCTCTCCTGTATATACTTTCATCTCTGATTCACAAACCCTCTCTTTCTTTTGCTGTCCTTTCTAGGTAAGCATTTTCCCTCTTTTTCAGCTGGTCCTACAGCTAAAAATACCCCTCCTATCAAAAAGGTAAAGTCCTCTGTGTCTGCTCCCTTTCTCAGAGACTATTTGCATTCCTACCTAGAAGGCATCTGTGGTACTGAAGATGGAGTCTTAATACACAGTCTCGTAATCCGGTTTCCAGGGAAATTACCACCTTATAAATAGCTGAGGACAAACCTGACAGTCATGTTTATTTAACAGTCAGCTATTGCACTGTCCATTGCTCCGACTGGAATAGGTTCTAATGTTTACTGACCCTCCAATATCACCAGCCTGTAAAATGCATAGCCTGTGGATGATTACACATCTACAGGGGAAAATATTATCAGACAGTAGCTTCATAACCTCAGAGAGAACTCATAGGTAAATACAATCCTGAAAATACCATGCTATCATTACATAAAACACCAAATGTCAGATTATCATTACCATATTATAATAATTCCTCCTGGCATGGGAACTGATCCTGTCCCACTTAAGCCAATTTGAGTTTTGCTATTGAATTCAATGAGTGGAAGAAAAACCGAGAGAGAGAACACAATAAAAGAAGGAAGAGAAAGACAATTTACCATTGAACACATAGTAAACCCTTAGCTTTTCCTCGGTTCATGTGTAAATGTTTGGGATGGATATTCAGAAAACCTGTATGACCTCAATGAACTTCCAGACTCTCTGGGCGCCAGAAGGATGCTGGTGACCAACCGGAACATCCCGAATGCTCTGTGGGCGTTTGCAGTCGTTCTGTTCCAGCCTTCTCGCACTCCCCTCGAGACTCATCTGTCTCTGACAATAGCAACAAGGGAGATAGAGCAGCTGGGGAATCAAGAGGGACAAGCTGAAAGTTATTTACAGATGTTAGCCGAGAAAATGGGAAACCCACAGAGCAGGGTAGCGTATGCAACTCTCTATCTCAGAGTAGGTGTTCTCCTGTAATTAGAACCGGAAACGTTTTCTAATAATTTTCAGCTTTTGCTATGAGCAACAGCACCTAATCTCAACAACTGCTGTCCAAATATTCTAATATTCCTGACATGGAGATTCTAAAGTCTCAAAGAAAAAGAAAGGAAAAAGCACTATGGCACAGTTCCAATTATCTGCAGAGACAAAATCTACAGCATTTTCTGCACGTCAGTTTGTCATAGAACCACAACAATGGTTTCAGACGAACACAGGATGTTTATGAAGATTGGAAGAGGACAACTGAGTTACATCAGCCTTAATGCCACCTTCAGTAAGCTCAACTAAATCCTAAATTTATTTTTAAGTTTACCGATGAGTCTGTCCCACATCTATCCTTGCTTCACCCATTTCACTGGACTCCAGCCAGTTTGCGATCATTTAACCTCCTCACAAATAAACAAGCAGAACTGAATAATAATTATACTAACCATCATTACCACCATCCCATCCTTGATGTCAGGTTTGGGAGTATGACACACCACTACCATCCACAAATGTCTATTTGTTCCTAATCTTGTAATTTAAATTGATCACCTGAGTAAAATTACACAAGAACACATTATACTTGCAGGATGAAAGAAGCACTCAGCAAATCTATGAATACTATATCCTCGACAAATTGCCTATCAATTAGATTTGTAACATCACACTTCTTACTACAGCCCATAATTGAATTCACACTTTGGAAAAACACTCCCTGTTACCCAGTTCACAAAACCTAGTGTAATTTCTATTTTAATAGTTCTTCTCCTGCTCATAGAAAATAATTAACTCAAAAAATTATGACTCCTTTCTTCAAACAGGTTGAAACAGATCAGCTTTAAAATTTATCCCCCAACTATTTGGTGGTATTTTCCAAAGGCAGTTTGTTCACATATACCGTAAATCCACACTAGTTTCATAATGACCAATCTGAAGAATAATTTTGACTAAAGGAGACAGTAAAAATATGAAAACATGTCATAAAAACAAAACTGACCTTAACATTTCCATAGAAATAGGCCTATTTTTTAAGATGGTTGTGTATAAAACTGGTGTGATTAACTGATCTTAACACAGAAAGTAAAATCCAAGTATTAATTTCAAGTCAGAAATCCACCCAGCCTCTGGCACACACCTTTCCTTTCTATATGTGGTTGCGTAACTCCATGCTAGGTTTCTGCACCAGCATTTTCACGTGTCATTCAAAAAAAAAAATTTTTTTGTTAAGTGTTCTGTTTCCAAGACTGGCCTTAATCAGCCCTATAATGCCTTCACAGCAGGCCCCCGCTCTCAGCCTTCTATTAAGGCTATAATTAATTCTGCAGTTCTAAATGTTCCATAGCTATAATTTATTTATGGGTCCAACATTTTCCTCACATCTGAAATTAGATTTTCAGCTCTTTAGTTTTTCCTAAATCTTCCCTTGATGCTTCTCAGTATATATGGCTACTACATTTAGTCTTTTTATCTCTCTGACATCTTCAGAAAAGGCCTCTGGTAGAGTACTTTTCTAGTCGAGTGCGTTGTGATAGTGTCACCCAGAGTAAAGGTCTGTACTAGTTATTTGCTCTGAAAGGCTGACTCACTGCTATCATTTGCCTTTCCCTGTTTTAACTTGTCTTGAACAACACACTAGTATTTCTATTATCACCAGATACCACTCATTTTCATTAGTCTCTTTTCTGAAAATTAGAAAGCAATGTTAGAAGTGCACATCGTGCCTTCCTGAGCTTTCTAAGTGAGGGAATACCAGAACCCCAATATTAAAAAAATAAGTAAATAATCACTGTGGTATAATAGATTTATTTATTTTAGACACTACATAAACAAACCAATCATGGTAAGTGGTTTAAGACTTATACACACTCACAAAAAACCAACAAATCCCGACCAAGCAGTCCAGCCAGCACATACACGCATCCCGACACAGCTCAAAGGCATTGCTGCAGCCCTAACCAGGACACTCACGGTGAAACAATCCCCTCAGATAATCTACCAACAAAATGAGCTTTAACCGTTTCTTTTTTAAGATTAAGAGTATGTATGTCTAGCATCTCAAAAATATTTCTTTTGCAAACAGTTCTAAAGATGTAAGCATGGGAACCACGTATTTTTCAGACGTTCATTTCTGCAGCCACTGCTTACATGCAAAGATAGCGTTGGTCCAAGGGAGACATGAGCCGAAAAGCCTGATTTCTCTTTTCAGTTCTGTCCCTGGCATGTTGTGTGAAACAGCACGTTTTACTTCAACTTGGTAATTTGTGCAGTGCCTGGTACAATTATGGCTGGAGACTCTGGTAACTGTTCTCATCTTATTATCTGTATAAACTGTTACAGTCCATCTCGCAAATGCTGCTCGTATCCTGCATTCCTCTGACAGGTACACTAATGCTGATCCATTACTATCTGGTCAGTGCAGTTGATACTGGAAAGCTAAAACTATCCCAACTGAAGAGAAAGAGCAAGAAACATTATGACTTTTTTTCCCCAATAATAGGTATTATGCAACTCCATCCGAAGCATTTCCTTGGAAGTCTCTCTGTTGCCTGCATACATGCTTTCTCTGTTCCGAGATGGAGAACAGCATCTCCTCTGGTATTCTACCCTACCTAAAAACTACCCATCCAGAACACTCGTACAAGCGCAGCTTCTTCTGTTTTAAGGGTGGGGAAGAGAGAACTGGTATGCCAGTGCCTGGCTGTCAGAATACCTCTCATCCTCACCAGCTTACATCTGCTGAAGAAATGATCCTCTGTGTCTTTACACATTATGTCAGGGCACAACTGACAATATTATGGGAATTACGTATGTCGTGTAACAAGAGTTATGTTTGCTGATCATGTGTTAAGAAAACAGGAAAGTCACTTGGTTCAGTTTCAAGTGTGTAGGCAAACCAAAAACCTATTCCTAACTGTCAAGCAACCATATCATAAGCAGTCTGCCACACTAACGAAACCATGCAATGCCACAATGATCTGGAGTCTCCTTTCCAGGTTTATGTCACATTTATTCTCTCAGCTCAGAAACACAGTTGGTTCACAGAAAAAAAACAAGGAACGGCTTTAAATGACTCATTTATACCTCATCCAAATTGCGCTGCTCTGCAATGCACTGCAATGCTTCTTTTCCCTAAAAGCAGCCACTCCATTCAACTCAGAGCCTGTTTTATTCACGGCCCTGCTACAGCTATTTTCCTCCATGAGAGCAGAGCTCCTGGAGCACATTTGCATATTCAATCCGAGCAGACATTTCCATGATGAGGGAACCACAGTGAAGGAGTGGGAGTAGTAGGTGGGTGTCAAAGAAAACCAAAGAACTATCTTGAATGCACACTGAGGACAGGAAATGGAGTTGGCTGTTCCTCAGCTGTGAGACCCCGTTCATGACACAGTGGTGAGAAGGAAATTAAATGAGAGTGTCAGAGGGAAAGGAACATGGCACTGGACACAAAATTAAATTACATTATTGGAAATTCCACTAAGTAAATGGGATCAAGAAATCAACCCTATTAGGGCACAGAAGCCTCTCAGGAATCAGGGTCAGGGCTGATTCAGCTAGCAAGCCAGTAGAAAACAGCCCCAAGACAAACTCAAAAGAGAATTCAAAAGAGGCAGAGTGGTAAGAGTTTCTAGATGCCTGTGTGTACCACATATAGAGGTATCAATGAAAACACTGAGTGCTTTGAAATGCTGAATCCCCTGTGACGGTCAAGGTGAGAGTCCCATCCTAATTATTTCAAAAGGACATAGAAGAGGAACAACTAATAAAATAAAAAAAAATAGAACCAGAATATGAGTAAATATTGGCTTCAAATAACTACGTCTATTCATAGTTTTAGAAAGGAAAGCCTATCTAGAGATAAAACACCTTTGAGTTCAGCCTTGGTTTAGGATGTTTTAGGCAACCGCATTGTGATTTCTAGATAATTATCAGTTCTGTACCTGAATGTTCTGCCAAGCTCTCCCAACCAAATCTCTCTGTGACTCCAGCACTTGAGGCAGGTGAGTCCCTACAGAACAGAAGGAAAACCAGAATAAGTCTTTCAATTTTATTCATTTATTTCAACTTTACTCAGTTCTTTAAACACCTGTAATTGAAACTCCTCACAATCACTTAAATTCAAGTAGCAAGAAAATGATACTTCTGATTAGAAAACTAAATTGAAATACAATTAAAATAATTAAATGTGACAACATGTATTAACTATGGTTATTATTTACATGGGAAAAATCAGTGCCACCTGAGAGCTAGTGTATCCAGCCATTCAAAATGCGTCATTTCTCCAAGCCAGTAATGTCAAAAATAATCTCCCCACATATTCAGCTACACAGACTTCTACATAAATCACTGAAGATATCACCCTAAGGGAACTGAGGATGAGTTGCCAATTTCATTCCGTAGGCTCACAACACAACTCTCTCAAAACTAATTTTGTCAGATCATGAGAACAAGGGATGTTTTGAAAAAACACAGTCTTTTGCCGTATTCTTCTCCTTCCACTTGTGCCAAAAGAGATTTCCAGAGAATACAAGTTAGATAAATAGTTGCACCTGAATTGATTACTAACCCCAAAGCCTGTTGAATTAATCCAAACCGTGACAACTAAATCAAGTAATTTTGCTACCCACAGAGTGACAGACGCATGGACTGGATCAGGAACCAGGTTATCCAGTGCTACCAAATCAAAGCAAACAGATTTTATTACATACATATATAAGAAAAGCCAAACTACTTCATCTAACAAGTTTTAAAGGACTGATTTTCAGGATGCTGAGTAACACATACTAACACCAGAATAAGCAGCCTAAGAGCAACTCAACGTGCCAAAGAATAGCAGAACAGGGGAATTTACCACAGTGCATCGCTGAGTGAGGAACAAGCGCTCAGCAAAGACTCCCAAACAAATGCCACTGAACTTTCAAACAAATCTGCTCTGACTGCATTGCAACCTTCTGTGATTACTTCCCATGAATATTGTATCAAATGCAGATTGCCCACTGGAACACTGAATTTTAAAGGAATGGTGCACAGTATCTGAGGGAAGTGAACTATGAATTTTTAATTTAAGTATTCACATCAGAAGTAAGTCTCTAAAAGTTTACAGTCTTCCAATCAGATAGACATTTGGTGTGACCTATGAGTGCAAGTAATACAGTTTTAATTTCAAATGTCAAATAAGAACAATGAATCCTGACAAACATCAGACCAAGAATTAATGAGACAAGGCTTGCATTCTTCCTGAAACTAAAATATTGGAATTTTAATGGCATAGTATTTTTTAATCTTTTTATTTAGTTTTCAGAAGAAAAAAATACAAAGAGAATTAAAATTCTATCCTCCATTGTCATCCACATGTAGCAATTTATGCAACTCCAACCCACTCTAACTCCTACTTACACCAAAAGAAGTTGATCCAGCTGATTCAAGCCAGCTGACTGAAGAGGAGGGGGATCCAGCTGATAGCATTCTTGGAGAAATAACAGAACTGCAGCTCCTCGGCTAAATCCAGTAACAGGGATTTTTCTCATTCTATTGAGCCACAAATGGTGTCCAAACTTCACTAGGCCTTAATAAGTCCTACCGCGTCATAAACTTATATCATAGCGAGTCTATCAATTTTTCCCCATTCTTAATTTTGTAAGTTACTTTTGCAACAGAAAATTACTGTGTATCATACACTGGAAAAAAAATATATTAACCAGATGTTGCTTAGTACTTCCCAAAGAATGCATATTTTAGCTTATACCATTTAGTATTGCATACATTGTACAATTGATACAAGAATATATCATAAGCTTGATACCACCTCTGTTAATAATAATGGTTTACTATTTTTTCATGTACAAACAAGACCAATAAGTTACTGTATATCTCATGGAAAGTGCTCTCCTCCAAAGTCAGGATGAGAGGAAGAAGAACAGCCATCACTAAGTGATTTATTTGAACAAGAGGAGAAAAAGACAGAAAAGAGAAAAAGGAATTCATCTTTTGTGTGCCTTTATTTGTATTAATTTATTTTTGCTCTCTGGTTTTAACTACTGAGTAGTTTCCCATGTAATGGGAGGGGAGCAGGAATCCCATTACAGCCACTGGGAACTTATCGATGATCTCAGATGAATCACAGCCCCATCATACATTGGCATCATTGGGCGCAGCTTACGAGGATGCAAACAGACACGTACGAGCAACCACCACCTATGCTCTAAACTGTTCAGACATAAGCCTGCTTTCACAACGAAGCCATGGAGCTGTTCTTGCAGAGGTTATGCTGAGCTGGTAAGCCTCACTCCACATCACTCTAGAGAAGTGATTCTCGTGCCCTAGTGATGCAGAACAGCACATTGTAAATAAAGCGTGAGGCCAAGTTAAATTTCTGTTAGCTTTTTGCAGCTGTGCTTCCAAAATAACACTCTCTGCAGACAACAGTACCGTGGCAAGGGGAGGAGGGAGGGTTAACAGCAACTCCAGACAGACAGAGTTGAAGCCAGTAATCTGTAGAAACCCAAAGGGGTATCAGCCGCAAAAAACACCAAAAACCACTGTGACAAAATGTGTTGAAAATCTAGGCCAGAATGAGGGGAGAAATTAATTATCCATGTGCCAATCCTCATAAGCTCAGCCCATTCTTCAAGTCTGGGCTCCTACAGGCGCTAGTAAATTGGACAGCAGCTTTTACATGTTTTAGTGATTAAAAAATTAGCTGGATTGTCAGTGGCTGGACAGGTATGAATCAGTCCATAAGCATCAAGAAAAAAATCCTGGTGAAAATCTCATATGCTACCAGGCTTCAAGGTTATTTAACATACCAAGACATATGTCATAGGCTTCCAGATCAAAGCTTTCATGACCTTTGCTAAATATCATCTTTCATTCTCTTCCTTTATTCATGTGGTGACCCATGAAAACATCAAACCTTTCTTTTGTAAACAGAAAGTGCAAAATACCTGCTTTCCATTGCCACACGTCTTCTTTCACTGTCACTCTTAAATAAATAAATGAATCATCTTTCTCTTCCTCAATCCCCTACAATACATACCCTGAAAAAATGTTTGCTAAGAGCTACAATAGTCAGAGCCATTTCATGCTAATATTTCATGCTCTGATTATCTTTTTTCCCAATGCATTACCTTTAAAAAAAAAATAACCTGTTCAACAATACTATATACCGTTCATTTCTGTCCTGTGAATGTTTTGTGCTTATTCATGATACTGCTCTTTATTTCTTTGGTTGATGACACTGTCATCTGCCACCTCATCTGTCATTTACATCTCATTAATATCAATTGTGCCCTCAGGGATCAGTTTTGTCATCAGAAAATGGCACAGAGGGTCTGCAAATGGAAGAAATACCAAGAATCAGTGCCAAAATAGTAAAGAGACATCTCATCTCTGTTTCTCAGACCCCACAGATGCTCCTGTATATAATCACAGTGCGTTGACATTGTCCTAGTCACTAAGGTATAAGGAAGTTGTATTTAATGATCACATTGCTTTTATTGGAAAGTTAGCTAACTAGCAGAACAGCAAGCTGGCTTTGACTGCAACCTGCAGTTTCCTACTACTCAAGACCTTGCCTGCACTGAAATAGCAGCTACTAAAGACAAGGTTTGATGATTCAGACTGGAAGAGAAGCACTAGGACGGAACCACTGGGGCTACTTTTTAAGGCTTCATTTCCCGAGAAAAGCTGGCATGTGATGTAGGTAAATTCTCACCAGGCCAGTAAGGGTAGGCAGAAATGCCATTTCTCTGAATACCCCACACGCACCTTTCATTTTTACAAACCATGAAAGTCTCTACATTGCTATGTAGTGATGCACTTGGGAAAGAACCTAAGAAGTACCCTTCCAACCACACCATTACAGCAGTGCTGCCAATCCCACCACTGGAAGAAGTATGAGGCAGGCTGCCAGGATCATTGGACTGGCTTAATCATGACAGATATCTGATGGGTTGAACACTGGAAGTTTTTCTACAGAGGAACTTAGCTAACTTTCCTGTAGATGAAAGCTTTGGGTTTTGTATATCCGTATGGCTTTGGAAGATGAAGATTTAAGAAAACACTGTGAAACACCTGATAAAACTTTGCAGACTGCTGGGTTATCATACTCACATGCTCTTGAGCATATTCTGCTGTGCAGCAGTGATCTATCAGTGATCTATCAAAATCTTTCTGCTGATTTCTATTGTTGAAACATAGATCACAGATGATTTTCTGTTTCTCTCTGACCCTCTTCCTGGAGGCAAGTTATTCTTGTCTTTTTAAGCAGCCATCAGTTGCCTTTTCTGTGATTAAAAAGGTCATTCACCATATGTATTAAAAATTCCACCAGCTTGCACCCACATGGACATTGTTTACAAATTACACGTTGAAGTTCATTATATGGATATTTTAAAAGTTCTGGTACCATTTACTCGTTCTTTGCAGTAGGCCCTGCCTTTCCTAAGATAGCTAATTCCCCAATGAATGTCCATAAATGTGACACTTGTAGGCCTCTTTGAAAATCACAGCTATAACAGCAAAATTTTATGTTCTATCAAAGCTACTGTAATGCCACTCTCAAGTTGGATAGCGCTGCACTCACTATAGCCACATGATAATCCAACTTTTAAACTATTTACGTGCTTGGTTCATTTGCTCGCAATTATATTTAGGAAAATATCTCATACTGTTGGCTGCTCAGTCACTTGCCTCTACACCTTATTAGTCTTAGCACTGGGAGAATCCTCCACTGATTCACAAATAATGCTGAATAGCAGTCTGTACAGACATCCGCCTAACTGCATAAAAATGAACTTACATCCTATTTTATTGCAAATAATGTCTATCAGATTTTCCAAGAGGTATGTATTTCATACATCCTCCACTACACTTACCTACACCCCCAAACCCTTTATCCTAATTTCACTCGTCAGCTTCTGAAGTCTTTATATATCACATTAGCATCTAGTCTGCCTTATCTTTTCCACTTCAGTGGCCGTATATCTCATTGTACTGCTGCAGTTTATCCATGAGGCCCACACCTTCCATGCTGCAACATCAAGATGACCGCTCATCCAGATAATCCTGGTCAGTACTGTCACAGCTTTGACAACAGACGACTGTACCTGTCACATTAGATAAGCTATCCCATTTGCTTCACATTAAACAGCAGGGCAATACATAGATATCATCTGTCACACGAGAAGCCTTGGTGAAAAGAGTGCTCTATCACACACAAAAACCATGAAGAGCCGAAAAAGCCCAGTGGCTGGAAGAAATGTATTTTAATATTTAAAAGATTCCTCTTCTGAATGAAAATTAATTACAAGGCAAAATCACACACATGCATATAGACAAAGTCACTTTACTAAGAGATGGCCTATTCTTACCCTTGATCTCTATCAGCCATCTTGTTTCCATTTCCATTAAGAGCAGAAATGCTCTTAATATGATAAAATGTTCAAAAAAATGCAAGGAATCAGATGCAAATCTTCAACCAAATGACAGGCTGTGCTCCTTACATTGGTTTTAACAGAAAATGGAATGATAAGGGTTTGAAAGTCTGTAAGCATAGTCAGAGGGAAGATGCATTAGAAACACTCTCCAAAATATGAACAGCCTTCCTGTTAAGTCTCTCTTATTCACTTTTGCAGGTAAGAAATTGTATGGAGGTCACACCATTTATGATGTTCTATCCAAACAGACTGATGTGAATGGCTTATATGTAAATTCTCATCAAGTTGCAGCTTTTCATTACCTACGTAGACAGGATCCTATTACCCTAGACTCTGGAAACACAGGAGCTCTTCCAGCAAAAGTCATTGCAGAAATAAACAGGCAAAGACAACCAGGCAGGGTGGTGGACATCTTACAAAATAATGAGTATTTGTACAGCAGTAACAACTCATCTATGTAACTTCACTGATTTAATTTTGGGTTTGTTTTGATATTTTAAAACTAATTTATGGCATGATATATATGGATTATTACCAAATTCCAAATGAGGTGTTAAAATCATTCCTTGTGTGCAAGCAGCATGAATTTGGGATATTTATTCTACACCTAGGAGACCTTACTGTATAAACTCACCTTCCCTACTACATGATCTGTTCTTGTGAAGAGTCAGATAAGGGAAGTTTACAGTCAATTAGTAAGGATAGTGATTATTAAGGTGTGATGGCACTGTCGTCTTGGTTGAAAATCTAGAAATCAAGTTCTTTTTTAGAAAGCAAAACCTGTAAAGGTCTCAATATCACCACGCATTTTCTCAAAACTATTCTGGGTGAATTTGGCCTGCAGTCCATCGCTGACTCCACCCCAGCTCTCTAAACAAGGGCTGCAGGATCGGGTCAGGATCTCAGATTTTATGACTGGTCCAAAACTGCATGTATCAGTTTACATGGCTGATAATACTATGAGAACTTATGGCTCAGAATATTAAGTATTCTTCAAAGAGAAGTTAGTTAGACTGTGTCAGAATTGCTATCTTCTCTCTCTCTACTCTGATCACTAAAAATGTAGACTTTTTGTCAAAAAAATGAGAACTTTTAAGTTATTATTTCCTTAATTTTATATATTTTCATAATTTTGATTGCAGTTATTTTACTGTATTAAAAACTTAAGATTTTCACTTAGTAAAAAATTCAATTTTATATCTAGAAAAGTTTTTGATGTAAAATTTTCAAGAAGCACTTTCAAGGTTAAGTTTATATTTACTTGTTAATGAGGATAAAAACAACTAAAAAAGTCCTAGGAGAACGACAGCCTACATTTAAGAAGAAAGTGCAATCTTCAACCCAGATTGCGGCAGCTCGCCTCAAACCAAATGCGAGTTAGTAGCTTAAGTGAAGTTCTGCGTTACCACCTCTGAAATGCTTTTCCATTCATGCTACGCAGATTATTAGCAATCATATATTTGACTGGAGTCTGTACATACACAAAGCCACTTAGCTTTTAACCCAAGCAATAATATTATCTCAGCAGGAAGCTGGGAGGATAGAAACATTCAAGATCCTGCAGCATCCATATATTACAGCAGCAAGAGTAATACAAGAATCTTAATAGAATTTTCTGCCTACCACCAACATATTTACCCATTAACTCTGGGAATGCAGGGAGCCCCACAGGTACAGGGCAACATTTTCACGACCCTCGAAGTGGTTCAGGAACTCCCACAGGATTTGGGCTGAGTCACTAAGGAGTGTTAAAAAATGCATACAAAAAATTTAGCCCAGGAGCTTGTTTCCCACACAAAGGACTTCAGCTGGGTTCCAGCCCAGAAAAGACAGACAGGAGTAGGTCTTTTGGGAGGGGAGTGGTGACTCTCAGAAAGAAGGGCTTAGATTAACTGAAAGATACTGTTGCCCACCTCAAGAACAGAGCAGAGAGGGAGTTGGTGTATTCAGCTGCGTTGTCCTGCTTGGCTAATGCAGGTCTTGCTGCAGTGGCCACAGTGCTCGTTTCTCAGTGCCTGGACGCACGATCAGACGGTGTAGCTGCTTTTTCAACAGCCCTCTAAAATGGGCCTGTTATTTTGTCTGTGCAAATACCAAAATCATGCATACATATCATGATTCTAGGTGTGCTAATGATCACTTAGGCACTAATAACTGTGATGAATTGCAGATGTGGTGGAAAACTAGACCTAGGTGGTGGAATTCACAGTTAAAAGCGAGTATCTGAACAAGGGTTGTTTTTTGCTTTGACTTGGTATTTTGCTTAATCTTAACAGATTAGCGTCCCCTTCTGTGAATTGGGGATGTTCTGGGATATATCTGCGATGGTAGTTATTACCTGCCCTACAGGAGAACTGTCAGATTTAATCAGTTTATACTTAAATGTTCTAGAGATGGAAACTCTATGTCAGGCCAAAGTACTACTATTGCTTAAGTACTATAAAGCAGGTGCAGCATTTCAAATCTCAGGTGACTAGAAAAGAGGCACTGTATAAAGCAGAACACAAACATTTCATGGTTGGGGCTTCTGCAGCTATGCTGTTGTTGTTATTTTCTTTCATTATTTAAATTCAGTGTTGATAAAAAGTCAGTTCTTACTGGAAATTACTGCTTAATATTTTAGGAAGGTCTCTTTTTTTTTTCTCTTTTTTTGCTCCTTTGTTTATGTACTTGGAGTGACCGATTGCTTTTTAAAAGGATGGATTCGTTTTCAAATATGAATCACACAGTAAACTTACAAGGAAGGAGAGGAATTAGTCATAAAAACAATTGTATATTTAAGCACAGAAGAATGCGTAGAGCAGGATAGTGGGGGGTGGGAGGCTGAGATAGACACAAAGCTGCCATAGCTATTTTAATCAGCAAAAATAATACCGTAGTGGAAAAAAAAAATGCTAAGCCAGCTTCATAGCCAGCAGAGGGAGCCAGGAAAAGTCCTTAGTATCCAGAGTGAGAGAATAAAGACAAATTAAAACAGATGCATCTTTTTTCACATCTTTTCTCCCATCTTCACCTCTTTGTTAAAAGTGACACACTCTTGGATTCCCCATACAGATTATCCATTCCCACTACTGCAGAGGCATACTAAATGCAATGAAGTATCTTTAAATGTTTCAGACTTACTTTCCATCAGAGACGAACAGGATTTACACAATTTATAGAGAAAATGGAGAGCTTTGCATGGACTTGGATGACTTGCCTGCTGTGCACTTCAATCCTGGTATCAGAGACAAAAGTTCTCCTGCAGTATTCTGCAGAGCTGAGCCACAAAGAGGATGCATGCACTGATCCATGCTCGTGCTTCTCCCAAAATCTATCCGTAGATGATTACCCCTGAATGAAGTAACTGAGACACTGATACTGCACCTGAGCGGAGAAATGACTAATACTGGATTAGCAATGGACTCAGACATTGCTGTTATTCATCAAATAGGACAGCAGTCAGTTTGAAGCCTTATTCAGCCAGCAACATAAATGACTGAAGAACTTACTGGATAGATTAAACAATATCACATAAATCAACTCTTTTTCTAAGTGAACAGACTTGATCACCACAAGTTGTAGGAAAACCCAGCCACACTTCTTTCGTTGCAGATTGTCTTATTTACACAACTCTGAAAATCTGACCCAGAGCTGGCCAAATGCTCCTTTACAATAAAATCCAGAAAACTTCATTTGAGGATGGGGGGAGGTTCCTTACATTGCATCACTTCAACATTTCTTGGGTGCTCATTTTGGGCCCTGCTTTCATCTACAAAATCACACAGGTAACTTTATTTAAGTGAGTAATCCAGATCTGAATGGTCTGGTCTTTCAAAGGGGGGCATCAGCACTTTCTGCAAGTAGGAAGCAGGACTGACTTTGGGCAAATTGTACGTAACTCCTTTTTTCCCCGTAAGCAAAATACTTGTTCCAGAACATCTTAATTTTCATTTAGACCATCAGAGTAGCTCTACTAGTTCCAGTTTGACTATTGCTTTATCTTGGCTGGTCAAAGACGTAAGGTTTTGCAGGAAACAAGTGATGTCACAGGAATTCTTCAAATTAAGTTTTCCAGAGTTTCTATAAACAGATCTTTGTCTAATTCTGACAGAAAGCAATATTCACATTCATAACCCTACAAATTTACAAAAAGCATTTGAAATATACCATAATAATCAGGATAGCATCACTTGACTTATCCCATCTGAAGGACTTTGATCAACATTAGGCACTCACCATGCATTGGCTACAGTGACCCATGGACCAGGATTTTTTCGGAAACTATTATCCTGTAAACAATTCTGAAGTGCAATTAGAATCCAGGAAATGACACTCTATTCATGGACAGGCTCTTAACAGGAAAAGTTAAAATATGATTAATACAACCCAAATCTTCCTAAACTGACCATATTCTTCTGTGTCCTTTGGACTGCCAGAAAAAAAGAGTAGAAACAAGCATTTAAAAAGTCTGTAACTTGGTTATGAGTGCACTTAGGACAAAAATGATTTACTGAAGCTTACGTCATGTGCTATTATTTTCCACTATGACACAGAATCATAGTTGTTCGGCCCGTAACAGTGATATGCAAACATCTTCTGTCCCAAGCATTTGCTCTGTGGCAAGGAATACAGGGGACATTATGTTCTCAACTCTCAGAGCAACGATAGGGGAGTGTTCTACTGGCTGAGCAGAAAAGAAAGGAAGAAAACTATCATCAGTAGCTTGTATTTACATAGAGTCTTCTTCTGTAATGATATACATGTTGCACATTTGGCTGCACACTTTGGATTGCAAATGCTGCTTGATCTACCAGACTTATCCTGAACACAAACGTATGTCACTTAGCCCTTGCTGTCACATATTATTATTTCCCTTTGTTTTTTTCCTGAATATTACCTAAAAGTCTTGTGAGAATATTTTACAATGCTGTAAAAATGGTGATAAAACTCAATTATAAGGAAACACTTAGCAAACAGGTCTGAATTACTTTTTTTACAAATTCAGTGATTATAATAATTCTGGTGTTTTTCCCCTTTGCAAAGTGTGTACTGTTCCTAAGAGATACTAAGATGTGTGCCTTACCAATGTTCTTCATCTTAAAAATAGCATTAGTAACACACAATATAGCAGTTGCTTTGGTAACTGATTTTTCCCCTTTTAAAGGCTGAATAAATAGTTGTGTAATACACATGTAAATTATCAGTGGGTATGTGATTGCATTGGGTCTGAAGCAACTTTTATACCATAATCTTTTCTGTGTTTCCATGAATATGCATAAATGTTGAGGTATGACATGCTTACTAAGTAAATAACTTGCGTCAACATGGCACGTTGTGATTAAAGGAGAGTATTTGGAAAACTATGATTTTGAGTAGAAGCTGCAAAATTAACAAGTGTTGTGGGAAATAAAACTTCAACTAGTTTCACTCTACTGGTAACCTTCACCTTAACGAGAATCCCAACTGTACAGAAACTTGGGGAATGAAATCATTACATCATGCATATTTTGAGCTGATTTCAGTAGCGGAATCCAAGCCTGTTTGCTTTGGGCAAAGCAGGAAAAAGAGCCAAACATCTTAAATTGCACAAACTATTCACATCTGGCCTACGGTCCACTTACATTGCGGACTACTCATCTCTTAGAGCAGCCATAGTTCCTAGCAGCGGAATCCTGCATTGCACCGGGTATATGGGACATTTACATTGCAATATCCCAAGAAAGCAGATGAATCTCCCTCCAGTCATAACACCCTGTACAAATACAGGGAGCAACTAATCAAGGGTCAATTTATTCCAACTGACTTCGTTACCAAAGTCCAACTGGTCTCGGTGAGAGGAAGGAAGACACTGTGTGACTCCTGGCAAAATGAAACACATGACATTAAGCAACAACACTTCCACTGAGAAAACATTTGTGACTAATTTAGAAATGCAAATTATTTTCACATATGTATGGACATCGTTGGACACAGTACAGAAAAACTGATAAATCATGCCACTGTGTTATACCTGGAAATAAGATCATTTCTCCCCCTAGAATGAGTGCAAATATATTTGATCTCAACTATTATAACATCTTTCTAGTGATGTACTTAAAATAAAATACTATTTTATTACTGAGAGCATTAAAATGCCATGTTTATATAGCAAAGATTTAATTAAAATTCAGATTATAATAATAATTTAACACTGAAGCATAGAACTAAATGTCTTTTGTTATAAATTAAAAAAGGTATGTTAGCACAGATGCATGTGTCAGGAATACGCAATACTATCACATTTGTGAATTAAGTGCACATTATAGCAGATGACCATATTGCTATTGAATGACCAAGCTACCATCCAAATACAGTGAATGCTGCCTGGCAGTACCAGAGAAGGAATGAGTAAGGGTAAATATTTTCTAAGAACGATTCCCTACAAAGATGTACTCAACAGATCTAACGTTTCTAAAACTAGCTGCAAGGGCTACCAAAGCCAACTGAATGATTCCTATTAATTTTGTCATTAGGCCCTAAGAAAAGAGGTTGCTTTGGAAAAGCAGTGGTCCTGCCTTAAGAATTTAAAAATATAAGGACGGTGGGTGAAGCAGCAGCTTCAGTCATCAAAGTCTCAGAGATCCTTCAAGGGTGACAACATGGAAAAAAAACATAAAACAGGCACAAAATCAAATATAAAGAGGTATAAAAAAATACTCTGTCTTATCAAAGTCATTAGTAAATTGGACACAGGTAGTAGCTGATACAGCTGACAGAATTGACTTTGTGCATCAACCCCAGAAAATTTTTAATCCTTCTGCATTGTTTAATACTAAGAATTGACTTTTTTCCTCAACCTCTGAAAAAGATTGCCCCATTGCCACCTGGAAGGGCGATACTTCAGAATGAAAAGTATCATGGTTTACTGTCTCCAAGTGCATAATCAGATATTGTCAAACACCATCCTCCCCATGGTCACTTTAGAGGAAATATGCAAATTGGTTTTCAAGGTGCTTAATTTTCGACTTACAGGTCCATACTTACACCTTGGCCTGCATAGGAATTTAGAAAGAATTTTATTCTGTCATCAATTATTTCTCTGTGTGTGACCATGCAGAGATCTAAAACATCCTTTTTTAATTGGTTTCACACTTCCAGGCACGTATGATAAAGATTTTGATGTTTTCAAACAGCCATTTCATGTAATCTGCTGTCCAGTGGGACCTGTGTTCATTTAATGCTTGTTACATGTGATTGTCATGTCTCCTCGACTCCTGTTTCTAACATTCCAAACTAATTTAAAACACACAGTGTCATTAAACTGCTCTGATGCCTTCACGTTAACTAGCAGTTTTACCAAGTGAAGTACTTCCCTTTTATCACTATAGGCAGTGAGTTTCATGTGATCTTATTTTCAACAGCAAATTACTTCCTGTTGTGAGTTCAACTGTTTGAAACACTCTGCAAAGAATCCTACACTGCAGGAAATAGTCCTGTTCTATTTAAATATTTGCTAGTTATACAAATTACTTCCTTTCCAAATTGCTTTGCTTTTTTTACTTTTTAAATTGTTCAGTTTAATTATCATACTGCTTTCAAGTACAGGGTTGCTTAGGATTTTTTCAGAATACTATTAGTTTTAAGTTATTTCTGTAACTAATACATGTTTTTACTACATGCTTTTCAACTCCCACAAAAGTAATTTGAAAATAACTACAGCATCAGAAAAAGCAACACTGGGATATTTAAAGTTTAAAGGATAAAGTTTAAGTGACAACTAAACAGTGATTTTTCCATTCTGATGAAGACAGACCTTGTCATTTCAACCCTTAAAAAATCAAAATAGCTATACATTTCCTTTCTTTTTCTCCATGCCAAAGCCAAAACATATTATGATTTTATTTTAAATGGGAAAGAAAATAGTCTCTTGTTAGATTAAGTGCATTAAATGAGTACTGGGGGTATTTGATTAAATATTTTGGAGGTAAATGTACAGTGACATGAGCCTAATGAACTACCAACAGCTCTGATTTGATCCAAATGACACCACTTTCAGGTTATTTAGAAAGGTCACTGTAAAAATAACGATGCATTTTTAGGATTAGCTCTGATACCTGCTCGCTCAATAGACCAGCACGCATCAAGCAATGACAAAAGCAGTTTTATGAAAGTTGAGTAGTTACGGCTTAACTCCATCGTTTACATCAGGATCTAATTATAGAAGGCTGGGTCACACCGCTGGCTCTGCCTGCTTCCTCCAGCACACCAGCCCGCACGGCTGAGTCAGTGCGGTGAAGAAGGGGGAAAGTCTACCACTGATACAGGCTCTCCACCTGGCAGAGGCCATGACTCCACTCCTTGTCAGAAAAGGAGGTACATTCATGTCCGATTTCAAGTGTCGACATTTCTGATACACCCCTGCTCCAAAAAAAAAAAAAAAGGAAAAGAAGTATGGGAACTGTATGATCATTCTGCATGATTTTAATCCTTACCTATTCAAAGCCCCAAATGCAGACTTTCCCCAAAAATACGTTTAAAGAAATGCAATCAAATGTGTGAAATAAACTATTTCTAGGGTTGCTGGTTTTTTAACACCATCTACTTGATCATCTCATTGCTAAATAAGGGAAAAGTCCGCAAATTTTCATCCACAAAAAGTCAAATCTTCACAGGAGCTAAAAGTTCAGACTTCAAGACTGCTTTCTAAATTACACCAAAGACCTGCATTATTTGTCAATTTACAGGAAATTTGTCTGCTGTGCAATACAATTGTGAAACAACTAAATTGTGTAGGAGGAGGACAGCATTTTGCAAAAGAAGAGGATGGCTCTGAAAATTAATATAGAAACCTGCATTTAAGAATGCAGGAAACTCCTTAAGTTTCTGTGCAGAAATTGAAATATTAAATTATAGCTTCTTTAGCACTCAATGCCCAAAATGTCATTGTTAGTAGTGTCAATACAACTCACCCTCTATTTTTTATTTGCTAAGCTTCAAAAATTTAGTCTACTCCTGTTAGCTAATCTTTTAACTTCAGTCCATTTACCACGTTTTAATCTCACAAGGGCAACAGAGAGAAAGGTACGAATTTTCTACAAAAAGGCTGGTAATTATCAATAGCAAAAGTACTGTACAGTTTTGGTATCTTTTTTGTAGGCATCACCACTAACCTTTGCCAAGACTATTTGTTCCTGACTGAAGGCATTTCAATCCTGGGACTTTTACAATCGTGTTAAATGTTGCTTTTTCTATAGCTGTCAGTTACAGATTACAATTGAAACGATTTCTGTTGATGGAATTTGAAGCCAATTCTTCCTTAAGAAAGAAGTATGCAATCATATCTAGAGGA
The DNA here is from genome assembly GCF_964195595.1 of Calonectris borealis. Taxonomy (NCBI): domain Eukaryota; kingdom Metazoa; phylum Chordata; class Aves; order Procellariiformes; family Procellariidae; genus Calonectris; species Calonectris borealis. The sequence continues at coordinate 17,825,967 of NC_134323.1, forward strand.
AGGAAGTGTAATGAATTTATAAAATCCATGTTTACTGATGAGTGAGCCCTAATTCTGACTCTGATTAATAATTCCAGTCTGAAAGAATGGGAAGGGTTACTAAACAGTATATTGCAGTATGAAAGAAAACACAGTATCTTCATTCAACAAACCAAGGAACAAGAGGGTCCTGAAATTTAAGAAGGCTGAGTACTTACAGTTTTCCTTTTAATTAAGGTGATAATTTTATACGACCGTATTAAAAACAAAAGAAGGTGCCTAGTCATTGCTGAGAAAATACTGTTTGAAGGTCAAATTCCTCTGCAGCTGCATAGAGGTCACCTGCATTTCACATAAAGGGCAGAACTGGCCCTGTGGTAGGAAAAGAAAATACCTCTAACATTTAATCTGATTTTTCCTCAGCTTCTAGATACTTACTACATGATTATACTGAAGTTATTCCCTGAGTTTATAAATCTGAAAGGCGCAGTCTTTCAATAGACAGTCTTCCAGAAGAACTAATATATAACTATAAAAGAAGGCAGGCATTTAGAAATGTTAGCAAGCTTTGTCCATACAGACATTTTCTGGCAAGTAAAACTATTTCATTATTTTAAAGGCTGATGAAGTCAAATGGTGGCAAAAGCCATGAGATACCTCAAATACACGAAGATTCTTTATACGTTCAATGCAGGATATCAGTCCTGCATCAGACAGCTGAACAGTCTCATTGTGCTGCCAAATTCTTGTAGGTTAATATTTACAACAGCAAATAGCCATGCAAAAGGATACATCTTCTACTGGTATAAACGATGAGACTGACTCCAAAGGAGTCACTCCTTCAAATGGAGTAATCTCATTCTGTCATCACTAGGCCTAAATGAACTCTGATATTTCTTTCTAATAAAGGATATTAAGGTAAGCTTTGCATCTTTCCCTCTCCAAATACATATTAATAGTGCAGTCAGAAATTTTAAAGCATGTTTAACCAGAGAAACTGATAGCTTAATACAGGTTGGAAGATTCACATTGATGGTGCTGTCCACAAAATAAGTTCCAGAGAACTTAGGTGAACAGCATTATACCAGTGAAGGAAGGAATTTTTATCTGCTTTTTAAATACAGTAACTGAGTATTTAGTAACTAATGGAGACAATGACTCTTTAGTTCTATGCGCTGCTAGATATCTAACTGAGGAATATTTTGAAAACTATCCTACCTTGCTGTTTACAATTAACTACAATCCAAAAAATTCTCCAAAAAATACCATGTTGCTTCAGCTTACTGGGAAGAAGAATGACAAGTGGATTGGACATCAATATTATTATCAGATAATGCAATACAATTTAGCAATCTCTCTCATTTTCCCAGAAAGCTGCTAAAATGAAATATTTAGACAAACATATCCATTGCTAATATAAACAGCAGAAACTAGTCTTGTTACAATATTTTTAGACATCAATTTTCATGCACTGAATACAAAGTTCACCTTCGGGGCTTTGTCTCATGCTTCCTTGTTCACCTTTGGGGTTTTGTCTCATGCTTTTTGTTGCAATCTCACTACTACCTACACTTTCAGGTCAATGTCACTGCCCCTTTCCTGCTCCAGGATCCCATAATTCAGCCACAAATGGCTGGATCCTTTTTTAGTTATCAGCCGCATTTGGTATTCGGGATTCTGGAGCAGGAGGGTGGCCATGACAGTGCACCCAAGCAGGGTACTATACATCCTAGCAATAGATTGTTGGTGTAGGCCTTCCCTGCCATGCCACCTGGCATAGCCAGAGTTGGTCATGATGTGATTAAGCGTTGCTGTCACATAACCCGGCAGGCTGACGCCCCGGGATCCACAACTGCTACATGGTCTGACATGTGAATTGTCATGATTCCAGTGGGGACATTGAATTCTGGTTCCTTAACAGATCTGGGCTTCATGCCAAGTTCTTAATAAATCATAATTAGGAGCTCAGATGTCGGGAATTGGTATGATGATCAGATCCAAGCAGGAAATTTGGTTCCAATCCCCTCACTTCACCACGCAACTAGAAGAATGACCACCCAGCACTGAGAAAAGCTCAATTTAGCAATGCATATTGCTCAGTTTTACAAAGTGAATTGTACTTAATAATTTTCCGCTCTCAGAGCAATCTGTCTCCTGAACAATTCTACTTCATCACAGCAAACTAGTTCAAGAAGAAATTATTTTAACCTTGGCATTAGAAATCTGGATAAGATATTTAATACTCACAACTGGACAAAGAAATAAGGTCATAGGAGACATACTGTTCTGAACCCTGCTTTCCCCTTTTTATAGATTTGCGATCGTATCGGAGACCTAGAAACACAGTAAGGAAACTATTAGACAGAAACAGATCCTCTCCTTCATTAGAGCTCGACTTGGTGCAGAAGACAGAGCAGATATTAGTAAGGATAGAGCTCCTGGGCTGAGGTCCAGCTTTGAAGCCCCAGCAGGGAGTCCTCCTACAGTAAAGGATTTCTCTGCTAGCCGGCTGTGGCCAAACCCCATGCCCTTTGTATAATGGAACATACAGACCAGAATGTCAGAATCCATTCCAAGAATTGTGCCAGATATCAGTTAACAAGGAGACTCATTTTTACATGATTTATAAATGCTGATGGCATTTATATGAAGGCTTTGGGCTTTGCTGGAGAATAAGTATGAAAGAGCCTACTTTACTTCCTCCACTGAGGTTGCTTTTCTAGTTCCCAGCAGCAGGACTGCAGCAGAGTTAAGATAAAAGAGTAGGTCATGCATAATTAAATATTAATTTCTACCAAGTTTTTAGAAATGCCAATAATATTATTCTCAGTATGTGTGAGAACTTGACTATTTCACCACTTTTCTCGAGTGTTTTACTTACACTAACCTGTTAGTCATCTTTTCAATAATTTAAATTTATTTCCACCTTTTATAATTAATAGATTATCTACATAAGATATTATTTTTCTTAAGCTGAATAATTTTTCTCACAAAGTTAGTCTAATATTAAAAGTAATTTTAGACTGGCTGCATATTTTGGGGGAGTTAACTTTCGGTAACTTTTTTAAAGGAATTCTGTGTTTGGATGCACTCTGCTAACACTGAAGTCACTGTGTATTCTTCCATTGACTTTGATGGGGAAAATTAAACCTAAAACAATATTTTTGGCAAATGCCATCCCCTACGCTTGATTTTGAGCAGGCATCTCATTTTTTTATCAGTTATAAATAGATGTCATATCTAGCAGAATCGCATTCCTTGTTGTTAGCCAGCTCTTTAATAGCAAAATATTTGACCACTGCAACATTTTTCTACTGGAGTAGTTAATGGAAACCTTAGTATAGTTCCTATTATGTATTCAAACTATTTGCCAATTTCCTCTCAGCATGTGAAAACCCTTATTTGTGAGCAATGTGCTTCATACACTGGGAGTATCCCAAGGAAGGCAATTACTGCATAAACCGTGGTTACGGTGTAACGTTCTCCAAAGTATAAAAGCATTAGGCAAAACAGATGAGAATAGCTTTTATTGCTACCAGAGTATGCAAAGTAAAAGCTACCCTTTAAAACCAACTGTACCAAAGGCTGACCTTTCTTAAAGTAACTCAATCACATTCCAGTTGGCAACACAGTGATTTTATCAAAACACCTTCTGTTTTCATATGAACCTCATGAATGTTTGCTGAACTTGCTTTAAGTTAAATTTTAAATGCAGGTATAGCTTCTCTTTTAGGAAATACAGAATATTGAATCATTTGTCCTTTAAGGTAGAAAAGCTAAGGAACAGATCTGCACACATCAGTGATGCCTCCCTAAGTTTTATGGACATCTATTTTACTTTAAATACCTAGCAGATGGCTCACAAGTTTCCAGAAACACAAAATCACAAAAGTCAAGCTTATAGGTCAAACCATCTCTCTGAATATTAACAATAGAAGTAGCTAACCAAAAAACCACAGCCCTATTGAAGTACTCCAGTATAAAAATAACATGGGCAAATTAAAATACACTAACACCTCCTCAGAATTCAAACCGTTCAGAGAAAGAGTGGAAAAATCCAAAAATCATACCAAGGGAAAGGAAAAGGTCATTAGGGTTATATAAAAAGGACTTCAGGAACAGTTGTTCAAACAACTTTCGAAGTAGGGATATGGAACAAAATGGGAAATAAAATTCATGTTCTAGAACACAGCATGATCATCTTGCAAACTAAAAACATGATGGCAAATGTTTGTATGCAAAACTCAAGACATGAAGCTAAAAAAAATCAGTGCATTTATGATTCCTGTAATGTCAAAAAGACACCTTAAATCAAGCCCCAAAACTTATTAACAATCATTCCCATCAAACACTGAAAGCAAGATTTTAGAAGTCAGATTCAAAATGACTCTTGGTGTTTTGAAAGTGTTTTGGATGATCAAACTCTGTAATTCACTTATAGAAACAACTTCACAGAGCTTCTCAGTACATCAGAAATTGTGCTTGGGTGTAAGGTCAGAGGCGGTTTTCCACACCCAGCTGTGTGATTCATCCCAGCTCCACCAGGCAATAGAACGTTTTTTGTTTTGCTTTCTTATTCATGTCTTCAGTGCTTCTCGTATCACAATCTGCAATATATGCTCAGCTAGCGAGAAGTGATTCTTTATTGTACCAGATTTCAGCTGAGGGGTGGAACGCTGATGAATAAACGTCATTTTACTGGTGTAGTCTGCACTATAAACTACCCCAGCAAAGGAAGGTACAAACGTTTTTCCATCTTTCTTTGGTGCTGAACCTTTCTAGGTAAGTAACTTTCTCACAGTGCAGCTCCTCCTTTCTTTTCCTATTGAAATCTTACTCCGTGAACAACTTCTAAATTAATTGTCCCAATCATATGTAAAGGATGGGCTGGGCAATGGAATCTTCCTGCATACGGGGAAATACCTCAAACAGAAGTGATAAGCATCAAAAATTTTTTCTGAGGACTCAGCTGAAGCCAGAAGTTAGTTCAACATTTCAAGCTGGCCACAAGGTGTGGCACCCATTTTAAACTAGATGGCAATGCTTGGAATGTAAAAATAACTGATGCAGACTAAAAGACGCTGTATTCTACCTGGTTTTTTTCCATTATAGATCTGACATCTTAATGATAGGTTAGACTCAAATATTCCTGTATGGAAACATTCTTTGGAAATGAAAAAATGATAGTCTTTTGATGCTTTGAGTGTTGTTTTCCCCCAAAATCCTACATAATTTTCTAGAAAGTTATATTACTGCTCTACAATTTTATGAGCTATTTCAGAAGTCTATCTAAGGTAGCACTTACTGCTCAGTTCTAGGAGTAATTTTAAAAGTTTCCGTGGGACTTTATTAAATTCTTGTAGAATCCTACTATTCTTGTTCCTACTAAATTTCATAGCATTCTTCCACAGGGGTTTGCACAGTCTATTAAAGCAAAAGCCCGGAGTCAGTATAATCTAATTTGGACATTCTGATGAATGAATTTAAAGGGAAAAATTGAGTCATCATTAATTTATAACACATTGCCAGACTTAACAGTAAATACTGATCACCATAGTTTTGGAAATATATATCACATCTAAATGCTCCAAGTCTTTTACTAACTGGTTTGCTATCACAAACAAGCAATCTCAACAATTTCATGCTGATGTAGACAGCTAGATATTTGCAATGGATCCTAAACCTTTATTCTTGAAAAGATCATTTTAAAAGTCCAGATAATTTAGCTTCTTCCCTCAAATATTCTTACAGAAAAAAACAAGCAAACAGAAAATAGTTTACTGTTATCTAATTGGAAAGCAGAGACTTTAGTCTGAAACAAAGACATTTTATGACTATCCAGGATGAACAAACAAATTGGGGCAGAGAGCTAATAACTTATGCCAGCATTGCTCCATGCATCAAGGATCTTATATGCTCATGGGAGGGCATTACAAAAATTAGACTAATGTAGCAGAAAGAATGAGTTTGATCTTCCGTTACAGCATTATTCTATCACCATTGCTTTGCATTTCAGGCAACTTCAAAACGAACATCTTCTCAAAGAGTGAGAAAAGTGTACCTGCTGATGGGAATTCACCGGGCTTATGTTGGACTGTGAGACTTTTGAAAAATATGTAGCAGATGAGAAAAGACATATTTCCTCTGCGCTTGCTCCCTTTCATGCAAATGGCATATTTGATTAGAGTATTTAAAATCTTCTCCAACCTCTTTGATCAGGTTGTTAATTGTTGTTTAATCAGCTCCATCCCTGCCTCAAGACCATTTACAGGATTCTTTTCCCTGGCATATGAGCATCATAAGGGGACTGACCCAAAAAGTCTCAAATGGCAGGTGAGAAGATACTATGAAAATACTGTGACAAGCAGCAAGAGGTGATGAAAGTCAACTCAGGAATCACATCTTGAACTAACTCACTCCTTCAAGAGGTGAAGGCAAAATTCATATACATTCATTATTATTGATATTAACAGCAAAGTAACTAGATAAAGCCCAACTTATAGGCATTATATGTAATCTGCTTTGCAGTGATCACAGAATGGCAGCCACCTTCAGCAAAACAACCCAGGAATGCCACCACGTGTAGTATAAATGACAGGTTTTTGATGCTGAACATATATATCCAACTTTTCCAATAAGCATTTAAGAGAAAATATGATGAAAGGAACTGCTGATTTATGGTACTCTTCTTCAGCTATCAGGATCACAGTTTCCAAAGGTAGTAAGAGATCAAAGCAAGAAGTGGTCTGCAATGTAAACATTTTACTGAAGTTACTACACTCAAGGCAGGTCATATCCCATATCTCTATCTACAAATAAGACCACCTGCAGAAGTCTACCAGAATACGGAACAGCAGTGTTTTGTAGATGTTGCAGTGGAAACTTTGCTGCGAAGTCTGGCCCTTTACAACACAAAATTAGGAAAGCCTTCAAGAAACTGCTCATTGAAATCAACAGAAAGTCTTTTAGTGACCCTCAGTTTCTTTCATTAACTTCTAACTCAGCTGAAAATAAACATATTTACTGCAAAATAATAAGCAATGGCGACCTCGAGGAAGTTCTGTTACTGAAAAACCCCACATGGTTTCTTCTTTCCATTTCACAAGAAAAGTTCACTGGTTAAGTAGGCACTTCACAATACTTGTCTGAATTTTTTGCATATGCACATATAACAATTTTGTACTTTATACATTTTCTCCATTAAGTGTATATTTTGTGGACAAACCTCTGAGACACAAACCCTAGTAACTCATTAGCATAACAACAGTATATTAATAACATCAATGGCATAATAAAACAATAATCGCTTAAGGAACATCAACATTTTGTCACCCATGTATCTCCCATGAAAAAGAATACTAATATAAATGCCACTGATAAAAGCCTGACTTCATTCTTCTGTCACAAACAAAATATCACTACCATATAATTAATGCCAGTAAACTCACAGGCTGTACTCGTGCATTGCTTTTATCCCCCTTGGAAGGAAATAATTCCAACGGTTTTCATCACACACAAGTCAGTTTTGCTACAACTCTTTTCAATCCAAAAAGAAAAGCATTGTTTAAAAATTCATTAAATACTATATTTTCAGTCCAGACTCCCACACAGAAAAGGAAGGGAATTCACAATGAGGGAAGGAGAGCTCCTGCACCAAAGGGATCCTTGCCTGTGCTTGGTTTGCTGCCATTCTGTGAGGGACTGAATTCACACTGTCACTCGCTCTGCTACTGCTTACCAAGGCCCTAAAAAGTGTCTCCCAGCAACGTCAGTTGTTTCATTAGGTTCTAACTCGGCTGAAAATAAAAATATTTACTACAAAAGCGCCAAAGGTACTAACAAGTTCTGACTATCCAGCTACTGTAGGTAAAATAGATCTAATTTCTGTTATCAATCAGCCCACGTGTTGCAATATCTGATTCTAGCACATGCAGTGATGCAACCTGACTAGAACAATGGGAATTGAGGTGAGTCATTACAGTGAGATGGGACATGCAGGGGCACTGATCCAACAGCAGGGGGGTGAGATTATTTTAATTAATGCTGGAGTACCAGAACAGGCCTCAATACTGAGCTTCGGTAAGTAAGACTCAAAATTGTGACCCTCTCACTCAAAAGAGGCAGTGCTCATCTGCACCCACTTTTTAGTGATGCTTCTTCCTCCCTGCAAAAGTTACTTGGGCAGCAACGAAGTGGGGTCCACTGAAAGCCAGTGCCACTACCACAATTTCTGAAGTGGGGAAAAAAATCATTCCAGATGTCTGAAATCACAGAGATGTGGTACTTCTCCAGAACAAGATTCTGGTTTTAAGAATTCCTAGTTTCAAGAAATGGTGATGGGCAGAGCAACATTCTGTTAATTTACTTTCTCCCAATGACACAAAAGAGCAGGAAAGCCCCGTCACACGATGGGTAACTGCTGGGTCCTGGGGATCTGGATTTTGCTATGAATGCTGTCTCTCTAAGACTGGAAGGAAGAGTCATGAACTATAATATATACAACTGAATATATATTTGTACATGCATATTGTATATTTATTAGACAAGGGAGTGAAAAATTATCATAGATGACAACTACACTGGAGGTGAAAAAAGGTAAAGAAATGCAGCCTATAAGGATACCACTACTCAAAGAGACTCCAGTTTAACATGCATGCAACAATTACGCACAATCATTCATGCAGACTGATATGGGAATCTACATAAAAAATCCTTTGAAGAGGATTTTAAAAACTGTAACACAAAAACTTTTAAAGAGTAAATAAATTCTCCTTTATATATGTCTCCAGGAAGACATCTGGCTTCTTAAAAAAAAATCTTCTGCTTATGGAAGTGTGGAAATCCAACTAGAAGTCTATAACATCAATTACAACTGAGTCCTTGTGCTTGATCTACAGATCAGTGCACATTTGGACAGCAGATACACAAATATAAAAAACTTTTCATAAATAAATTCTAGTTTTCCTTCTCTCCTTCCGCTTCCATTTTCATTTGTATGTAGAATTTAAACTTTCAACAGTAAAAAAAATACAAAAATACTGTGTTTGGTGAAATACAAAATTGCAACAAGTATCATGAATAATAACACCTTTTTTCCTATTAATACAGCAATATAAACTACTGTTTCTCCTTCATTTACTAATTTATTTAAATGTCTTTTCTCCCCAGCGCTGGATATAAACTGTAGATTAAAGTTTTCATGCTGTTTCTCTACCTATCTCTTTCAATATTTTACAGACTCAGAATGAGTCAAGTTCTGCTATTCCGCCATAGACCATGCAATTTAATGTCAGATGGTTTGGTATAAATAAGCACTTCTAATCAGTTTACTTACATTGTATTTCTCACAGGTTGTGGAAGGGAGATTGATATTGCATTTTTGAGTCATCAAGGAAGTGTGACAAAATTAGCTCATGGTAAAAATTATATTTAACAATCAAATGTTACTTCTGAATGCAAGGTCATAGCATTTAAAAGCTCTGGCCTTACACTAAAGCAGATGTGTTTATTGAGATATCTCCTGTGATTCATTATCAATTCTAGAAAACAATTTTGTTTGCTGAACAGAACAGCATCATTATTCATTGCTTTTTACTTGAAAATACCTTGCTGCTATTTGCATACGAGTGAGTCCTGCCTCTTAAGCAAAGGAAAGAAGTAAAAAAGTATGTAGTATTGTTACTTGTGAACACCAGTTCCAATCTCCATTGCTGGCCTCATAAAAGAGATCTTGCAAAGCTGAGCTCTTCTTTGTGTTCTTCTGCACAGATAAGACCACGCATCAAAAGACAGTCCCATGTCAGAATGTCTTCTGCTGGAAGGAAAAACTCTTTTCCATACAGAAGAGAATATGGGAAACTTAAAACTCCATGATAAATGGAGCAAATCTTCAAGAGCAAAGAATTAAATGCAAGCTGCTGCAGCCTCTAAACTCTCCAGCAAAGCTCTGTTCTAACAGCATGAAAGAAAAACGTGGAGAAGTAGACAAATGACGGTAAATTGAACGAAGTAGGAGGTTATAAGGGAAGAAAAAAGGTAGTATGTCTTCTGGAAGTGAAATTGCAGGAAAAGACCAGAAAGTTGGAAACTGAAAACAGAAGTGGAATGAAACCTTTATATGCTGTGTGAATCATTGTTTGGCTAGAAACCAGGAAATAATTGCTGGAACAGGCAAACAGTGAAAAGCCATTATTATAAGACCCTCAGCAGGAAACAAGCAAGATGACTTGGGAGAAGCTGCTGGACCAGCTCCGGACAATTTCCATTGATGATGCAGGTTAACAGAAAACAGTGAAAACAGGAATTAAGGAACAGACCCCCGCTCATTGTAATACTACAATGGTATGATCCAATAAGTACAGGAAACACTGCACCCAAAGAATCACAAATTTACTTGGTAAGAATGAATCTGCCTAAGTCAAAGGGTGACATTAAAATAACTAGAACGGAAGCAAAAGATTTCTTTCCTCCATCCTTCCATAAAGTGGATGGCTGCATCTGGTTTTAAAAGGAGTACTTTTTTCCCTACTAAAAAAAAAAGTTTTCCATAAAGTGTTGGCTTTCCTTGGAAAAACGTTGATTCATTTTTAAAAAAAAAAACTTATCACTGAGAAATACACAGAGGGCTTTAAGTTTTATTATGGTTCTGGATCAGAGCTGTAGTTTGAGCGTCTTTACTTCCATGAGAGGAAAACTGAAGCGTAACTCTAAGAAGGCAATAGCAGAAATAAGGTACCCTGGAAGAATTTCCAAATTCAAAACTTGAGGTTTTAAAACAAAATCTTTTGACCAAACATTTTTGTGTTTTCACTGTTTACTTTTTTTTTTTTTACAAAATAAAATCAAAAAGTATTCCCATTAGTTTTAAAGGCAAACTTTTAGAATAGCTGTCTTTAAACAGAAGTAGATATTTACTTAGCTTGATAATTATAAGTACAGTTGAGTAGGACATTACTTTGAGAAAGAGCAGGAGGATCAGATTGTATTATACTGGTTTTAGTCAGAAAATGCTATTCTCTCCCACAAGATTATCAAGAGGTTAAAGCTGAAGACATCACTCCACTATATTTACAAAAGTATAAGGCACAGGCATTTGCTGAAAATATAATTTCTGTGAGGTTAGATATCAAGTTACTAGTAGGAAAATGGCTATGACTAGGAGCTATTGCAATGTGAATGAGCAAGCCAGCGCTCTGTCCAGTCTCAGAGCGTGGTCCAAGTGAACTCCTTCTTTGAAAAGGGGTATATCGAACTGCTTGTGCAATTAATAAAATTAATAATAGTGGTCTCTTTCTTTTCCCCTGATGTAAATCAGAAGTAGCCTTACTAACTCAATAAAATAATAATGGTGAAAGAGAACAAGTAGCAGGCCCATTATACTCTTGCATTACATAAAAATGGTATTCCTCAAAAGAACTTTTCACTGTGACTGGTCTCTAGAAATCAGAGCTCTAAGGAGAAATAATATTTAAACAGGATTTCAAGCTTTTGAAATTTAACTTCATTCTAAATTAAAACCAAAAGCTTTTAAAAGCTGTGCACACTATCACACAAAGAGTACAAAGAACAAGGCTAATAGGGAATTATATTTCCCCAGAATACTCTTTCAGACTCCTAAGCCAGAGATTGTCTCTCTTGTTAAATAGCTGTTAACTGATTTTTCTTTCATAAATTTGTCCAGTTGCTTTCTGAACTGATGAAAACTTTTGTTATCCACAGCATCCTGTGGCAGAGAGTTCCACAGCTGAATCCCTTCTTTTGCTTTTCTGAACCTGCCTGCTGCTACTTTCATTTCATGCCCAGATCTTGTTGGAAGAGACAGTGAGCAATCTCCTCCTCACTTTTTCCATGCCACTCTACTTTATCGATTTCTATCGTATCCTTCATTTACTAGTAGGCTAAAAAGTCCTACTCCATTCATTCTCCAATAGGAAGCAGTTTCATTCCTTTGATTTGGCATGCTGTTTCCATGATTTTCCTCTTCTGGAGTTCTACTGCATTTCCTTTGAGGCATATAACCAAACCTTTATATACAGTTATGGATTAAAGTACACAACATGCAGTGACATTATAATGCTTTCTGTTTGGTTTATATTTTTTCCTGATTTTTCCAAATATCCAATTTTCTTTTTTTTTTTTGGACCACTACTGAGTATTAAGCTGACATACTGGGCTGACTGATATTCAACTGACTGACATTCTGACCCTGCTTTGAGCAGGGGGGTTGGAGTATAATTTCTCTAGACCTCTCTTCCCATTTCAACAATTCAGTGAGTCTGTGATTCAAGCTTAGGGAACAGCAAGTGAAATATTTCTATTTTGCCACTGTACAAGATACTGGAATCACTCCTGTCCCAGTGTTATGCACAGCCTCAGCAACCCCCATTCAAGAAAAATGAACACAAACTGGATCAAGCACAGAAAATCATTACTAAGATGAATGGGAAAGGCAGAACTTATCTTCTGCAAGAAAACTAAATGAACTTAGGTTCAGCCTAGCAGACTGAAGCCTGAAAAGGTTTATGATTGATGTCTAAAGTACATTAGAGAACTAAATACTGTGAATGTCTATTTAAGCTATATGACAGCATGGAATTAACAACAAACTGTCCAGGTGTATTAACCATTCTTGAAAAAATTCAAGCTAGAAAATAGGAGAAAGATTCTATGAAGGTTTTAAACAGCATTTCCATCTGCCAGTGATTCTGGCAGTACCAAAGCCAAAAGCTCATTATATTTAATATGGAGTTTACTGAGTTTTGACATTTTTGTGAGCTCTTTCTTTCTTGAAACTAAATGATGGGGAAGACAATGCAATTTTTGAATGTGCTTTAGCTTTCATGGAATTTCACACTGTAATGGAATATGACACTTTTTGAAATTTCTCTATCCACGTCTATCTCAAATGCAATATATGCAGTTTGAAACTATTAGCTATAGCAACAAGTAAGAGATAGGCTTTCCACCAACTCTGGATAAAACTCAACAATTTAATGAGGAAAAACTTAAAAACTCTCAGAACTGTCTATACTGAAAAAGAAAGGCAAGCCCAGAGAAATACAGCTCTTGGAAAAAGTGATTAATGACTTAGAAATTACAGTTGCTAAATCTTTCTAAGGAGATGTGACAAATGTTTACAGCGCTAAAGCAGCGATTGTTCTATTACCTCACATAAAGTCCCCTATTAATGACTGGAAATACCAACAAATTGCTTGTCTATCGGGTCAGAAAAGTCAAGACAACAGTTTGTATTTTGCCTATTAAAACAGAAGAAGAAAGTACGATCAAATTAACCAAACTGAACAGGCTTCTAAACTTGCTTTTTAAAACTTGGTGTTCCCTGACCTCCCTGTTCATTATGCATTTAAGCTATACAAAGGTGGGGCAGAGTTTGGAAACCCCTTGGTCTCAGCCCTTGAGAGATGTTCAGTTGCTGATGTGTCAGAAGACCCAGCATGTCAGATTTTATTTGAGCTGCAAAAGTCAATCTGGTAGTTAGGAAGTACAGAGCATGGGACATTATACACTTCATAAACTCTCTTAGTCACACAAAAGATTCTGAGTCACTGACTTTACCGGGACTTGTTAAGAACATAAAAGCATGCCTAGTGGATTGCTGCTGCGATGAAAGGTCTGCCACTCCATTCACATGGCTTATGCCTACTCATAAACAGCTTTGTGTAAGACCTCCTCTTCTTCCCAGGCACAGAGTCCATTTGGACACGTATGTACATGGAGCATCACATGCAGAGGCATGTAGACTAAGGTGACAGACTTGTTTGTTTCTGAATAAAAAGCAACAGAGTCTCTCCAACACTTCAAAACTGAAAAAAGTTCTTTAATTTTAAACAGGGAAAAAAAATTGTTACTTCCACTTTTTAGAAAAATATCAGTGTCTCTGAGGATCATTTTACTCTTCTGTTCACAGAGCAACGGTTACTACATTATCTCTGCAGAGGACACAAGTCTCCCTACAACTCACATTTTAATTCTGATTTTAATCACTCTCTCTTACCAAGTCTTAACCTCGCTAAGGGAATGGGACATACGTCACTGGCCTCAGGGGAGTCAGTTTGAAACACTTTTTTGTACATAAATTATTTCTAGAATATGTGCGTAAGACATATAAAAGTGTGTAACACTTAAATCTTTAATTATTATTACTGCAGATTACAGGAATCTCCCTCTTATTAAAATGGTGACAGAAATGAACTTCTGACAGGCTTTAAACAAATTACTCTTGTGTGGTTGAACAGATCATATCTAGCAACAGCCAGCCCAGTAAATCACCATTCTGCCTAAGGAGCATAGTGATGGCAGCTACCTGTAAACCTTCTTTTGAGAGCTCCTGGGGGATAGAAAATGGGTGAAGAGGTTCAAAGTAGGCTCAGTTGTCAGTGTTTGCCTATGGATCCTTTTCACTGTTTCAATTTTATTGCTCGACAGATTTTGTTTGAGAGTCTTTTGGATACCTGAGCTGATTTAACAGGATAATTAACTCATTTAGACTTTAGTTTTCTGATCAAAAATTTTAATTTGAAGGTGAATCCATTTATCTGCCCAAGTATATTCCCATGCCTTTTTTCTATGTAATTCTTCTGTCACTTATTGAAATTTACTGCTTGAAGAATACACTTAAATATTTCAGCCAAAGGATCTGGCTCAATCCCATCTCATTTGATGGGAAGTCTTTCAAAGACTTTGCTGGAAGCGGATGGGTTCCTAATGGTTCCGTGAACTAACACCAGGTCTAAGGGGCAGCCACGGTAATGCTGACTGGCTCTCATTTCACTTCTTTCCACAAATATTTAGCCAAGTACCACTACATATTTTATATTCTTCCTCAGTGTCAATAAACCCTGAACATTAAATAACTTTCTACAAACTAATACAAGTTAAAGAAAACTTCCTTGGAGTTTCCTGGCATTCTGGATCGAGTGCAGCCGAAGACTTCAATTCCAGCTTCACTACACTGCCATCTTAGCCATCCATTTTCTTTAGCTCAAAGATTTATGATGATCAGAAACGATTCAAAGACCATAGCTATAATGCACACGTAATCCTCAGTAACATATATCTAATAATATAAATATGATGAATCTTAATTAACTTAGATTCTACAATTTTAATATTCTGCGGCCAAGATTTACTGACATCTTGCAACCATTAACTAGTTATTCTTGTACTAGCCTGTGTATGGAACAACTAAGAGAAATGATATATTAGCCTTGTCTCTGCAACGTACAAGAACTTCCCATTATACATAAATGGAATCATCTGGGACTGCATCATCCTAAATACCAAAATAAATGTGGAACTAACACTATCATCTAGATGTAACTCTACATTTGGCTATAACAGTATGTGTCATATTCTACTTAGAATAAATAGCTCTTCTCTTTTCATCAGCCACATCTATAAAATTCTGGTCTTAGATGAAACAAGCTTATTTCAAAGTTATCAGTTATGGAATATTACTTTACAAAGTTAGATTTTCAGCTTTTCTGTAACTTCACAAGTTGACTTAAGCATCAGTGCATTAAACTGTGACTATGGTCAGATAATTGATCTAAACCTACTTTAAGCTGAAGATTACTCTCATATTAACACAAAATTTTAATTGAGTTCTCATTCAAGTGATCAAAAGTCACAAGACTATAGCTGATGCTGCATCCATCCCCTATTTTAGCATCATCATTTCAGTTTATACCATCAGTCACATCACTTAAGGTCAAACTGTGTTAAACACAACAGAGGATCCATTCTATATAATACAGTCCTCTGTAACATAATTCAGAGTTACTCTGATGCAATATTGCAAAATACTTTTGTTTTATATGTTCAAATAATAAAAATCATGTAGCTTATAATAGGGTTTAATATTATTATTCTTATGCTAATATAATATTGAACGCATTAAAACACAACAGGATGCAAAGAATCCAGCTTTTACCACTTCGCTTCAGTGGAATTAAGATCTTTGTAACCAAGAGGCAGATCAAACCCAAAACATAAATTTTACTATCTACATAGTTTAGAAACGTAAGACAGGAATAAGTTCAGTAGGGCAAAACAGTATAAAGTAAATTTAGTACTGAAATACATTTTCCATAGAACAGGCTGACATTTCTTTGAAGGTTTACAAAAGGCACTTTATGACCCATTAGGAATCAAATGTAGTATTTGTGGCACAAGTGCATACACTGTAACATTTATTGAGCCTATTTATCTGAGATAAAACACATAGGATATGAAATGTGAAAGCCATTATAATATTTCGTCCCCATTTATTTACCTGGCCAGGATACACTATTGAATATCATAACTCATTTATGATGGAGTCATGGGAATATGGCAATTGCATAAATAACACCCCAAGTCAAAATGCAAACCTGTAACCATTGAAAAAGTACAGTTGCTTTTTATAGCAGTTCTTAATCTGCTCTTTCCTCACCACGGAAATATAACACATTAACCATTTATTGATCTTTGATGTCATCCTGTGACCTTTAAAATGAAAAGGCGTGGACTTAAACAAAAACTCTGTTCCATAACAGATTAATGCAGTTGGCCTTTCTTGTGACATTGTTATAGCTTCCAGAGCAAGTGTGTGTGATGTTGGATGCCAAGTATTATAATCGCAGCAAGCGCAAAAGGAAAGAGAGGCACTGTGGATCAGAATCATTCGTTCAGCCTGCGTAATGAGAAGTAACCCTAAATAGAAAATACTGGGATACATCTAAAAGAAATTACGTCTTTGTTGGAACCAATGATTAAAATACACGTACCAGTCATGAAATTAGTTTTCGACTTCCAACTAGGCCATACCCAGATTGTATACATCACATACAAATACAATCCAGTACACATTCATCTCATAGCCAAATCACTTCAAGCTAGGAGTGCTGGAACCTCCACACACAAGTGATTAAACTGACAGGCATGAAATCCATTTGGGTGCATGAGTCTTCCTGTCTTGTGCAGACAAATGAACGATGACGCTCACAAATACATGACTGATATTTGTGTGTGAGAAATTGCGTGTGTGAACTGGGTTTGGCAGAAATCGGTGCTGCAGGAAGCATCACTAGAGATACAACATGGCAGATTGCAATCAAAGATTCAGTGTGGTGAGATCGGAGCTGGAAACATCCAAATAATTGAGTCCTCTCGGTATTTTGTGAATGCAGAGGATGTAACAACTTATGGATGACATTTTGCCTGCACTGAGGAAATGAGTGCTAATAATGAAGTGATATACTTTCATTTCTGCTGCCTTTTCTTTTTAACTGCACCAGTTATGCTAGAATATCTCTAATCAGATAAACTGCTGAGTCATTCAGGATGCACTGCTGACTCATGACTGTTTCAGTTTAGTTGTACGAAAGAAAGGTCTGACAGAAATTGTTTTGGTTAAGTAGCTGCAGCTGAATGAAAATTTCTATCCTGGTACTATTCACATAAAAATAATGATAATATTTAAGTGCATAACTACCTTCTCGTCTGCCCAAAAACTCAATGAAAGATTTACTTGCTAACAGGAAAAAAAAGGAAAGGTATTCAGCATAGTCTCAAACAACAGTCTTCTAAAACAGAAAAGGTGAGATAAATCTCACAATTTTAGAAAGGAAAGTGTTAAGTTTTGTGTAAGGAAACAACCAACGTTTACCATGTGTTTGGTCTCAGAACTTTACCACCATTTGGAAAGCTGGAGCAAGCGATGTGGAGAGCTGTTCTTCAGGTTCCAGCATTTATTCCAGAGGCCTCCCCGGCCATTATGCTCTCCCTCCACAACTGTAGTTGACGTTCTACATCTTACTTGATATTTCCACAACAGAAGTAATGGGACATATGTTTTCCAGTTACAGTAAGAACAATGTGCGGAGAGACGAGACTCTCAGACAATGCAGTGCCAAATACTTTTCTGTTGCAATGATGTGGCCCCACTGATTTCAAGATGTGGCTTTAGGGATAAAAGAAAGAATGGAAATGCAACTACATCACAGGCCAGCTTTTGAATGAAGAGACAGAATAGAGTGGAGTATAAGCAACATTATGAGTAACATATAATTATGTTTTAAAGCAGAACTATGAATCAAAATACTTATTAATGGAACCTCTGAATTTATTAATTTTGCTAAAGAGGTAAGCCACTAAACTGTCTTCGAAGTGGTGTTAATATAAAGGTCAGTCAGTCATTAGCAGCATAAAGTATCCTCCTGCACTTTGGAGAATTCGAATATTTAGTAATGGATGTTAAAAGACACACCGGAGTTCTTTCAGCACATTTTAGCTTGAAGTTGGAATGTTCTTCACATAGAAATGTAACACACAAAAAAGGTAATAGAAATATAGAAAATGCCAGTGCTACACTACAGAACAACAGAAACATTAAATTTCTTTTTTTGAAATGTGACTTTATAAATAGTGTTGGCTAACACTGAGCAAGGATAGACATTCAGCAAATATTACAAGGACTTTTCATCCTATTTATTGCAGCTGTAAGGGATTCAAAATTCTTCCAGACAAACTCCACCTGTGAAAACCCAAACAGTATAGAGCAGAGGCAGCTGGGAAGCCATATTTTTTCTTTCATGGAAAGTTTTAATCAGAGACAAAAATATTTTATTAAATTCGAGAAGGGGGTCTGTATAAAACATGGTTTTGATTATCAGAATTGAGAACATTTGTATGTTTTCAGATTTTAAGAAACAAACAAAAGTTCTTCGTCTTCCATCCCAAAAGTGCTATTTAATTGAAAAGCCATTTTCTTTCCAGCAAAAAAATAAAAAGTTTTGATGAAAAATGTCCTACTTGCAACTACTAGTTTTAATGTTCAGACTAAGAGTCTGGAAATCATTGACACTGATAAATTTTCTAGCAGTAGCAGAGCAATGCTGCAAGCTTCCTGCAATCCCCACCTCCCTTCAGGGACTCAGAAATAGCTGCTGAAGTCCCAGAGTGGGTTTAGCTGATTCATGAGAAATGCAATTAGGCCAGGAAGAAAATGCACTGATTAGTTATTTCTCAGATAGGTTTTCCTGCTAAGATTGCAGGTGAGAACTGCAATCTTGGAGAGGCTTTTGGCTCGTAAGAAACTCGGCCAAACTGAAGAGGCAATACCAACTGTCCTCATTACCTGACTCTTAATCCACAAGTATAAAGTAATTTGTATTCTGCTTGTAGGGATTAATCTAGGCCAAAGCAAGAGTTTCTAGTGAGCCTAGTGCACCAGAAAATCCCAAATATTGAAAGAAAACCTTGCAAACAAGAACATGGTTTAATACATATCTTATCATCTCCCAGTTTTTGCAGCCTTGCTATAGAGTTCTGCAGCATTTCCAATCAGTAACAAGCTGTGTGTCAATAAAGGAAGTTTGCGTAATGGGCATGGAGAATTTAGTTACTGAACCGATGGTCCGGACCTAGTAAACACAACAAAATTTCTCTGTAAAATATATGAAGCATTTTACCAACAAATTAATGAAGAAGAACATTTCTTACAACTTCTTGTCCAGTTATGTGTCTCCACAATGCTTGTGTACTGCACGTGTAATTGCTACAGACCAGTCTTGGGCCACAGATAATTCACATCAGCACAATAATTTTCCCTTAAATGGATTATACCAATCCTTCCCTCTACACATGATGAAAATGGAGCTTGTTCTTCCTCCTCCCCTAGGTTAGGGGGGAGGATTCAGAAAGTTTGAAAAAGGTATTAAACATTATTGCTATTGGCAGGTCCCAGATTCATAATGTCTAAACCCTTGTATTTTAAAAGATTCTTACGACTATCTTGACAAGCTACCACACTTGCCACAGGCCTTTAAAATGCAGAGGGCAGAATGCCCTTAAGCTAAAAAAGTGCCTTTTCTTTATCCCATTGAATTGTACTCAGGCTGAGCCGGGTTACAAATTGTTTAAAATTGTCGTTTTCTTCTTTTACCTGAATTGCTCAGGAAAATTTAGGAACGTAGGACTGGAAGGGATCTCCTGAGTCATCAGATGCAGTCCGTAGGCATCATGTTATATAACCCTTTTCATAAAAGTATTGAGCTCCGCCTTAAAAGCAGCTGTTCTTTTTCTGAACCCACTACCTCATTTGTAGGCTGTTCCAGAACCTCATAAAATTAAAAACCCTTCTTCTGATTTCCAGCCAGAATGTATTTCACGGCCAGTTTAGACCCAGTTTTTTCATAAGCAAATACTGCCCTTTAGCTTAAATAGCTCTTTTCCAGGTCATGTATGTATTCCCTCATCTATTCTTATTGTCTCTCAGTTTTTCTCCTCCTATGCTGAACAAGCCAAGTCTTTTTTAGTTCCTTATCATAAAATAGGCCCTCCACTCCCCTAACGAGCTTCAGGAGCAGAGCAAAAATTAACTGTCCATGGGTATCCTAAAGCGCCAAGTCTGCAGCGCTGCAAAAGTAAAGGCACATGACACACTGGGAACTCCTGAAACCTACTGGGGACCCATGACTAACCTAGCACTACCACACCACTCTTCCCTAACCCCAATCATTGACCATTCACCCATAATTTCAGTTAAGAAAAGGACAAAGCAAAAGTCCTGCAGATGCACCTGGTTTTGGAGCTCATCACCACCAGGGAACAGAAGTAGGACAGCACTGGTGCAAGCTTAGATTTTTTACTTCTCAGGTACTTTTAGAATTGATAACTTTTGAAGTATTTGATCGAAGAACAAAACCAGAAATCATCAAGAAGGGTTCTTAAATGTCCAGTAAAAAGCCACTGAAATCAGTCTGGATTTTCCAGAAGCTCTTGAAAGGCTTTTAACCAAGTCCAGTGGGGGGGGTAGGTTTTAAAAGTTTAGTGACAGCCTATACAACAGCAGTAATGGGACATATGTCTATACAACAACATGTTACACAAAGATTGGTGTAATTACATCTCCCATGGACTTCAAGATGGATACAATAAACATACTTCTGGGAAAGGAAGTGGGAAAAATACAGCATCAATGATGGGAAAGAAAAAAAGAGAGTATATATCACATCTGAGTCAGTGTTGATTCTGATGCAAAAAAACCACACAAGGAACATTAGCTTGAGTATTAGAAAAAGCTCCTTAATTATGGTATTTGTTAGAGCCTGTAAACTGCAAAACAGTGAACATCTGAAAGTAACACAAAGTACTGGATGAACAAACTAGTGTTGATCTGAGAGAAGGAATTTTAATTCTATATCTTTTCTGTCTTTTATTTCTCAGCGTTTGGTTTTGGGTTTTTTTGTATTCTACCTAATAGATTTCCTTCTAAATTCTACCTTGAATTTCTCTCGGTAAAGGAACTTCAGGATGATATAGATCAGAAAGGCACCACATCTCCTTCTCATATAGTGAACACATCTGATGCCCTGGAGCAGGGAGAGGAGCCTCAGCACTGTTCCACCATTTCTCATCTAAGTCCACTGCTGAGAAGCATTGGAGAAAAACAGTGAGATCAAGGGAATCACCGCATTTGCCAGCCTGAAAGGTGAATACTCATCAATGGCATTTATGAATGATTTAGTATTCAGAGTGCACTTGGGACTCTCTTGTCATGTCATCTATCATGGACATACACAAAGAGAGACACATAAACTAGAAAATTAATCCTTATATCTAGCTTTATCAAGTACAATGTGTCACTGCTGTGGTTCAGCCTAACTTTACAAAATACATTCTGAAGACACCACAGTAGGACAACAGCAATACATTTTACCTAGGAAGAGACTTGTTGCTTAAATAGTATATTCCAGAGACTAACCTAGATGAAGGATAAGGTTGGTACATCTCTTCAACATATACCCACTTTTCTTTCCTCCTTGGCTAGTTCTGAAACCTGCAGCAATGAACTACCTCTTAATAAAAAAATAGAAAAAGAGTAATTTCTACTGAAAAAAGAGCTGAGAGTATGTAACAAGAGCCTTTAAGGCTACCAGGTCTTGTGTAGCTCTCAAGACCAATCACAGGTCAAAGGAACAGTTGCTAACATAGCTGATTAGTCATTTGATTTAGAGGTCCTCCTGAGTTAGAAGTTTTATCTGTTATTGCTCAGTTTTGCTGTAGGCCCCAACACTGACTACCCAGTGGCTCCTGATATCTGTAGTCTCTGTCCTCTGACAAGGACTTGTAACTTTACATGTTCTCTCTTCATATATGAAATTTCCTCCATGTCTGCCTTCACTCATGAGATACTATTAAGAGAAAAGAATATTCTTTGATATGGACTTCCTGAAGGGAGATAGCTCAATATATCTACTACATTTGAAATTAATCTTCCTCACTACATTTTTGTAGAAATAAGTTTTTTAACTGTGAAGTGGAAATAAAGGTGCCACCTTCCAACACAGTTAAAATCAGTAGCATGTTCTCAGTGTTCTGTCAAAGCCAGCTCATGAACCAAGTTATTTCTATCTTAATAATCCTGTGAAAGAAGGGGGAAGATTTGCCCTGTTAGGAATTTTACTATCCCAGAAAGGTGACAGCTAACAACCATAAGGATGGAGGCATATTCGTGGATTTCTCAAGAGTAGACAGCTGATACACATAACCTTCAGGCTAAGGAGATCACCACTTAAGATGACAGAAAAGTTCTGGTTTTATATCCACTAGTATTAGTCTTTTGAGACTGCCAGAAAAAGTGGCTGGTTTTGTGACATGGGTAACAGTTCATTTAGATCTGAAACTCAAGACTCCAAACGTATTTCACAGGCATATTTTCCTTTTCTAGTTGGGAGCAGATTACTTTTTTTATGAGCCTTCCTCCACGTTAACTGCTTTCTCAGTCTTTCGACTGATTGCATGGATAGAGTCAGCAAGGAGGCAGCTACTGAGCACAACTGGCTGCATCAGAAGGAAGCAAGGGCAATTCTGTCTCTGCTGCTGTCACCACCGTGTGACACCAGAACCACTGAAGCAATCACGAGTTAAGCAGAGTCCGTGGCCCAGCTTGTCCATGACCTCTAAGAAGTACATCACAGCAGCCAGCACCACACCCACATGCACTGCTGGCCATGGTGAGACACAATGGGTGGGTCAGCGCAGGATTTACAGACAGGGCAGCAAGGGGATGATACCTGTGGACAGGAAAGGAGGTGGTTTTGGGCAGATGGTATGTGCATGAAGAGACAACCATGTTTTGGCCACTGATGCTGTACACTGTGCACAGCTATGACCCTGAGCCAGAAGCAAAGCAGCATCTTTGCCATAGGTATGGCTGAATCAGTCCTGGCTCTTGGCATCTGACTACAACTCAACCCTTGTGCAGATGCATGGGAAGATGGCACACAGCATGGTACAGCTTGCGTGGGACGGTAAGAACAGCTCTTGGCCCAAACACTGGCTGTGCTGCTTTGAGGACCCAAGGAAACTACCCCTTGTAACAGACCTACAGAGTATTGAACCCTCCAATAGGGTTCAGATTGCAGCTGCTGCTAGCCAAACAGCCCAGACTGCTAAGGCAGAAAGACTGTCCATGCACATTAGCCAACTCTACCACTTTCTGAATGTCACATGTTGGCAGGTACATACCAAATCATCAAGTAGCCATCAAACAATCATGTCCTTGGGTTACATTGCCCTGTAGCAGACTTGTATGGCTAACATTCTGGAAAAGTTCAAGACACTGAAATAGCCTGAAACCTAAATATAAAGGCATATGAATGAACACAAAGATGTAGAAAACAGACTCTGTCCTCTCAGAAACGACAAATGTCCAACTGCAGGTGTGTTTTACTAGCTGAAAATCACATTTGAGTAGTACATCGATATCACAACAACCACAGGCAGTTCATGATTGTCTCGTTAGTTTACTTGCTTCTTGCCTTCCTCCAGCTGAAGCTGCGCTTGGTCCTTGTACACAACACAGTGAGGAAAGAGCATACAGCAATGCAGATAGCAGGAGCTCTAGCACAGGATACCTTCTGCTACCACCCTTTTTAATTACTATTTGCAGTTCAAGGCTGCACACATTACCTCCACCCACACAAGGTAATTTGAACACTTTTATTTCGTATAACTATGTACTGACATGATGTTAACAGTTGCAATTTCAAGGAGTAAAATCCTTAGAACAGCAGTTACAGAACAAACAGAAAAATCTCAGATCTTTCCCTCTGGTTTCACAGAATCACAGAATAGCTGAACGTGAAAAAGACCTCTGGAGGTCATCCAGTCCAACCTCTTTCTCAAATAAGGGCTAATTTCAAAGTTAGATAAGGCAGCTCAGGGCCTTATCCAGTTGAGTCTTGAAAATCTCTGCAGATGGAGATTCCACAGCCTCTCTGGGCATCTGTTCCAGCGCTTAACCTCTCTCATTGTGATTTTTTTTTTCCTTCTGTCCAGTCAAAGTTTCCCTTCTTGCAACTTCTGACCATTGCCCCTCATCCTTTTGCTGTGCATCTCTCAGAAAAGTCTGGCACATCCTCCCTATTACCACCCCTTAGGACCATATTTAGATCCACCTTAGGCTTCTCTTCTCTGGACTAAACAAACCTTTGTCCCTCAGCCCCTTCTTCCATGAGATTCTCATTCCCCAACCATCTTAATGGCCCAAATGCTATCACACCGTATCCCTCAGCATGTAGACACACTGTACTGCTTTGTGTCAACAAGGTTGAAAGGGTTGAAAATTATCCCTACGTAGCATAGTGACATCAGGTGTGAGGTCCCAGTCTCTAAGTAAAGTCAATTTAAAATTTGCACTAGCCTCAGAGAGGCCAGGTGCTCACCTAAGACATCTCCACTTACTGCCGGAACAGAACCAAGATTCAGTTCAGGGGACTAACAGGGTGGAGAAAAAGTGTCAAAGATTTCTGTGTTAGAGAGGAAAAATGAACAAAAACAGTGATAAGGAATTGGGTAGCGAATTTCACAGGGATACTTAGTTGAAACATGCTCTGAAAC